>NC_136063.1:1432803095-1433120679 GCF_964261635.1 Lissotriton helveticus | reverse complement strand
CTTGTAATGGGCGCATTAAATCTGACATACCGAGCAGACACACATACAACAGAGTGGGAAGGGAGTCCCGCTTGGATTATGTCCTTGTCCAACTTTCCGAATGGTCGCACATCATTGACTTAGGGTGGTGGAAAGAGTGGACAGCGACCATAATGCTCTTGAACTAGATTTTGTCCATCCTGGTACGAGAGTCGGTGACCAAAGTATGGCGGCGACCAAACCAGAGCTTCTCCTTGAAAACAACAGAAGGAGAATTAGGTGGGAAAAACTTGTTGCTAGCCGAGAGAAGCTTCCAAAGCTCTATGATGGATTAATTCCAATTATGGAAAAAGTGTGCGTTCTAACTGATGAAATCCGCAATGAGCACACCCGCAAATTAATATATCAGGCTCATGAGGATCTTACTAGGACCATGGCGGATAATCTCTTTTTCCAAACCCCAACGTAAAAGGGGGGACCATATTGTAAGTCCTCATGGTACAATGCTGCATGTCGTAAGGCAAAAGGGAGAACTCCTCTTATGTATCAAGGAGGGCAAAGGCAGAGGGGAGGTACAGGCTAGCAGACGGGCGTATAAGAAACTGGTTGCCCAGGCCAAGATCGAATGGGAGGAGGGGCCAGTGGGAGGAACTCTCTAGTTCCCTAGCTACTAGGGACTATCGCAAGTTTTGGCGAATTGTAAATGGGGGTTCTGAGAACTTACCATCAGCAATCGAACCAAACATTGCAGCGGGGGTGTGGCAGGCGCACTTTCAGTCGCTCTACACTTCAGACACCGGGGATATTTGTAATTTATTCCAAGCACGTCCATTCACTGCAGGGGCGACTTGTTTACACTAAAGGAGGTGCGAGCAGCCATTGAAGGATTGGCATCTGGCAAGGCCCCCGGATTGGATGGCATTCCGGGTGACCTGTTTAAACAGGAGCCTGACGTTTGGGCTCCCTATCTGGTCACAATATTCAACGCTGTCCGGTTGGGCATGGAGATTCCCAGTACTTGGCTGGGGGCAGAGGTGGTTCCCATATTCAAGAAGGGCTCTCGCCTCTGCTCCCAGCCAACTACAGGCCAATTAGTTTAATAGACGTGTCCCAGAAGCTTTTGGTAGGATTGTGCTGGATCGCCTTCAGGCCTGGCTGGTGGAGACTGACACTCTTAGTCCCTACGAGGCGGGATTCAGAAAGGGGGTGTCCACAGTGGATCAGATTTTCCGTTTAAGTCTCATCTACTGGAGGACGGCGTTACTCGAGGGGGGCAGCTTGTACACGGTTTTCGTGGACCTGCGAGCCGCCTTCGATTTGGTGCCCAGCATGAAACTGTGGAGTGTGCTAGCTGAGATGGGGGTTCCATCTGATATTCTTGAAATTCTGCAGAGACTCCACCAGAACAACTTTGCACGTGTCAGGTGTGGAAGAAATGGCGAACTGACAGACAGATTCCCCGTTGACAGAGGGGTGAGACAGGGCTGTGTGCTTGCACCGACCCTTTTTTGCCTGTTTGTCAACGGGGTAATCGCCCACCTGAATGGGATTGAACACACCGACGCCCCCAAATTGAATGGCAGCAGGGTGCCTGCTGCTGTCCAAAACCCCAATGGGGATCCAGCGAATCCTTGACTCCTTCTTGGTATTCTGTACGGAGAGGGGCTTGGAGATCAACGCGTCAAAAACTAAATTTATGATTCTATATCCCACTCCAAGGACTCGTCCAAATCCATTGCTTGGCACATCACGATTAGAGAGGGTTTCCACGTTTGAATATCTAGGTGTAACTTTAAATGAAAACTTGACATGGGGGGCACATCGGACTAGGGCCAACTTGAAATTGGTCCAATTTGCGGGAGGCATTTCAAGGATGATGACCAATCAACACATCCCCCGCTGGGCCCAGTCATCCAGATCTACAAAGCCCAGGCCCGGGGTGCTGTAACTTACGGGGCTGAACTCTGGGGACATACACCAGCCCCAAACCAGATGACAACCGAAAACAAATTCATCAGACAATTGGTTGCACTTCCACCAAGCACGCCGCTGCTCCCCTTGAGGTTAGACCTAGGACTTAGACCAATCACAGAGGAATTGGGTCTGAAACCTTTAACATTCTGGAGAAAGATATGGAGTAGCGAGGAACTTATCCAGTACAGGTCCGAGCTTAAGGAGTTTTTAACCCAACCAAAAGCTATGCAGATTCCTTGGCTGAAATACATAAAATCATCGTGTGAGAGTCTAAGGTTCTTAGAACTATGGACAGACCCAGCCAATGTGTCTGCCAGGATACCGCATAAAGTTCTGTCAAGGGCGTATTATGACCGAAAACTTGCTATTGCTTTAGATAGCAAGCGTGAGGGTTCCTTGACGTCTTTATTTACCCGAAGCAAAGACTCCTACTGCCTGGAGAAGGATCTAGATGGGATGACCCCCGTGTTGACCAGGAAGCTATTTCTCCAGTGGAGATATGGCACATTGCCCCTTAGGTCTTTCACCAGCTCTTGGACAACGCCACCAACTACAAACCAATGCCCGGCATGTGCACTTGCCGTGGAAAGTGACTTACATGTGGTTCTATTTTGCAAGGCTTACCAAGACATCAGAAAATACTGGCTTGTCCCCCTCATCAGAAACTTTGGTTGCAGACAGTTCTCCCCCATGTACAGAATTTTAAAAACCGATGTTTCACCTTTAACTGTCTTTGCACTGGCGAAATACCTCACCGCCATGTGGTTTATTCGTACCCGCATTTTAAAAGCGGATTTGGGCCTATAATAATTTGATCACTTTTTCATCCTACTTTTTAAACCATGGCTGATGGACTACTCTTATATAGTCTGGCCTTATTCTTAATCAATGTTTTAAATGATTGTGTTTATTTGTATATCTTTGATGGTCTAATTGATCGAAATAGATTGAAACTTGAACTTGAATACTAAAAGAAAGGTTAGATCTGATTTTTTGGTGGCGTAGGATGGACTTCCGAGTTGATGAATTGGTTAAACAGTGTGTACGGTGCAATACCAGTGACAAAGTGCTTGTATTAGAGGGTGCTGTGGATTCTCCTGTACCTCCCCCTGAGAGAGCCTGGCAGAAAATAGGCATGGATTTTCTCAGGCCTTTCCATGTCCTTCCTGCCAACTCAAAATATTTCTTGGTTCTTGTTGACCATCTATCTAGATGGGTTGAAGTCGAACCCATCAGTATTCCCAATTCAAAGTGTCATAACTTGGCGTAATAAGATTTTTCTTAGAGAAGGTTTTCCTGAGGAAATTCTCACAGACAACGGTGTGCAATTCATTTCACAAGAGAATAATTCTTTTTTACATTCTTGTGGTTCTTGTGCAATGGAAAGACTGAGAGATTCAATAGGGTTGTTGTAGAATGTGTCTAAACAGCTTTTAGATCATAGACCTGCATTTTCCAAGCAGTGAAAGATCTTGTTTGGTCATATTGCATGTCGCCCCATGTGGCCACCAATTTTATTCCATTCAAACTCATGAGAGGGAGAAAAGATCCTTCACAGGTTTACCCCTTTTGGCTGGTATAGTCCTTCCACCATAATTGTGACATGAGGAGTCATCTGAAATTTGTACTAAGAAAATTGAACCTACCATTGAGAAAGAAACCAACAGGATTCGCGTTGGGGATTGGGTTAGAGTAAAAAACCTAGTGTCAGAAAAGGTATGTCAAAGTTTTTAGATTCTCAGCAAGTTGTAGAGGTTAGGAAGAATGCTGTTAAGTTGGCCAACAGAAATTGGTGGAATACCTCTCGTGTAGCTAAGGACCCTTGTTTTTTTTTCACAGAAATGTAAAGAATTTCAAAAATATTTTAGAAGGGGATAGAGGTGTTAGAAAGAGCACCAGAGTTCATGTTAGACCAAGCAGATTACAAGATTATGTATAAGCACAATTGTGTTTCATTTACACTGACTGTTGGTTTTATTTTTATTTTTCTTTCTATATTCTAGTGTATTTTTCCGTTATTATACTATCTTTTGATTAAAAAGGGGGAGGTGTGGTGATGTGATGTATTAGAATACAGTGATGTCATCTAGAGTGCTTATGTCTGTTCTGCCCTGAGTGTTCTCTCAGTGGCAGTTACTGTTTGGGCTGTGGCTGTGCCAGCTGGGACGGCTCTCTGTTCCCCGTAATAAATACTTCTTGCAGAAACTACTACTGCGTCAGCTGCACATCTTTAGAGAATGATAGATGTGCACATGGCAGGACTGGTGCTCTGGGGCAGGATAGAGAAGCCTAGGGCAGAATGGGCATGCCACGTGCTTTTGCAAAGTGTGCAGAGTAGGAAGATAGCAGAAGTTAAGTGCATATGGCATTGTGGAGGAGCAAAGGGCAACTGTGAGAAGCTATGGACAGAGTCTCTTTTCCTATGCCTAAAAAAAGAAATGTGGCCTTGTCAAATGAAACGCATTCTCATGAAAAACACTTGAAGTTTGCACTGTATAAAACTGCAGAATGATACAGTGGGATTGTGATGGAACTGACCTCTCCCACTAATGTTCTACTGGATGAGAAAGTCAGAGGTTGCGACCTTAGATAATAATTAGTCAGGGAAACGTTGGGCATGGCGGTAATTGCTCAATATGGCTCTTCGCTTTTCTACCAAAGGAACCCTCATAAAAGTAGCTTTTAGTCCCCCATTACTTACCATTCTTGGCTTCAATGTCACTCTTATTTTCTTCCTTTTTAGGTCGAGGACCTAAAGGCTGCGCTTGCGCAGTCTGGGGTCGGAGATTTAATGTTTCTTAGTAGTGCGGTTTAACCCGCCTCCCTGCCCCGTCTCTCCTCCATTGGCTGGCTTCCTAAACGGAGGCCAGCCATTGGAGGAGAGATGCGTCACTCTAATTTAGCCCCGTCTCTTTCGGATTCGGGGGCGTAAGTTTTGCTGTTCTTTAGACAGTGACATAGTCTGTCACTCAGAACCACAAAACCACGCCCCCGATTCCGAAAAATTCGGAAGCTTGCGGCCGCCATTTTTTCTTCACCCGCAGTGAAGGTGAGCCGTTCCTCGTTGTGCTTGTGTCCTTGTGTCCGTCCCCCCCTTGCCCCCTCCTTCCGTCCCCTCTCGTGTTGCTGTTTTCTGTGCATCCCGGCTCTCCTGATGACCCGCAATGTGACCCTCGGCACGACAACTATGGCGGAGGTAAGGCATAAAGTGCAGGGCAGGGAGGCCGGAGAAACCACCACTACGGCAAACTTAATCAAAACAGCCGTTCCTCGTTGTGCTTGTGTCCTTGTGTCCGTCCCCCCCTTCCCCCCTCCTTCCGTCCCCTCTCGTGTTGCTGTTTTCTGTGCATCCTGGCTATCCCCAATTACGATATACATGTAAGGAATTGAGTACATTAACCAGACATATGGTTTAGGTATACATCTCCCAGACCGTAAAATAAAGTAAAATGGCACAACCATTTCTTTGCACCAACCTTTATATTCACAAGTTTGCCATATTCTGAACAGCCGGCCTGTAAATTGCATCCACGAACGGCAGGAGAAACATCCCCGTTTTTATTAAAGGTCCCTCGCGTCTTAGCTACATGACGCGTTTCCGGTCCGCTAGAGTGGCGATTGAAGTAGAGATAGGACGTGGGATCCTATAGTTGTTGTTCTATGCCCGATTGGCAACTGCCATGATGAAATAGAAATAGGATATGGAATCCTATAATTAGCGTTCTATGCACGATTATCAGCTGTCCTATTGAAATAAAAACAGGATCCTAAAGTCTGTATTTTGTACCCGATTAGCAACCGCCATAGTGGAATATTGATGTATCTTATCCCAGCAGGCAGCAGCTGCCGGTGCAGGGCAGGGAGGCCGGAGAAACCACCACTACGGCAAACTTAATCAAAACAACGTGATTGGGATGCGCCACATCCTCCTCTCTTCTGCCTTTCGCACATGCCCTTACTTCCCTCATCATTTCGCTCCTCGATTCCCCCTCGCGTATCTTTCTCTCCACGCGCTCTCCTTTCTCCGTTGCACGGCCCTCCCTCCCCCTGTTTATTCTCCCTGGTCCTAGGCCCGCTCCCCCTAGTTCCACCCTGCCCGGCCGCATCTGCCTCTTCTCAGCGCTGTAGATAGTTGGAGATTAAGTGATTTGTCCAGAATCACATATGTTGTGCAGATGCCGAGCTGGTTCCCCAGCTCCAAAGTCGCGAGCTCTGGCCGTTGCGCCACATCCTCCTCTCTTCTGCCTTTCGCCACGCCCATGCCCTTACTTCCCTCATCATTTCTCTCTTTTCCCCCTCGCGTATCTCTTTCTCTCCACGTGCTCTCCTTTCTCCGTTGCACGGCCCTCCCTCCCCCTGTTTATTCTCCCTGCTCCTAGGCCC
The DNA here is from genome assembly GCF_964261635.1 of Lissotriton helveticus. Taxonomy (NCBI): domain Eukaryota; kingdom Metazoa; phylum Chordata; class Amphibia; order Caudata; family Salamandridae; genus Lissotriton; species Lissotriton helveticus. The sequence continues at coordinate 1,433,114,343 of NC_136063.1, read as the reverse complement.
GCTCCCCCTGGTTCCACCCTGCCCGGCCGCATCTGCCTCTTCTCAGCGCCGTAGATAGTTAGAGATTAAGTGATTTGTCCAGAATCACATATGTTGTGCAGACGCCGAGCTGGTTCCGCAGCTCCAAAGTCGCGAGCTCTGGCCGTTGCGCCACACCCTCTTCTCTTCAGCCTTTCGCCTCGCCCTTGCCCTTACTTCCCTCATCATTTCTCTCCTCTTTTCCCCCTCGCGTATCTCTCCCTCTCCACGCGCTCTCCTTTCTCCGTGCACGGCCCTCCCTCCCCCTGTTTATTCTCCCTGCTCCTAGGCCCGCTCCCCCTGGTTCCACCCTGCTCGGCCGCATCTGCCTCCAGAGTTGTGCGAGGGGGTCATCAATCTTAGGGCGGACATTTGAGGGGGGCGCTTTCTGGATCTTGAGCCTGAAATTCTCGCTATAAGGTACGGATCATCCAGGATGGAACAGTAATGTGAATCTTAAAATGTGACCGATATTTGATGAGCCCCACAAAGTGGAACTCTCCCACTACCTCACTCTCTATCTCACTACCTCACAACTTCACTCTCTCTCTCTAACTCACTACCTCACTCTCACTCTATCTCACTACCTCACAACTTTACTCTCTCTCTCTAACTCACTACCTCACTCTCACTCTATCTCACTACCTCACTCTCTCTCTTTCTATCTCACTAACTCACTTTCACTCTCTTTCACTACCTCACTCTCTCTCTATCTCACTACATCACAACCTCACTCTCTGTTTCTATCTCACTACCTCAGAACATCCCTCTCCCTCACTACCTCACTCTTTCACTACCTCACTCTCTCGGTCTCTCACTACCTCACTCTCTATCTACCTCACTCTCTCTCTCACTACCTCACTCTCTCTCTCACTACCTCACTCTCTCTCTATTTCACTACCTCACTCTCTCTCTATCTCACTACCTCACTCTCTCTCTATCTCACTACCTCACTCTCTCTCTATCTCACTACCTCACTCTCTCTCTGCCAATGCAATAGGTCTCGCATATGCAAGCAATTAAGCTATTGCCAATATAAATGACAATGCCATTTATTTAAGGATACAAAAAAAAATAATAATGAGCAATGCCAATAGCTCTACCTATAATATTGCCGAGACCATTGCATTGTAAATGCTTGTTATTAGTGAGTGCATGTCTACGCACGCCGGCTTCACTTCGCCTCAATGTTTTTTTTCCCATGGATCATGGACCAAGTACTGATTCACTACTTGATTAGTGTTCTTCCGTGCTGCTTGTGCACGGATTGTGGTACTTTTTTTGTGAGTGTCTAATGTTGTTTTTCTATGTTCTTTTTACACACTCCTATGCCATTCTGTCTAATTTTTTTGTTTTTGTTGTCTTAGGCCTGTCGCTCCTCTAGCTTGTTAGTTGCTTTCCAGATTATTCTAAACTTCACTTTTTAGTTAGCCACTTTACTCTGACCAGTCTTGCCCAAGCCGCATAAAACAACTATACAGTTTATTAAATTGGCAGCATTCACTCAGGGTGCATTTCTAACTAGTCCAATTGCTTTTTGTGGTACAGGAATGTCGTTAAGAGCACTTTATTCTTTCTTTTTTATCCTCCTACCTTTGTTTGCTTGGTGCACGAAGTTGCAAGATTCATAAACATGTTTTTAGGTCGAGCCTAGCCCAGCGCGGAAATGGGGATGACCTTTAGAAATCGGTTTGCACTTTTCAAGCACTCGTGCTTGTGCTGGCTTCCACCTTGCGGTAGCGAGCAGCGGCGCACAGGGGCCATCTGTTTTCAATTAGCATGGTAGCGTGCCCTTCTTCCTCCTGTGACCATTTGCCTCAAGTACCGTCATTCCCCATTGTCCATTTTCCCTGATCAGTCCCACGTCCCTCTCGCTCCCACTTCCACAAAATGGCAGAGCGCCAGTGCTTCTCCACTTGCTACACTAACGGGCGATACATGCCCACATTCACCATCATTGTTTAGTGTGAGCTTTGTCCAGTATTTATTATGACAGAAGCATGTTAGGCTGGCGAGTTTTTGTGTAAGGCTTGTGACTGTTGGGCACTGCCTGGGCCGGTGCTGTCTCTACTGTTGAGCCGTGTGAAATATCTGCTCCAGCCTGCACCCTCCCTGCTATATCTTTCAGCACACTGACTACTGGTGAGCGCAACAGTTGTCATCCAATGGAGTCTTCCCTGCTAGGATCAACAGAGCAGCTTTGTGTTACAGTAATTAGTTACCCCATAAACTGGTTTCCAGATTAGTAACCGTGAAATGAAAAGACCATCTTATTTATGAATTTATAAAGCTGAATATCTACTTCAAATAAATCATGGAACCAGGGAGACATTAGTGATGATTTAATGGAAAGGAAGTGTCTCAGTAATGCTGCATTTAGAAACCGACATTAAACTTTGGTCGGGCTTTTGTTACTGTGTTTTCAAACTGTTATTGCTGCACATTTTTTCATCCACCAGCGAGGTTTAAAGGTCACTCAACAACCACAGCGGCCTCCGTAGGCATTATTGGTCTTGTATAATGCCTGCCCTTTAGCAGTTTATTTTCGAGCCAAACATAACTGTTCCTTTAAATATTTGACAGAAAAGTGTTTTAAATGCTAAGCAGCAGTTTCAGAAGTCCTACAAATTGCCATTCTATCAAAGTACTTCTCGATAAAGGGCTCTTGGTTTGGTGGAGTGGTGAGAGGGTTGCTTTTTAACAACATTTGGCTCCAGTTTTGGATTTAGTTCTTTGTTTCGTAAATGGTAGCCTTTTCACCTCCTATTGACTTGGCACAATAGGACAGTTCTCTGGACTGTGCTTTTTTGTGTGCTTTTCTTTTTCACTTGTCTTGTTACCGTAGATGCACTGTTTGTAAGTAAGCAAGGACAGGTGGAGTTGCTCAGTAATTGTCTTTTATTACCCAGACTGCTGACGTTCATATAATAGTTGTATTTCTGCAGGAATTTCGGTAGATGTCAATGCCTTTGGAACATTTAGCAAATTATTCTAAGCAATAACGCTCCATTTACCAACCATCCTGTGCCCTTTGGGAATAAGCTGTGAAGTGCTTGTTAACTCCCACAAAGTAGCTGCCCGCATTAGGCACAGAAATGGCAGAAGGCATGCTCTCACCAAATCTCAATTTAGGAAATGCCGAATACTACAAACTGTAACGTGCAACCAAATTAAGCCTCCATTTTAAAACGTAGCATACAAGTACTGGTGTGCTAATACTCATAATTGTTAGTATTGTATAAATGAATTCAGCAGAAACACTTTCACTGACATGTTTATTTACTCTGAGCACTCAGGATACTTATATTCTCAGCTGTGTCTTGCCTGAGTGGACTAATACATTTTGTTAATCTGTTTGAATTTCGGTAAACCGGTTATCTTCATGTGTTAGATAATAATGAGTAACATGAAGTTGCTTAACTGTATATACCTGTTATCTCGCCATTGCACCAGTACAGAAGTTGAAGTGAATGAGAGCATTACAGTTTACAGCTTTTACAGATCTGCAGTTTCTGGCATCTTAGGTTTTTTATGTGTACACTAATGTGCATGCAGGCCTTCATGTGAGTTCAGAATATCGGTTATACAAAATAACACTTTAAGTAATTTTCAATGCAGTTCTATAATATGCCTATTAGTGTCAAAGCTTCCACGTTAAAGAACAGTAGATGCTATAGCAAACAGAATAATGTGCTGCATGGCTAAAAACTTATAAGGTCCCAAAGGGCGAGACCTATTGGCTATGCCAATGCTTGTTTCACGTTTGATGTAATTGCTTTGTGAATATAAATAACAATAAAGCATACTTGCAGACTGTGACTTCATGCCTGCCTTTCACAATATTTCACATAGAAACTACGCAATTGTATTTATTTAAAGAAGCGTATGGTTGTCAAACAGTGGGCGATTTGTATAGGGTCACAGGAAAGCCCATATACGGTTGTCCCTGTCCTCTCCAAAAGCTTTGTGTCTCCTATGCCCCTGTGTCATGGTACCGTGTTCTACAAAGCTCCCTAACACTTGATAGCTTTATCTGTTGCCTATCTAATACATTCAAACTGTAAATGTTCATATGTTGTTATTCACTTTTAACGATCTAATTGTGTACTTTGTGGGCCCATAGCATACTTTGCAAGATGGTGGCAGAACTGGTAGATTGTCTACATCGGTTATACATGACAGGAATGAGTACATGTGTTTGTCCTCTTCCAGTCCACCATGGCAGTTATACATACATCATACAAAAACTTCTGCGCAACTGCTGTGTCTTTGCTGTTCCATGTCGGTAGGTGTCGATTAGTTGGCAATCTCAGCAGAGTAAGGTGCATTTAGTCTGAACTTTCCTTTCATCGACAAAACTGGTTCTGTCTCTCTCTTTGACCTAATTGCCGTAGGGATGTTTAGTCAGCAGTTCTTTCGCAAATAAAAGTTTCAGTTTACTCGCGACATTGTTAAATTTCAGGTGTGCGCTGAACAGCAAAGCTGTTGTGACACGCACTAGTCTAGGAGAGAGAAAAAGCAAAATCTCTTTTGAAATCTAAATTTATTTATTTATTTTTTAAGGCATAATGGAGAGTTCGAGAATTCCACAGGGAGACGAAAATGCTCCGAGGCAAAAAGATAAAGTTGTCGACGAGGGGGAATGGAAAAAGAAATGGGAGCAAAAAAAGACCGGTTTTCACAAGGATCAAGTACATAGGTAAGTTCCTCTTAAATTTCGTAAGGAATTTAGACATGGTGCCTAGGCTTGTTTATCGGCAGTTTTACTCTGTATATTTGTGGACTGCCTGTTCGGTTCTCCTGAATATCCAGGCCTTTTTTGTAGCTGTTTAATGGGTTAGTAGTGGCTCATCAATTTAGCCTGTAGGTAGTTACGTTGTAATTCACACCGGTCAGTGAATTCATTCAGTTCAGTTCATAAACTTTTATTCGATTGACCAAACATTCAATCATAAAAAGTACAATTTAAAAAAACAGGTAAATTTCCATCAGTACATAAATAAAACTGGGGAAAAAAGATGAGATACAGACATTATACAGGGTGAAAGGTAAAGAACTGTAAATATTGCAAGGGTACAGAGCACGTAAAAAGTTTCAATTCATACAGTAAGAGAACCGATCATACTGCGAGTTTTTAAACAGAATTTCAGAAAGAGTGCCACACATTTAGCCGCATAGGGGGTGTCCAACATCTGCAGAGCCAAAAAGGCAGGTCGACACGTTCTCAACCCCATGCTGCGTAGGAGCGGGATTAACCATTTTTTACGTGGCTGAACAAAATAATGACAGAAAAGGACAGTGTGTATGTTTGAGCAGAAATGCCATCACACGGACAACTTCCTATTTCGTGCGACCAATTGTGCGTATCAGGGAAAGTTACAAGGCGGAAGAATACATTAAAACGAAATCGTATTAACACGTATTTTTCAAAGTTAGATAAAAAAAAAGACAAATAGGGCTGGGTACCAAGAGTAGATTGTATGGATAAAATATGGGCGTTACTGGGCTTCAGAATCTCTGAACAGAGACGAAGATGTCTCAGGTGATTTATGCAGAGAGTTTTCAACGCCTTTTTGCTAATGTCAGACAGGGACAGTGGATCAGAAAAATAAGTATCACAGTTCATGTCCCTAAAGAAACTAAAAACGTACAATAACCAAGGAATTTTTTGCCAGTGTTCTAATGTAAGACAATCCTGGAGAAGGGAGCGTGTAAGATGACATTGAGGTGTTAACCAAATACGGCGCCATAGAAGAATCGGCTGGCATCTGATGTAATCTATTATATAATCGATGCCCAGCTCGATATGGGAGCCGTATATTGGTGCGCTCCTAGGTAGAGCCAGGACATATTTAATGAACTTGTTTTGAACAAGTTGTAAACTATCAACCTGGGTATGTCCCCAAACGGGGGCACCATAGGTGGCTACACTGTGGCATTTGGCTTGGTAAATTTTAAGCAGTTCTCTAGGGGCAGGTTTACCCAGTTTACGAGAAAAGGAGACCAGGGCTGAAGTAGCTCTTTGGAAGTGTATTTTCCGGGAAGCCACAGCCTGTTTCCAGATTAGTTGGTCATCCATTTGGATACCTAGATAAGGGTAGTCCCTAGCGCGCTCCAGTTTGACCTGTTCCAGGTAAATAGGTTTCGGATGTTTAACTTTCGGGCCAAAGTGCATAACAAAAGTCTTGCTTTTGTTAACTCTTAGTCCCAGTGTAGACATAAACTGGTTGTACCTATCTACTTGTTTCTGCAGCTGAACGAGGGTCCTGGCTAAGATGACGGAATCGTCAGCATACAGTAAGGCAGGGATTGGGCGATGGTTAATAGCAGGAAGGTCCTGGCTACCCTCGAGCAAGGCCTTCTCAACCCCGTTCATATATAGGTTGAAAAGAAAAGGGGCCAGGACACAGCCCTGCCTTACTCCTCTCGTAACGGGAAAAGAAGGTGTTAATTCTCCAGCTAACCCAAACCTAACGCGCGCTGTAGCGTCGGAATACAGCTCACGCAGAAATTTAATGAGAGGGGGATCCACTCCAAGCTCGCTCAGAAGGAACCATAACTTGGAGTGGATCACACAATCAAAGGCGGAGCTGAGATCGATGTAAACTGCGTACAAATTGCCGCGCTTTGCTCCGGCGTACTTGCCTACCAGTAAGGTGAGATTTAATGCCTGTTCAACCGTACCAAGGCCCTCCTGGAACCCATACTGGAGGTCGGTTAAGATGTTGTTGTCCGACGCCCAATCCTGGAGACGTTCCAGGAGTAGGCGACCAGCGACCTTCCCCAGTGAGTCCAGGAGGGAAATTGGTCATTCAGTATGTGCCCGACTCCAAAGGGAATTACGTGGAAGTGAGAAAGCTGTGTTTACTTTATTTACGCAGTCCAACCTTCATAACGTAATTGCTTTCAAGTTATTTGTAACTTTTCTCTCCAGGAGAAAACCTTTTTTCCTAAGTGGAGAATACACTTCCTTGCAGTCGTTTAAAATGCCACTGTTGAGCTCCATGCTCACACCTATACACTTTCCCAATATTCTGTGATCAGAAGAAGGTAGAATTTTTCAGATTCGAAAAGCATTGACTTGCATGATGACTAGATCCCAGTAGCTTGACATCATAAGATCGTCTGTATGATGATATAAAGGAAAATCTCATCATCTGTGTTTTTTAATGTGATAATTTTTTTGAAAATTACAAAACGCATTCTGTATTGGACTGTCTTTGAGACTGTCCTAGCTAACATTCTCTACTTGACTTGTTTTGTAACCACACTCTTTATTGAACAGTATTTCCTTGATTTGTGATTGCACTCTTTATGGTGCAGCCTTAGTCTTTCTTAGAGAAAAGTATGTTCATAGCATGTGTAGTCATTAATACAAATGTTCTGAGTATTCCCACCATTTAGAGTCTGGCGTGGACATTTGGAAGTTGTTTTAGATCACACCAGGCGCGAAACGCCCATTGGGCTCAAGGGGCTTCTGCCCCTCCCCCGTGTGTGTGTCAGCCCGGGCTGGTGACCGTCTTATTACAGCCGCACCGAGTACTTCACGAGTCTTAAAAAGACCATTTACTTATTAACGAGGCTTTGTTGTTTTTCACCCCTTCTTAGAGCCCCTGCATCTACACTCTGCATATTGCTGGAAGAGTCAGCCCCCCCCCCAATTTTGGCTCTACTTGTGCCTCTGGATCACACCTACTAGACAGTGAAAGGTCTCTGTTTGCAAAAAACCCATTGTGAACTTATAGTGAGTGGGCTTATATCATGGTTCATTGCTTACAATTGGTTGGCTTTGTGGTTACTCTCATTTGCTTATGTAACTCTCATTTCCTTACTTCTTATTCTTGTCTTGTGTTTGTCCCTTCCTCTTTGCTAAACTTTTGATTGGCTGACTTGTACCTTTTCACTGCCCCCTTTTTGGGAACTTCTTTTTTCTTTTTGATTAAGCACTCTATGAGTGTGTGTGTTTTCCCACTATATCCCTTGCTTGCTTCTTCTCCTCCAAATAACAGCTCCAACTACTCTTCCCCCACCCAGCACGCTGAGCTTCTCTCTCTTGTGAGTGCTTCCCCCTCCCAACTCCCCTGCGCTCTGATTAGTTCTAGCCATGTTGTACCTCTCCCCTCGTCCCGTGTTGCTCTCTCACTCATTTGCTACTTTTCTTCCCCCGCCCACCACACCTCCATTGCTGCACCCTGTTGAAACTTGAAACGTTTAAAATCACAGGAAACGATCAAATATAGATGAAGTTATTTGTTAGAACAACCTGGCGTTAATCCACCTCAAGGAGTCAGTAGCAACTGTCTCACTTGGAGTGTTCTTCACCTTACATTCTCAACATGGAATACAGAACTAAGAAATCTCATCATAACACATCCCCTTCCCTTATACTAATTTTAAACAAAACAAAATAAACAGCCAAAAGAACAGGTACGCTAAAAGAAACAAAATATTTAAAAAAACACAGTAAGTGATATCACTCCATCCCAACTAACTTCAAAAGAAAATTAGGTGGAGCACCAGTCCCTTTTGACATAATCTTATAAGTAAGGAGGAGATCTGCGAACTCTGACCTCAACTGGAGGCATGGACCTGACCTCAACTGGAGGCATGGAACTACTAACACGTACTCCTTCAGAATCACCACGACCACACCTGACTTCCTATCACACATAAACAGGGCACCAAAACAACCCTCATCATCTTCTCTCCTTGAACAAACCACTCCCTCCGATACAAAGCAATATTCCTGAAATTCCATCTTTCACCTCCCTCAATCACCACAAAGTATTTCCCAACACTCGCCACTCAAAAAGGCCCTTTGAACTTACTTAAACCAGCTTGCACCCTTCTGGATCTTACTTTGACCCAGTCACCCTCGCAGATCTTGGTATGAACTGGATGAATTTGTTCATGAGTAATTTTGCCTTCAGACACTACCCAAGTTTTTAACCAAGCTGGAACCAATCTGGTACCTGGGGAACGCCCTCTCATGAGTTTAAAAGGAACTTCGGCTGTGACACTGTGTAAAGTAGATCGATATGCCCATAACATGTCAGAGACATGTTTTCTGACTGGCTGACGATTCGACAAAGCTAGTTGAATGGTCCCCTTGACCAATCTGTTGTCCCTCTCAACAATGAATGAATGAATGAAAGGCATTTCTAGAGCTCATGGTTACCCGCGGGCATCCCAGCGCTAATAGCGGTGTATCTTCAACTTCGAACAGCGTTAGGGAAACAAATTGGTCTTTAACTGCTTATGAAAGGTCAGGTAGTTTGGTTCAAGGCGAATACAGAGAGGCAGGAGATTGTATAATTTAGTGGCATTGCCGTTCCCCATGGAATTGTATAAGAAAGTGTGAGAATGCTTGATCCCACTCTGCTCCAAAAAATTACACATATCAGTGGAAGTAAATTGAGTACCATTATCAGTGATCAAAACTGTAGGGACACCGTCCTGAATGAAAATTTATTCCAACATCGAGATGGTAGTCTTGGTGGTAATATCTTTCAAAAACTTTACAATCAACCACCTAGCATGTACATCCACTATTACATCTGCAAACTTGAAATCTCCAGGTATCTCCGACATGGGACCTATGAAGTCAAGACAAATGGTATGCCATGCTGCACCAGTGTCCTCAATATGACACCCACACTCTGATTGCCAACCTTTAAACGTTTTTCACTTTCTTTGCATAAATTGCAATTCTCAACCCATCTCTTGACCTGCTCATCTAACACAGGCCACCAAAATGCTTCTTTAATCCTCCTACTCATTATACCTTGGCCCAAGTGCCCTTCATGCGCTAACTTGAAGATGTGAAATCTTAGCCCATTTGGCGGTACAAAGCAATCACCCCTCATGGCAACATCCAAACCACTTATAGATAACTCATCTAATACATTCCAGAAAGGTCTAGCAGGCATAGATAGTGTGTTCTCTCTCTTCACACCCTTTTTGATCATCACCATGCCTTCTTATAACACCTCGTCCATATGCATTTGTTCTTCCCACTGCACTCTCGTTATGGCACTCAAACTGTTGTGCACCACATCATGAACAAATGCAACAGACTCTCATCCACAGTTTCCCAGTTCAAAGACATGCGAGTAAGGCAATTAGCCTGAACGTTTTTCCAACCCTGAACAAGTTCAACTTCATAGAGATACTCTTGCAAACGTGCAGCAAATCTAGCTAGCCTCGCTGAGCCTTTCCCAGCACCTCCGGCCGACAACATTTTGATCAAGGGCTTGTGATCTGTCCTCAACACAATCTTCATTCCCCAGAGATACACCCTGAAATATTCAGCACCTCAAGCTGCAGCTAGTGCCTCACGTTCAATAACAAAGTAATTCCGTTCAGCTTGGGTGAGGGTGCGTGAACCAAACACAGTTGTCTTTTCTGAGCCACCTTGTCTTTGTGACAAACTACACCCAATCTAGTAGCGCCGGCATCCACTGTCGAGAATGTTTGACATGTAAAGTCGAACAAACCCAAAATTCCTGTTTCACAAATTTCCCTCTTAATGTTTTCAAAACATTTGTGTTGAACCTCTTCCCAGACAAACTTATTGCCTTTCCGTTATAACATTCTGATATCTTCAGTTTTGTCAGCAAAACCTTTCACGAACTTAGAATAATATTCTACAAGACCAAGGAATGACCTCAATTTGTCTTTGGGATCAGGTGCAGATTTGATGGCTTCCAACAAAGAACGTTTTGGTTTTATGCCACCACTAGACATAGTGTAACCCAAGTACTCTACTTGCTCTGTGAGAAAAATAAACTTTTCACAATTGACAGTCATGCCAACATCTTCTAACCTTCTCAAAACTTTCCTAAGAATGATACTGTGTTGTTCGACAGTCTTCCCTGAAATTAGAATGTCGTCTTGAAAGTAGACAACCTTCTCGAAACCCTTGAACGCGTTAGCCATCATCCTCTGAAAGACGCTGGCAGCCGATGCCAATCCGAACGGCATGCGAGTAAATTGGTAAGCTCCCTCAGAGATGATGAAAGAAGTCAAGGATTTGGAGTCTTGGTGCAATTTGATCTGATGATAAGCACTCCTCAGATCTATTTTAGAGAAGTACTTACCATCAGCCACATACTGTAAGTATTCACTGATGTTGGAAAGTGGAAATGCATCAACCCCAATGTCATGATTAAGTGACCCTAAGTCAATACGGAATCTCAAACGGCCATCAGGTTTCTGACCACTCTAGAAATCCACGGGGAAGCCTCCACTGGCTCAATCACCCTCCCCCTTTTAACATAACTTGCAATAAGTCTTTATGACCATCCCTAACAGAGATTGGTACTCTCCTAAGTTTGTGCTGTACCGGCTTAGCTCCTTGTTTGAGCACAGTTTTATGTACATATCCTTTTACGCACCCCAACTTGTCTTCAAAGGCTTTTTGTGCTTCTTGTAAATATATGTCTTGTACTATAGTGACTTGGCACGGTGACTTAGGGTTGATGACAATATTAAGATGAAATTGATGCATCCAGCCAAGTATGGGGGGGACCATCTATTGAAATGTACACTTTACCTTTAATGCATTTGTTTCCAACAATCATGTCGCACACAATGTCTGTGGACTCCCCTTTGTACCCCACTGGATCAATATCTTTGGTCAACAAAGTTATATTATGCCACAATTTTTTAAATAAAATTTGGAAATGATGGTGTACATTGACCCGGAATCTATCATAAGTTCCACATCCGACCCACACATTTGAAACATGGCAACCCGTCTTTTCAACCTACTGGCAACAACTTCACCACTAGACAATACTTCATTTATATCCCCTACCATCAGTATTTTGCTCTGCAGTAAGGTATTTGAGAGTACGTTTCTACAAAATTAATTTTAGGTTTGTGTCAGAAATAGCACTATGTTTGCACATACGTGCATAGTGACCCTTGTGGCCACACCTTCTGCATTCTTGATCAACAGCAAACCAACGTTTGGAGTCAGCTAAGTGAAAGGGATTCCCACAACGCAAACATTCCCTTCCCTTATGTATGTATTTATTTATTCATTTATTTATTTATCTATTTTATTTATTTGTTTATTTAATGAGTTTTATATATAGCGCTGGCTAGACCCGAAGGTGTCAGAGTGCTTTACATGAGGTTCCACAAAGTTACAAAAATTACATCAGGAAACAGGTTACATCAGATTACTAGTAAAACATTTAAAGAGTATAGAAAAATGAGATAAATGGAGAGTAGAAGGGTAAGGGGGTAGGGTGAAGGGGTAAGGGGGAGATACGATGGCGAGACGAGGGAAAGTCTGCCCCAAGTCCAGCTGGGTAAGTGATGGCCTAGGGGGAAGTCCACAGCCCATCTCCTCTTTAGCTATCAGGTAGCTCCACCGGGCATCGGCCAAATAGCAAGGCCAAACTAGGTGCACACCCTTTCACATATTTTTTTGTGATAACGTTAACTTCATCAACAAGTTCCTTATGACCATCTAAAATTGCAACCTCACAGTTCATTGAATCTCGTCTGCCTAACTCCTTCATGCATTTTTGAGATTCCTCAATAACTTTTGCTAAGTCAAAAGCATCTTTTAGAGATGGATCCTTTGCAGCACAAAGTCTTTCTTGATTTTTTTTCTCACGACAATGTATGATAAGTTGATTTCGAATTAACTCTTCCGTCATCACCCCAGAACGACATTTAACAGATAACTCACGCAATCTAGCTACAAATCATTCAATAGATTGGTATTCCAATTGAGGCTGAGTGTAAAATGTATACCTCGCCATTACCAGATTTACTTCTTTCGTAAACCTGTTTCTAACCTTTTGACAGCCTCCTTGTATACATCATCCATTGGTCGACCATTAGGTCCCATGGTCACAGCTAAGTATTTGAACATTCTTTGGCCCTAACAACCCAATGCACTAAGTAAAACAGCTTTTTTTCTAGCAGATTCAAAGCTTTGACCATCAAGGGCAGTATTGTAATTCTCTAGCATATCTATCCAGTCTTCCCAAGCAATGGGTGGAGTGCCTGGTTGTGACAAAAACATAGGCGGCATGATGAAGTTAGATTGTTGAGCCATAACGTAAGTTGGTTTAAAAACAGATAGCAGGTAGATTTAATAACTGTAGCTACGATAAATAAAGATGTGCAAATCACTGACAATGATCTGCATCGGTTACTCACCATGAATCGATATTACAGAAAGGTGTGCAAATCACCGTGAATGATCTGCAACGGTTACCCACTGTAAATTGATATTGAAGAAAGGTGTGCAAATCACCGATGTTGAACTGCCAAAAGGAAAAACTCCGGATTATAGTACATCCATCCATTGTGTAGCAAGACAGTTAGATTGTGAACTTGTTGGTGCCGGACGCATAGAAATAATCTAGGATGGCGGCACTTTGACGTGAGAGTGTAAGCTTCAGCCTAAGCGTCAGCATAGCTAAGTAACAGCAAGGACGAGAGAAGCATGCATGCGTGATTGACGTAGGTGGTGCGTTGCGCCTCAGTGACGATGGCAGCAATGTAAAGTGGCTCGCTTGCGACAGTTGATATGCGAAGACTCTACTTTCCTTAAAAAGTGCAGTAAGTAAAACAAATCATACAGTACCTTCAATCAATCAATCAGTGAGATTTGTATAGCGCGCTACTCACCCGTGAGGGTGTCAAGGCGCTGAGGGTGGGAGTGGGGGGGGGGTCTCTACTGCTCGAACAGCCAGGTCTTGAGTTGTTTCCTGAAGGAGAGATGGTCCAGGGTCAACCGTAGGTGAGTGGGGAGGGAGTTCCATGTCTTGGCCGCCAGGTAGGAGAAGGATCTTCCTCCGACGGTGGATTTGCGAATTCGTGGGTCGGAGGCGAGGGCGAGGCTGGCGGATCGGATCTGGCGGGTGGGTGTGTAGAAAGTGGGGCGGCTGTTGAGGTATTTCGTGCCCATGTCGTGGAGAGCTTTGTGTGCGTGGGTGAGGAGTCGGAATGTGATCCTCTTGCTGACGGGGAGCCAGTGCAGGTCTTTCAGATGGGCAGAGATGTGGCTGTGGCGAGGGATGTCCAGGATGAGTCGTGCAGAAGCGTTCTGTATGCGCTGGAGTCTTTTCTGGAGTTTGGCTGTGGTTCCAGCGTAGAGGGTGTTCCCGTAGTCCAGACGGCTAGTGACGAGGGCCTGGGTGACCGTCTTCCTGGTTTCGGTGGGGATCCATCGGAAGATCTTTCGGAGCATGCACAGGGTGTTGAAGCAGGAGGATGAGACGGCGTTGACTTGCTTGGTCATCGTGAGGGAGGAGTCCAGGATGAAGCCCAGGTTGCGTGCATGGTCCGTTGGCTTGGGTGCGGTGCCCAGGGCAGGGGGCCACCAGGAGTCGTCCCAGGTATAAGGGGATGGTCCCAGGATGAGGACTTCCGTCTTGTCTGAGTTCAGTTTCAGACGGCTGAACTTCATCCATTCCGCGACGTCTTTCATTCCTTCCTGGAGGCTGGCTCTGGTGGTGGCGGGGTCGTTGGTGAGGGAGAGGATCAACTGGGTGTCGTCGGCGTATGAGATGATGTTGAGGTTGTGTTGGCGTGCGAGGGGGCTCATGTAGACGTTGAAGAGGGTGGGGCTGAGTGAGGATCCTTGCGGAGCCCGCAGATGACCGGTGGCCGCAGAACGGAACGGGGGGAGGCGGACTCTCTGGGTTCTTCCGGCGAGGAACGAGATGATCCACCCCAGGGCCGCTCTTCGGATTCCGGTGTTGTTGAGGCGCTGTATCAGGGTGCGGTGGCATACGGTTTCGAAGGCTGCTGAGAGGTCTAGGAGGATGAGGGCAGCAGTGTCCCCGTTGTCGAGCAGGGACCTGATGTCGTCGGTAGCTGCGATGAGGGCGGTCTCGGTGCTGTGGTTTGCTCGGAAACCGGACTGTGAGGGGTCGAGGGATCCGTTGGTCTCGAGGAAGGCGGAGTGTTGTCTGTTGACGGTCTTCTTGATGACTTTGGCAGGAAAAGGGAGGAGCGAGATGGGGCGGAAGTTCCTGAGGTCCGTGGGGTCCGCGGTGGGTTTCTTCAGGAGGGCGCTCAGCTCGGCATGTTTCCAGCTCTCCGGGAAGGTGGCGGATGCGAAGGAGCTGTTGATGATGTCCCGGAGTTGGGGAGCGATGATGGAGTCGGTTTGTTGAAGATGTGGTGTGGGCAGGGGTCGGTGGGGGAGCCGGAGTGGATGGTGTTTATCAGGCGGGTGGTGTCTTCAGTGCTGAGAGGGGTCCAGGTGCAGAGGGTGGTGGTGGGAGGTGCTGGTTCAGTGGTTGGGTGCGTGGTCGGCGCGCCGAAGCTGTTGTGTATGTCGGCGATGTACCTTGGAGATAAAATTCTATGTCCCAGACTGTGACCTCAAAATGAAGGGTTTGTATAATTTCTCGGCGAACAAACCCAGCAAACGCTGGTAATTCACATAGACTGCAAAGGAACGCCTGGTTGTGGTTCCTTGTAGATCGTCACCACAGTGTTGTAACTTGAAACGTATAAAATCACAGGAAACGATCAAATGTAGATGACGTTTATTTCTTAGAACAACCTGGCGTCAATCCACCTGAAGGAGTCAAGAGCAACTGACTCACTTGGAAAAATGGAATACAGAACTAAGGCCCAGATGTAGGTAAAAAATATTTATCGATTCTTAATTACCGAATTTTACCGATTCGGTAATTAAGAATCGGTAAATATGAAGGGTGGACATGTAGGTCCATCCAGATGTGCATTTTACCGATTCGGTAAAAATCGGTATTTACCGAATCGGTAAATACCGACCGGTAATGCTCCATTCATTCCTATGGGCTTTGAAGCCCATAGGAATGAATGGGGCATTACCGGTCGGTATTTACCGAATCGGTAAATACCGATTTTGACAAGGGTGCAGGGGGTGTCACTTTGACACCCTCTAGCACCCCCAAAAAAGGGTCGGGGGCCATATGGCAGGCATACCTGCCCTAAGGGCAGGTCTGCCTGTCATATGGCACAGGTGTGCATGCACACATGTGCATGCACACCTGAATCGGTATTTCACCATCAAATTGAATTTGATGGTAAAATACCGATTTCTTAGGCCTTGTGGGACTCATAAGAGTCCCACCTACATATCAATTTTAACGAATCTGTAAAAATACCGGTCGGTAAATATACCGACCGGTATATTTACAGAATCGGTAAAATTACCGATCGGTAAATTTACCGAATGGTAAATTTACCGATTCTGCCCCCTACATCTCAAAATCCTTTTACCGGTCGGTAACGGCCGAATTCGGCCGTTACCGACCGGTAAAACCCTACCTACATCTGGCCCTAGGAAACATCATCATAACACACCCCTAAGGGTCCTTTAATACGAAAAATCTGTATTTACCGATCCAAGCAACATCTGTCCTCATGGACTGGAAAATCTAAAAAAAAAATAAGAAAAGGGTGCCCTCATCGTTTTATAAGCACGCAAGTGGGTGACCAGCAACATTGGCTGCATCATTGCACCTTTTTAAATTTTTTTATTTGCTGAGTTAAAGAGACGGTCAGTGTGAGTACCAGGTACTGGGGTGTCTGCTGCAGGGTGGCATGATAAACTGTGTGTAGTAGTCGGTGCCAAAATCAGAATCCGGCAATGTCTGTTAGCTTCTCCAAGCCCTCGTTGCTCTTTAAATAGATTTATTGCTGTCCCGTGCCCTGGATTGTGTCATGCAGCAAAAGTCAGCCCAGATTTTGACATTACCTCTTCTGCTCGGGAGATGGAAGCACTTCCTTCTAAAACACAAACATGTTTATTTTTACTATGTTTTTATCAGAAGTTGCTTCTTGCACATGTTTTGTTTGCATTATGTCGCATCAGTCTGTTGTCCACCCCTTCCCTTTCGCTCCTGATGAAATCCAGCCCTCACCCAGAAAATGTAGATTTTTCTGATGCGAGATCTGTTTCTAGCTCAGGTGCATCAAACTAATACTGCAAGAGAAGGTGCAGCACAACGTGCCTTTTCTTGCCACATAATTTAGATGACCTGTGTTACAAAAGGTGATAGCCTTTACCTGCATAACCCTAATGGTCGTGACAATGGTTAAGTACTGATAAGTGGTTTGGGGTCTGTCGTTATGATAATGAAACACATATTTCACAGAGACCAGTTAAGTATTTCTGAGTCGCTGTGAAGTAGGGGCTTTTATACTACAGCATTTTGTGCAAAAGAAGCTCAAATATATCTGTCTATCTATCTAACATATATATATATTAGATTATAAGGTTATTTCTATGCGTCCGGCATATATATATTCGAAACAAAGTTTCAATCACCACCGTCGTGCCACACACCTCGGGTGCTTCCTGAACGCTGTGGTAATCCGCGTAATACTTCCCAGGCACAGTCCGCTGTAAATATGTGTCAGCCGACAGAAAGAGGAGCACACCGCAAGTCAGTGCACAAAGTTTTTTATTTCATGAATGGAAAACCCCCCTCCAGCGTTGACAGACGCGTTTCGGGGCTCTGGCTTTGTCAATGTCCTTTTTTAAAGTGAAAAGTGTGCGTGCGAGTTTAAAATCAATGGTAAACATGAACGAGGGCTCAGTTATTGCTAAATGCTATACTTTCACATCCGCCATCTTAACATGTAGTTCAGTTTCAATAAATACACCATGTTAAAAGCACATTACGCCAGAATCAAGGCACATCATTCCATTTTAAGAAAAGAAACATTAAAAGGATAAAGTTATATCAAAATAATGCATTCAAAAAAGGGAAGAAGAAGGAAAAACAAAGTAACAATACACAATGCTCCCTTTCTGTGGCTATTTGCCTTCCACTGCCATTGTAAATACGGTGACAGTAGTAGTAGTAGTGTCTCTAATGATCTTTTAATTTTAATTTAGGGAGCTATACTTTCATCTTACATTTAATAAGAGAAGAGCAGTAAGTGCTAAAGCTATAGAGCCCTGAATGGGCTAAATTCAAACATGGAGCAAAAGGAGGCAAGATATTTCTTTGAATTCGTGTTACTTAGAAATTGTAACAGACGGAGCCTACCATAATCATTACTTATTAGTCAATACACCTGACTGAAATATTACCCTTAATTCTAAGAGCAAAATATATACAGAGTGTAATGACAATGATGCAGTTTAAGATTCAAAAGACAGCAAAATAGATTTGAGATTACATATACAGTAGGAAAGCGGGACTTCGTGAATGTCAAACAGTGTAAAAGATGGTATTTGATATCTAGTGTATCACTTGTTTGTAGTGCCTGAATATCACTCTAAATGGGACCATAACTCCTCATCGTTGTTCAGGCCCTGGGGTGACTGGTGCCTAGTTCAATGGTGTATCTGGACTCTAGGGCACGCAGTCTCCTGACCCTGTCTTTCCCTATCTCATTCTTGAGTATTTGGTCCAGGCAGTAGAATGTTAGAAGATCACGGTTACTCAGATGACATTCCTCAAAGTGGCGTGCCACCGGGTAAGTTTTGTCTTTTTTAGTAATTGCGTGCATGTGTTCTAGCACTCGTTTCTTGGTTGCGTTTATGGTGCTACCGATATAGTTCTTTCTGCAAGGGCATTCTAGACAGTACACAGTAAATTCAGAGTTGCAATTCCTCAATTTGTTTATGCCTCTCATAGTTTTCACACTTTTACTGGAGATCTCGTACGATGTCTTTTTACAACTGTATTTGCAGACCTTGCATTTCATGCAGGGAAAGAACCCCTTAATCGGTTCTTTCGGCTTAACTGTACAATCATAGTGGCTTGAAACTAATAAGCCCCTTATTGATTTAGACCTTCTGTATGTTATGAGTGGCCGTGTTGCAATATGATCTTTCAGGATGTTATCTGTTTTGAGAATGTGCCAGTTTTTACGGAACATTTGCACAATTGACACAGACAGAGCGGCGAAACACGTCTGCCAACGCTGGAGGGGGGTTTTCCATTTATGAAATAAAAACATTTTTCCACAGACTTGCGGTGTGCTCCTGTTTGTGTCGGCTGACACATATTTACAGCGGACTGTGCCTGGGGGATATATATATGTATATATATATATTTTTTATTTTTTTATTTTTTTTCAAAACAAAGCATCCTGCATTTGAAAACGCACTCCAGAGTGGACAGGTAAAGGGCAACCGGCATTCTTCCTTCATTAAAATTCAAACAGCCTTACGTGTTTCGAAGTTACATCTTCTTGTTCACAGGCATCTCTGAGACTGCGCAGCATTGCAAGCAAGAACACTCCCCTTTTAAGCTGCATTTTTTTTTTTTTTTCATTGCCCTCAGGTGGGTCGGTACGTAAATCACAAAGTGTGGTGCGTCATAGGGTGTATAGTACAAAGTGCCTCCTTGATTGTTTGTCAGCTGGGTTCTGCGCAGTTACAGTTCAATAATATTCATTTTCATCCGCCCTCCAGTGGGCTTTAGAAGGATGATGTCAGCAAATTATGCCAATCCATTCTCCCTCATGCCGACTTCAAGCAGTTCTGTGTCTGCGTGGCCCCTTTGAAGTCCCGGGTGTTGCGTTTTCGCGGCTGGACAGCCTCAATTAAATTTTTCAAAACAAAGCATCCTGCATTTCAAAACACACTCCAGAGTGGATAGTTAAAGGGCAACCGGCATTCTTCCTTCATTTATTTATTTATTTGCTGGTTTTTATAGCGCTTGAATCGACTCCAGATGGAGTATCTCTGCGCTTTTGGTGCCGGTTAAACAGGAGGTGTAATTAGAGCAGAAGCTAGATCTCATTTTTAAACAGAACGGTTTTCAATTGCCTTCTGAATTTTAAATGTTCAGTACACTGTCTCAGGGACAGAGGGAGTCTGTTCCATAATGTGGGTCCTGCAATTGATAACGCTTTATTCCCATGCCTCGCTTTCCTGGCACGGGGCACCACTAGGAGCAGATTATTGCTTGACCTTAGTGGTCGGGTTGGAATGTAGGGAATAAATTTGTTTTCAAGATATGCGGGCCATTGTCCATGTAGACATTTGTGGATCAGGCAACATATTTTAAATTTCGTTCTTTGCCGGATTGAGAGCCAGTGCAGTTGCTCAAAGAGGGGTTTAGATGGAGTTCTTGGCGGAGCATTAAGAACTAGGCGGGCCGCCGTGTTCTGAATAACCTGGAGCTTAGCCAACACGCCTTCATTGGCAGAGAGCAGCAGGCCATTACAGTAGTCGATCCGACTTAGAACAAGTGCCTGAACTAGCGTTCTCCTAAAGGAATCCGGCAGCAGAGGGAAAACCTTACGCAACAGGCTGATGGTGTGGAAACAAGAACCCGAGATGTAATTAATGTGTTGTTTTAGTGATAGTTCTTGATCCAGACGGACTCCTAGGTTTTTCACTATCTGTTTGGGTTCGGGGGCTGCTCCCAGGTCCTGTGGCCACCAATCCGGGGCCCATAGCATCCTGGCTTCTCCAAACAGCATGACTTCAGTCTTGCTGACGTTGCACTGAAGGCAGTTGGAGGACATCCAGTGTGCCACTGCCTTCATACCTGATGAGAAGGAGTTTCTTACTTAAGCGGAGAGGGTTTTGAAGGGGAAGAGGAGCTGTGTATCATCAGCATAAGATACTGGGATGAAACCATACTTGCGCATCACTCTAGCCAGGGGTGCCACATAAATGTTAAAAAGGGTCGGGCTTAGACAGGAGCCCTGTGGCACCCCTTTTGATATCTCCACCTCCGCTGAACGATATGCACCCATGGTGACACTCTGGGTGCGATCGGATAAGAAACTCCTTAACCAGGCAAGGGCTTTGTTCTTGATACCAGCGTTCGACAACCGCTCGGTCAGGATGGAATGTGACACGGTGTCGAACGCTGCTGACAGGTCTAAAAGAACCAAGATCACTGAGAAGCCCTTGTCCTGGTACATGTGCAAGTCATCAGTGACTGACAGAAGGGTGGACTCAGTGCTATGTTTAGGTCTGAAGCCTGACTGAGAGTAGTCCAGGCCCCCAGCAAGTTCGATATAGCTGGACAGATGGTGGTTGACATGCTTCTCAGTCAGTTTCCCTAGAAAAGGTAGTAGGGAAATGGGCCTAAGATTTGCTAATTCGGTCCACGGGGTCGCAGTGTTTTTCCTAATTGGTCTAACAATGGCTTGTTTCCATTCTCTAGGGACATTGCCTGTGCTAAGAGAGAGATTTACCAGTTCTTCAATCATGGGGCAGAGCTGTTCAGCTAGGGCGGGCATTATTCTAGCCGGGATAGTGTCATCTGGGCTACCACTTTTGATCTGCGATATCAAGGAGAGGATTTTTCCGGAAGAAATGGGAGGGAAGATATCAAGTGAATGAGTATCCTGCTTCAGTTCAGCATCTATTTGGGGAAGCGCTATATCTGTAGTGGTAGTCTTGTTAGCGCTAATTATTTTCTCATAGATTTTGTCTATTTTGTCGGTAAAAAAATTGGATATTTCATTACACAGCTGTTGTGAAGCTAACTCAGATGATTCACATGCTGTTGGTTTAACAAATGTTTGAAGGATTTGATATAGGACCCTGGGTGAGTTCCCTGCAGCTGTGATTTGTGAAGCAATATGGGTTTTTCGTGCTACACGGATGGCTTTATGGTAGATGGATAAAGAATCCCAATATTTATTCTTGTCCTCTGCCAGATGAGAGGTTCTCCACTTCTTCTCTAACTTCCTGGCGGTTAGTTTTAGCGTCCTTAGATGGTCCGAGAACCAGATTTCCTGTTTCTTTGCAGGTCGGGGTTTGAATAGCTTCATAGGGGCAATTTTGTCTATCGCATCCCTAGTTGCACTTTCAAATTTTTCAAGTGCGGCTTCAACATTTTCAATGGGGAGGATGGGGAGGGGTTTGAACTTTCCTTTGAAGGAGTTAGCAGTAACTTTGTGCCATTGTCTGCGTACACTAGGTAGGGAGATCGTGCCTGCAGGGGTAGGGTTAAAATAAGGAGTGTAGAATTCAATAATAAAATGATCAGTCCAGTTAGCCTGAATTGCAGGTAGGCATGAAACTGACAAGAAATTAGATAAAATCAGGTCTAGGGTGTGTCCTGCCTGATGGGTGGGCCCAGAGTTACATTTTGTGAGTCCTAATAAGGATAGATCTGTTAATAGAGTTTGCGCTTCACTACAATCCAGCCTTTCGCTGTGTACATTAAAATCCCCTACTAGTATGAAGTTGCTCTCATTATTTATATGAGGGGCAAGTAACTCAATCAACATATTGGGAAAGTTTGTGCATGGCCCGGGAGGACGGTATACTAGGGCACCTTTTTTACTTTCTTTGGGGGAAAATATCATTTTGAAAACTAGTAATTCAATTTCTGGGGTACTCAGCTCATCTAGAATTGAGATGTTAATATCTTGTTTGTGCACAAAGCTATCCCACCACCTGTTTTTATGGGGCGGTCCAGTCTGACTATTTTGTAGTCATCTGGGATTCCTAGGGTTATAGCAGGGGTAGAATGTGGTTTTAACCATGTTTCTGTGAGATAGCACAGGTCGGGTTGTTTTGAGGAAATTAGGTCCCAAACTTCGGCAGTGTGTTTAGAGAGTGACCTAATATTACAGAGGATGTTTTTCCTCCCCGAAGGAATATGGTTAGAATCAATAGCAGCATTGCTAGGCGGTTTATATAGTTTATGATATTTAGTATTGATATTATCTCTCGTTTGAGTATAAAACTGATTGTGGCAGTGGAAGCAGGAAAAAGGCCCTTCTACCTCAGGGAAAACATCCCTTCTGCAGCCCAGTAGCGGCGCAGATTTAAGTTGCAGCAGTACCTGAGGCGTGTATGTAAGCCCCCTTGGAGGATGCCTTGGTAAGTCGGTTGATGCAGCCCCCATGGCCCCTGTGCCCCGTCCTGTCGCGGACGGGCGCAGACGGGCAGGTCTTTGGCTTGTCTTAGGCGCCGTCCAGGGCGCCCCGCTGCGCGCAACCGCTGCGCGCTCGTACCGACGAGGGGCTAAATAGCCCTCAGAATTGAGCAGCTAGAGCGCTAACCGCTCGACTTCCTGTGGGCGTCTGGCTCTTGCCTGCCCCGCCCTCCGCACTACGGTATTGGCTACCGAGTCGGACCGGGGCGGGCAGGCTGGAATATTGAGCACAGACGGCTGGTAAATGTTATGTGAGCCCTTAGCGGCACCGGCGAAGTGCAATGTGCAAATGGCAATACAAAGTGCAAAGGTACAGTTAAAATTATTATTCAACTTTAGCTGCTATCCGCCGCTAGTGCTAAAGTGCTAGGCTCAATTAAAAGTGTATTTTTAAAATTAGTAGTCAATTTTAAAATCAAGCAATTTTCAGAGGGTTAAAACAGTTTCCCTGCAGAGCATCCACTCTAAGTATGTTTCAGGCGCCAAGCGGGGTCAGGAGATGCTGCCACCGTCGTCCCTTACCGCAATGGGTTGTGCCTCCTCGCAGCCTAAATAGCCCTCAGAATTGAGCAGCTAGAGCGCTAACCGCTCGACTTCCTGTGGGCGTCTGGCTCTTGCCTGCCCGCCCTCCGCACTACGGTATTGGCTACCGAGTCGGACCGGGGCGGGCAGGCTGGAATATTGAGCACAGACGGCTGGTAAATGTTATGTGAGCCCTTAGCGGCACCGGCGAAGTGCAATGTGCAAATGGCAATACAAAGTGCAAAGGTACAGTTAAAATTATTATTCAACTTTAGCTGCTATCCGCCGCTAGTGCTAAAGTGCTAGGCTCAATTAAAAGTGTATTTTTAAAATTAGTAGTCAATTTTAAAATCAAGCAATTTTCAGAGGGTTAAAACAGTTTCCCTGCAGAGCATCCGCTCTAAGTATGTTTCAGGCGCCAAGCGGGGTCAGGAGATGCTGCCACCGTCGTCCCTTACCGTCATTAAAATTCAAACAGCCTTACGCGTTTCGAAGTTACATCTTATTGTTCACAGGCATCTCTGAGACTGCGCAGCATTGCAAGCAAGAACACTCCCCTTTTAAGCTGCATTTTATTTTCATTGCCCTGGCTGGAAACCGGTAAGGAGGCACTCACTCAGGCATTATTCAGTTTTAGACCAACTGCTTTATTTTCAGCATACTCGTCTTAACCCAATGCTGCGCAGTCTCAGAGATGCCTGTGAACAAGAAGATGTAACTTCGAAACACGTAAGGCTGTTTGAATTGTAATGAAGGAATAATGCCGGTTGCCCTTTAACTATCCACTCTGGAGTGCGTTTTCAAATGCAGGATGCTTTGTTTTGAAATAAATAAATATATATATATATATATATATATATATATGGTTGCTCCAATCGCGCCAAAAAACGGGGCTCAGGCGGTGGGTGCCGCTGCACGGTCGGCGCGCCGTGTAATATCAATGCTCCAACAGCCTCTCTCCCAGCCGAGAGAGAGGTAGAAAAGCAGCACTCGCGGGGTGAGTTTCAGAGTTTCTTTATTTGGTTCTGGTGCAGACGCGTTTCGGGCGAAGCCCTTTGTCAATGTGATTACAAAAACGCTAACAGGAAGACATTATATGCAGCGCGATGTTTCTGATGGAAACTGAAAATGGACTACCCGGCTCAGAACTACGGGCGCCATATTGGAATGTGCAAAGTAACACAGTTACATTGATCATGAACCCACCACTATGAGAAAATATCAGGAGAGCATACAAGAATATGACAAGTTGATACAGAAATGGCACAATAAAGATATGTTAAGCACTGAGGAATATCTCTTTTTACGATCGAACCATCCGGTAATCCCTACTTTTTACCATCTGCCCAAAGTTCATAAGGATCTTAAAGCACCGCCTGGCCGCCCAATAGTTTCATCAATGGGCAGCCTAACAGAGAATCTCTCGGTGTTCATTGACCATTTCTTATTCCAATCAGTGCTTCAATTATCTTCATACATTAGGGATACAAAAGAGTTCATTGTACAACTACAGGACTTAGTATGGGATCCCATGTATGTTTTGATTGTGATGGACATCACGAGCTTATATACGTGTATTTTTAAGTCTTTGGTGACTAGCATACTCAGCTATGGGTGTGTCACAATACATACTCTCTGGTGAGTGATTTCCACAATGATCACGGGTTGGTCAGTTTTGTCATTTATGTCTCTAAATGAATTGGTGATTATGAAGGTGTCAACTCTCTGGTGAGTGAGTCCTCCAAAGTTGTTATGTGATAACATCAGTATGTTGAAATTTTATGTTTCTGATAGTTTTACTTTGAGAATTTAATTACAGATGGACATGTAATTCTATTGTTTGGTTGAGGCCACGTGGCTCGAGGGTCCTGAAGCCGATAATATGTTTTGATTCCTTTTGTCTCAATGCTTTTCTGCGATTTCCTCCTCTGAAAAATATGAACGTTACAAAACATTGTTCTAATTGTCCATGCAAATCCAAGTAATTGCTTCCATGCAATTTTATTGTAAATTGAACACTTTAACACTTTTTCACGTGAAAAACTACGTTACCCATAATGCAATGCATTTCACTGTTATGTTTTTTTCACTGTGCACTAAAAATAAAAGTAGGCTCGTGTTAGAGCTCAACACCCGTGATCAAGCCTTCGGCTGAAGGCGAAACGCGTTGGGTTAAGACGAGTATGCTGAAAATAACGCAGTTGGTCTAAAACTGAATATTGCCTGAGTGAGTGCCTCCTTACCGGTTTCCAGCCGGTTTCTGCGTGCATTTTTACGACTGGTTCTGTCGTTTTGGAGGAGGGCACCACGCTAAAACCAAGAGCGCCGGTGTTCTACATAGAATCACACCACGAAAGAAAAAAAAAATATATATATATATATATATACTGAAAAAAACATAGGTTTCAGCCACGTTATAGTTAGGAATTAGCATTTAAAAAAAACTGAGAAATTCACTGAAAAAAACATAGGTTTCACACATGTTATAGTTAGCTGGACATTTCACTCATACAAAACCTTGAAATTCCCCCATTATAGTTAGTTCAGCTAACTATAACTCGCGCGCCCGCAATGCACTGCTGATGACGTCACATATTACATCACTCATGACATGGTCAGTGACATCACTCATGACATCACTGATGACATCTCAAATGACATCCTTGTGGGACCCCCTGAGCAGGCCTATGGGGTCAGGGTGTTTCTACCCTGCCCCTTTGCGTGTTTTTCGCATTTCTTTTGCTGCTTTCTTAACCGAGGCACAAGATGACCAACACTTCCTGGTTTGGAGTGTTGACAGCCAATTAGCATAAAGCTTGTGCTCGGGAAGGTACGCGTACTGTACCCGTACGGTACTTCGTCTATAGATATATCTATGATTTTACTACTGAACGGATTTACACCATTAAACAACAAGCATTTACAATGCAACGGTTTCGCCTTTGTAAAAGTTAGAGCTATTGGCATTGTAAATTACAATTTTTTTATTTATGTGTTGGTTTTGAAAACAGATAAATAAATGGCATTGCCATTTACAATGCCAATAGCTTAATCTCTCGCAAACGGTAACAATGATTAATAATAACTAACCTTCTTATCAAAGGACCAAAAACCCTGCCTTAAGTTGCAGTCATTAAAGAGCTTGCTGACAATTAGGAGCTCCCTGAGTGATGGTGTGTGTTTTGTAGGTGTGTGTGTGTGTGTGTGTGTGTGTGTGTGTGTGCACGTGTGTATTGCTGACATGCAATGCTCACATTCAAATAGGAGCTCCTGTCGTGTATTTCTATAGGTTCTGAATCGATCCCCCTATTCCTGACCCTATTCTGGTTAAACTACCTAGCTAGTTAACTAACAGTCAGCCCATGAGGCAAGAAATTCCCCATGATGCAGATACCGTTATCTGACGCAGTCACACTACGGCACAGGAACGTGTTATCTGATTAGGTCATAACGCTTGAGATCTAATTAGACAAGCGATATTCCTCCAGCCCCTGATAAGGCATACGACGTTCTCATAACAAATCAAACCTATGACAACCTGGATAATCCGTGCGGCCATTGTTTTGATTTCACAGAGAACTTTAGTAAAGAATGTGCTAACGAGCAAGTCGTATGACATCTTTATTGACGTACCTATGTCCATCCTTACGTCAATCCCGGCACCTTTAAGGTATAAATATTGCCGATCTTGCCCTATGCAAAACACACGCGTGGTGACAAGACGGAGCAGCCTTACTTGCCGAAGCCGAGAGCAGAAGCAGACCCCGCAGGCAGCAGCCCCGCCTTCCTGACGCGCTGAGAGACGCGCTGCTATCTCAAACCGAGAGACCCAGCACCGGCGCTTCCGGGTAGCCCTCGCAGGCAGCATGGAATATCGAGAGCAGAGAAAGAGATACCATTCCTCATTCATCCTAAATTCCAGGTACAGAACTGAATAACCCCTCCTAGAGAATTCTTTAGTTATTCACTTGGCAAAAACAAACTTAACTTAAACTGTAACTTTCTATTCCCGCCCACGCATTAGACTTAGGTCAGGTACACGGGGTAGGCGTATTTAGAAACACCAGTTGAGTACGTTTAGTCAAATGTATATGTGTATGTAAATATATTTTAATCATTTTAAACATCATATGGCTCAGAAACCATATCAATGTTTTTACAGTATTATTTTATACTATTGCTTCTAATGTATGCACTTTACTTAACTATAAGTATCGCAATAATATCGATCCATTTCTCTTGTACGAGAAAAGAGACTGATCAATAAATAACATCTTTTATTGAACACGCCCGTCTCTTCCTTTTCTCTACATTCTGATGAGACTAAGAATGCACGTACTGACTGAGTAAAATAATTGCCTTGTGCTCACACGACTCTTGAGATTGACTCTTGATTAGGGGAGAGCAAAGTTGTCATGTTCTATGGTTGTCAGAAACTAAATCCCTTCTTGTCTAATCAGGGGAGTTAATCCTTCCTTGAACATTCGAGAAAGTTTCTAGCGAACTCTGAGCTTAGCTGGCAAACCCAAAAATTAAGTCTAGTATCGACAGTAGTAGACCTAGTTAACGTCTGGCCTAGGCCTTTACTGCTGTAGGTACTATTCCAATGCGCAGAGCCTATTGGGAAAATAGGAACTACACTACATGGCGCCCAACGCGTTTGGAAAGGGCGATAAAACTAACGTAAGACATTTAGAGTAACTCAGTCGTGCTTTCTCACTCAGACCCCTTTTCCCAAATACTCCAAAGACGTCTGGAGTGGGTGAAAGGTTATAAATCCTCCAAAACCTCGCAGGAGGGAACTCCTATGTATGGTTCTTGGTATAGTCAACGTTGAAGGATAAAACAGTTCCAAAATATTGTGCACCTAATCTCTGTTTCCATAAAGAAACCTGATCTGCAAATAAACATAATACCATCCTGTCTGTAAAATGGGAGACAGTGATGGAGAAAGAGAAGCAGTTAGATTAGCGGCTGAAATAGCAGCAGCTGATAATGCTGCACTAGATGCGGACGCGGATATAATACTCATTCCGGTCGCCAAAAGGAGATCTATAACCTTAAAACTTATAGAAAATGGACTGACACCTAGAGGTGGCACAGTCATATTCGTAATCGAGGCACACGAATATCGGCAGACAGAGGTATACTATACATGGATACATTTTCCAGCAGCAAATGCTGTAACAAAGTACTTCCACTATTACAAAATAGAGGTTCCTCCAGAAACGTACACTCCTTTCGAGGAGGTGGAAGTACCACTCAAATTTCAAGAGCACTTGCTCTTATTTGATGGCGCCCTAATACATAACAATCACATTACAAGGCTCGGTCCTTTAGGAAGACCAGGAGCAACGTGGCCGGTCTTAGCCGGATACACACCACATCCAGACATCGACGAGATGCCTGCACCAGAGCTATTAATACAGCTAAAACAACTACTAAAAATTCACAGACAATTAGTTCAGTATGTAATGCGGACTTCAACAATTCAGCCAGCGATTAAACTTCCACAGCTGACCCCTCACCAGGGGAACACAAATAAAATTACACCACAGAACATCCAATCCTGCCTAGGTAAGGTTCCAGCTAAACAGGAACAGATACCATTCTGGTTGGCACAGAAAATCACCCAAATAGAGGCGGTGTTTCCTGACACCACCCCGCTAGAAAAACACAGGATTCTGACTATATGTCTCCCAATGGGAATCGCACCACACATTGAGGACTGTGACACTTGGGGTACAGTCTTTGCTTCCATCTACACAAAAACGCACGGTGTCCCATCCATTTCGGTGATACCAGATGTGCTAAAACAAATTCAAGATGAATACGGTCCAGAACCTGCTTTAACTCTTGGTATGAAATTACTGAAAGACTTCAAGCAGGTCTCGGCTATATTACTAGCCAACATAAAAGGTGAAGCAGCAAACGTGGCGATCCGCCAGAGGTTAAAAGAGACAGATATAGCAGACCAACCAGCTGAAATTGCCAGAATCATAGAAAAATCCTATGAAGAACTAGGCAGAGATAGTCTAGGTGGAATACCGGTAAAACCGCAACTGACTACAAGTCCAGAAAAAATATTTTTTAATAATAATAATTCACCAAAAAAGAACTGGGATGGAAACAAACAATCCAATCCAAAAGAAAAGAAATTCCAGTCCAGAGGAAGGTCTCCTAGGCGAAGAGAGAAATCTCCAAACCCGAGACAAAGGTCACCTCAGAGTGAACCCTCTGGGAATAGATATAACCTTAGAAATAGGGATAATATTAAAAAACCTGATAGATATCAAGACATTGATACACGTCCCTCTCAATCTTTTCAGAATTCCTCGCAGAAATCGGAAAGAAGAGGACGATCAGAAGAGCACGCCAAGTCCAAAGACAAGGAACCTGCTCAACTGAAAAAGAAATCACAATTTCCAAAAAAGAAGGTAGCCAGTATCAAGGTAGTTAACAATGCCGAGAATACTGAGGACACAATTGAAAAACGGAGAGTGGGCTCAGACAATGCTAGACAGCGCAGCAGAAGTGAGCATAGCTCGCAAAGTCCTTATGAATCATCTGGAGACAGTGGACACGAATGAATACCTTCAAGTGGAAACTGCAGATACCAGAGTTAGCAAGCCCCACAAAATATACGAGATAACATTACGTATAGAGGGAGATAAGACTAGGAAAATAAGGGGACTATTTTGGGATAACCTATCCAAAGGCTATGACATCCTTCTAGCTGAAAAAGACTGGCCACCAGAGTTTGTCAGGGAGTGCCCTCATGGCGAAGAAGTAATTATGCCTGCCTTCTCGAATCAAATACCGATTCATAAAAAATACACACTTGCTAGAAAGTGGGCAGTGGCCTTAGCACCTGCTTTATACAAAAATCATGTAGGATGGGATGAGGATTCTCCTCCTCACAAAGTCCAGTTAAAATCACAACCAACTGCACAAAGGCAGTACCCAATTAAGCAAGAAGCTAAAAAACAAGTAAATGAAATACTAGATCAGCTAGAATACCAAGGGGTGATTGAAACTTGCACCTCACAAATGAACAATCCTTTGTTTCCGGTCTCCAAACCAGACAATTCGTACCGTCTAGTTTTGGATTACCGACACCTTAACACATGTTGCAAAACTTTTGCAGTGCAAAACTCACACAGTGCTGCACTAATGAATAACATAGTGCGCAAAAAATACAAAACAACCTTGGACATCTCCAACGGATTCTTTTGTCAAAACATAGCACCAGAGAGCAGATATTTAACTGCATTCTCAGTAAATGGCACTCAAAAACAATTCTGTCGGTTAGCCCAGGGGTACAAGAATAGCCCGGGGGTATTCTCAGCGAGAGTAACAGAATTACTACAACAATATGATGATGAAGCATTATCTTATGTCGATGACATTTACTTAACAGATGATGACTTGGAAACTCACTTGAAAAGAGTGAACACCATAATACTTGGTTTCGCTGCAGAGGGTTACAAATTCAACTTCAAAAAGTCCAGAATTGCCCATCTGACGGTCCTATTCTTAGGATATGAGTTATCAAGTGAAGGCAAAAGCCTGGCAGACAATTTCCTAGAGAAATGTGCCGTAATCCAAGCTCCTAAAACACTAAAAAACCTACAGTCAATTCTAGGCTTCCTAAATTTCGGAAGAACTTACATTGCTAATTACGCAGAAAGGGTCAAGCCCCTTTACGATCTAATTAAACCAGACTTTAAAAGATCCAGTTGGACTCAAACACACACAGAAATTTTGAGATCCTTACAAACAGACATGCTAATTAAAACAAAATTAGAAACCCGTGATAATACACGCAACCTTGTGATCCGAGTCATCCCAGGAAGATGCGGATTCACATACCTAACCTCTAATGAGGGAGATAAGGTACCAATTGCATTCAAATCACATTTGTACACAAAAGCTGAACAGAGATTCAGCAACAAAGGAAAAATGGTTCAAGCAGTTCAAACCGCAATAGCTAGAGAAAAAGACATAGCTGATGGTAGACATATCACAGTCAGAACAGCTGAATCAGCCTTCGAGGCATTAACAACACCGTGTAATTTACCAACAACAACATTGGATCCAGATTGGTTGCAATGGGTAAATTCAATCACAACGGACAAAGTATACTACTTCTTTGATCCAGAACTAGAAGAATTAAAAAATCTAAAATATGAAAAAACGTATCCTCTGCCAATCGACATTCTGCCTCTAAGACATTACGCCTGTGTAATCTATACAGACGGACATGCTCAACCCTCCGTCTGGGGAGAACATGCATACAATCCCACATGTGAGATTACAAAAGAAGTGTGGCACGGAGGTAAACTAAGACCTCTATTAACAAAATCACACTCAGTAGAAACTAATTCAGAACTACAAACTGAAATATTAGCTTTGAAAATGGCGCTAGATAATGCGGATCGCGAATTCCCGACACTTATAGTGTCAGATTCATATTTCTGCGTCAAAGCATATAACAAGGATTTGCAGACATGGATTCAGAACGGTTACAAAGATGACACAGGTGCACCAATAAAGCAGAGACTTCTCTGGGAACAAGTAGCTCTTTTGAAGAAGAACTACCAAAGACTCACGTGACTCACTCACTGAGTCATCAACGTGATGGCGTTCACGTTGTGGGGAATTCATTGGCTGAAGCAGCCGCAGCGGCAGCCACTAAATCGGCTCCCGTAGATCGAAAAAAGCGTACATTAAAATACATTGACGGTGAAACATTGCTGGCGGTGAAAACGTCATCAAAAGGCGACTGCTCAGCGTTACCGATCAACTATCCACTCAATTATACATACATAATCGATGCAAACTCCGTCCCTTTTGCTCGAATCCCTGGAGTGGGGGATAGAGTGATTCCAAACATGGACAGGAGACACTTGTTAATCGCAGACGCACACAT
Source organism: Lissotriton helveticus (assembly GCF_964261635.1). Lineage (NCBI taxonomy): Eukaryota > Metazoa > Chordata > Amphibia > Caudata > Salamandridae > Lissotriton > Lissotriton helveticus. Next base: position 1,433,082,030 of record NC_136063.1, on the reverse strand, counting down.
GGGCGAGGGTCACAGACACCTTAAATTAAAAGATTCTCTGGAAGAATTACAATCACGGTACTGGTGGCCAGGCATGAGCCTGCACTACACCATGTTTGTAAAAAACTGCCCAAACTGTAACAGAGATCGCAGTGGGGAGAGAAGCAGTTTAATACCTCGTCGTATCAAGGCAGATAATATTACCAGCAAAAAGAATGGCTTGCGATTAACATACACAGGCTAGTTCCACTTATAATGTAGATCCACAGCACTCGGCTGACGTCCGGACTGTTATACAAGATTTGCGAGTCTAAATGGCATATACGCTAAGAGCATGCTACGTTCGACCATTTTTTTCTTTTTCTCAGGCAATCCAGCCTGGGGGGGGAAAGAATGGCCAAATGAGCACAGCCCAGCGGGAATCTTCTCACTTCCTTCCTGAGGGTATGGGATGGTGTAAAGAAAAAACCAAGACAGAAAGCAATCTATAATAGAAAGGATATTAGGTTCGGGAGCTGGGTGGGTCAAACATCTAATAAGTGTCCAACGTAGTCTAAATAACTTGCCAAGAAATTCTCTGAAGGGATTCAGTCCGTACGAATTATTATTCGGAACTAGGATGTTGATCTCTGACCTTGATAGTCAGACTTCAGTGGTAACAGAAAAAACCTTTGATGTCAAAGACCGTTTGGCTATTTTGCAGGACTTAAACAAAACAAGAAAAGACCTGAGCAACATACAGTTGAAACAACAGCCAACAACCACTGAAGATTCACCACCTGTCCCAGCAAGACCTGTCTGGATTCCAAAAGTCGGGGATCTAGTCAGGGAAAAGATCGCGGTAAAGAAGGAATTTGGGCCTTCTTACAGAAAAGCAGTTCCTGTCTTGTCTGTCAACGGGACAAGATCAGTTGTGCTACCGCCACTTGCTGGAAAAAAGGAGAACCGAGTTGTATCCATCGACCTGGTAAAACCACAACATGTGGCCGATAACAAACAGTAGGCCAAGTGGACTCCCAATAAGTAGCAGAACACCAAGATTTGCTACCAGTACAGAGGTTCTATCAAAAAGGCTCATCACATTCGAAACGCCTACAGAAGAACAACAAGGACTATGCAACAATGCAATAGAACTAAGACCTCTGAAAACCCAAATAAAAACATTTAGCAGAGACACACCAATCTATACTGAAGTACCAAGTGAAAATGCAAGGAACAAAAATCCTGAACCAATTGGAACAATTGATAGAACTGCATCTGGTTACTTCATCAACTTCGATGATTCCTCTGACGGCTTCAGTGAACAAAAGACACAGCCATCACCAAAATCCTTTAAAGACAAAGCAAAGGAACTTTTGAAACAACTAAAAGAAACATATCTGATTTCTCCATGGATTGAATTTTGGGTGGGTTTTGGTGCATTTATCCTCATACTTTGGCTCATCATGGTATTTACTTTGGGACGCTTCATTGAGGGAAAATATGCTAAAATGGACACAGCAAGTCAGAACATCAACTTGGTCCTCAAACCACACACATCTTCACACGTCGAGAAACGAGAACTTTCTTCAGAACTTTCTTCAGCCAACTTCACAGCAATTCCAATACCTGGTGGGGTAGCCTGGGACAACACTGACTATGAAATTTATGGTCCGGTCGAGATCCTGAAATATCCACACCAAATTAAGATCTCTTTGAGTGACTTTGCGAAACCAAACTCATTTGCTGATGATTGGGACTTTGAAAGTATAAACAATATGATGTCTGACTTAGTAATGTCTGCTAAATTTACAAAACATGATTATTTGCAAGGTTCTACAAATTATGATAGTATGTATTGCTATAACCACTATGGTAACCATTTCTTGCATAAATCTGCACAACCTAGAAATGTTTTAAAATTTAATCAATGGGAACATTGTGCTACACCTCCAAAAGGGAGCTCTAGAACCGTTTATGACAAATATTCATACTTTCAAGGTTTTAACACTAGTAATGCTGAAACATTTTATTACAAATTGTCAAACAAGACAGGGATGAAAACCATGATAACCAACACAAAATTGATATATTCAGATTCTTTCTTTGAAAAAATGAATACTTTTGGATTTGATTATTGGGACAAACATGTTGATTTGAAAAGTGTTTGGGGTACAAAAGAATGGCAAGTACAGGGTTTAGAAGCTTTGTTTAGAGCCTGCATGATCCCAGAACAAATGATATTTTTAAATGACACCGTCCAACAAACCACCTGTCTTGGCCTAGCAAAAATCAAAGATTTAAATAACCTGTCTATTCCAAAGCCAACAATGTTTAGCAATAACTCTGATACAGATGAAGAAATAGACATAAACCATATACTTAACCAAAACAGAACACATCCTGATTGGAAACAATGGTTGATCTGGCCCACAGATACAAATAACTGTCAAGATAGATTCCTGAATAAAACACAGGGTTTCAAAATGAACAGGCCAGACCCTAGATATCCTCAAAGACATCACCCAGGGATAATAACAACCTACAGTGTGGGCAAATTATGCCTTCAATGGCTACAAACTTCCACACTGCCTGAAATTAAGCAACACCTAACTTTACTTACTGATGGTGCTGACTTGCGTGATTTCATACTGGGACCACGCAAACAGCGTCATAAGCGTTTCATAGCAGCCTCTGTATATGCAGCATACAATGAGGCCTGGAAGGTTACTCAAATTGAGACAGCAGAAAGAATACAGGAAATTGACCGTATTAATTTGGAAAAATCACTTTCTGTAGTGGACAATGGGTTAATGACTCTGTCCTCCAGAATTTTTTCATTGGACAGCATTGTGTCTTCAGCAATCGATATATTATCGCAAGACTTACTATTATTACAACATGGTCAGTCACAATTGCGTTCTATTGTACAGCTTGGTTGGACGTTACAAAATCTGCGTTCAGGCTATGTGCCTTGGCGTTTAATCAACACAACGTCACTATTCCAAATCTTTAACCTTACTGATAGACAAATCGGTATGGCGCAGAAGGGTGCTGATTATACAATCTTGAGCATTGAAAAACTAGAAAGATTACCAATGACAATGTCAGAACAACCTGTCAGTGAATGGATAATACACGGAATCATAAATATTCCAATCTCAACCTTCAGGTTTCAATACTGCCAAAAATATATACAGGCTGGCATGTACGAGAAATTGGGAAAAGGGTACCTTAAAACAACTTGGAACCTGCCCTATTCACATGCATGTGTCAGTAACAAAGGACAGAAAGTGTTTCTTAGTGGCAACAATTGTGCTATGTCACTGAGCGGCACGCTTCTGTGTAACGGTATTAGTTTGCACGGAGCCTGTGAAGGGAATTCATACAACCTTTCATGTCACCAGCAAGGCGCACCTGCAACTGAAATAGAACCATTCTTTCAAAGACTCTATAATGGGAGTTACATTCTTATTGTAGACCGCAGATGCTGTAGTCTTATGCCCGGGACTCCTTATCTCGTCACTACGACGGCGAAGGTCAAGTGCTGTGGACGTTCTTTGTTCCCCAGCTCCTTTCCAGACAGGGAGGCAAGGGCATGGCCCAGTCTGAAAATTACTTCTATTCGAATAGACACTTTAAGCAGAATGAAAACAGTGCTTCTTCAGACGCCTACAAGGCTCACGTCATCTAAAGAAACGTATGATCTACAAGTCGCAAGGACGACTGCAGAGATACATACATTATTATCAACCAATTCCCCCGTACATTTCGCGGAAATCCTGAGCGAAATCTTAAATATTTCTGATACCACAGGGGTCTCAAAGGTATTTAAGACAGTATTTTCGATGGCATTAACACCATTCAAAGCCATACTGGGTATTTTTCCAGACTTCGTCCATTCGATTTTTGGCGGACTTCCCCTGATCCTAGGACTAATTGCAGGAATCCTATTCCTGGTCCTTATTTTTCGTTATGGCAACCCATGTCACAGAACAAAATCTCACGACAATGGAAGATACGATCCTAGCCATTGGATACCGGGACCGGATATCAAAAATCCTGGGACTCTCCCGGCTTAGAGACCTAAACATGACTTGGTTTCTATCATTTCGACCAATGTGGCAAAGGTGTGTTTTACCTGTACTAAGGTGTCTGCTATGCGGAGAAGAATGCGTGTTAGACACCTGTCTGACGCTACAATCGGATGCGCCAGTGGATGCAGATACACTGTTGGTTCCTACCAAGGTTCACGCACTGTGCTGCCCTCAAAGGCTGCCAATTCTGATGACGGCATTCCTGGAATCTTCACCACTGCGATTGAAGAGTAGTGAAGTTCAAGATGAAAGCAGCATCGATCAGGTACGACCTTCTGTCAGCAATGCAAATCAGAATGTCAACGCAGACAATCATGCGCATGAATGCATGGTTACCCCTATTTCCGACTTAGTGGAACTTTCCCATGAAGCTGTTGACAGTTTTTTCGAAAGCCTGAATGATATGATGTTCTCTCCGGAACAGAAATAGAGACTTTTGAGTAAACTCGCACGCGGCGTTCCCTGAATTCGGCCTTCAACTTTAAAAATAAAGTCACATGAACAATTACAATCCAGTTCACGGACAGCAACTTTTTTCAGCAAGCCCCTAAAATATTTTTCTATATATTTTTTCCCGGGACACTGATCTTCTGCTTAAAGTAAGAAACTATTCCTAGAGAACTAAGATTTCTATTTTTTTTAGATTCTTTTTAGACTTTATATAGACTTTAGCTGCCCACTGGTATGTTCACAATATATTTTATGTGATGAAATGGTTTCGACCTTTTTTCTGTATAGCCATATTAAGAGCCATTTCATGTGTATTTCTCATATACCAACAAACAATAATGCATAACAATGCGTGTTTACTTTTGCATTTGATTCATAGCTTAAGTGCATACGATATATATGACTGCAATTTTTCAGTATATTTGAAAATTTCAAAATGCATTTATGTATTTTGGGGTGGTAAGGTATACACTATACTCTATAGTATGTTGTACTATGTTATACTATGCATAGATTAGTAGATATGACCATAGTTAGCGTGGAGTGGGTGTCGTGTATTTCTATAGGTTCTGAATCGATCCCCCTATTCCTGACCCTATTCTGGTTAAACTACCTAGCTAGTTAACTAACAGTCAGCCCATGAGGCAAGAAATTCCCCATGATGCAGATACCGTTATCTGACGCAGTCACACTACGGCACAGGAACGTGTTATCTGATTAGGTCATAACGCTTGAGATCTAATTAGACAAGCGATATTCCTCCAGCCCCTGATAAGGCATACGACGTTCTCATAACAAATCAAACCTATGACAACCTGGATAATCCGTGCGGCCATTGTTTTGATTTCACAGAGAACTTTAGTAAAGAATGTGCTAACGAGCAAGTCGTATGACATCTTTATTGACGTACCTATGTCCATCCTTACGTCAATCCCGGCACCTTTAAGGTATAAATATTGCCGATCTTGCCCTATGCAAAACACACGCGTGGTGACAAGACGGAGCAGCCTTACTTGCCGAAGCCGAGAGCAGAAGCAGACCCCGCAGGCAGCAGCCCCGCCTTCCTGACGCGCTGAGAGACGCGCTGCTATCTCAAACCGAGAGACCCAGCACCGGCGCTTCCGGGTAGCCCTCGCAGGCAGCCTGGAATATCGAGAGCAGAGAAAGAGATACCATTCCTCATTCATCCTAAATTCCAGGTACAGAACTGAATAACCCCTCCTAGAGAATTCTTTAGTTATTCACTTGGCAAAAACAAACTTAACTTAAACTGTAACTTTCTATTCCCGCCCACGCATTAGACTTAGGTCAGGTACACGGGGTAGGCGTATTTAGAAACACCAGTTGAGTACGTTTAGTCAAATGTATATGTGTATGTAAATATATTTTAATCATTTTAAACATCATATGGCTCAGAAACCATATCAATGTTTTTACAGTATTATTTTATACTATTGCTTCTAATGTATGCACTTTACTTAACTATAAGTATCGCAATAATATCGAATCCATTTCTCTTGTACGAGAAAAGAGACTGATCAATAAATAACATCTTTTATTGAACACGCCCGTCTCTTCCTTTTCTCTACATTCTGATGAGACTAAGAATGCACGTACTGACTGAGTAAAATAATTGCCTTGTGCTCACACGACTCTTGAGATTGACTCTTGATTAGGGGAGAGCAAAGTTGTCATGTTCTATGGTTGTCAGAAACTAAATCCCTTCTTGTCTAATCAGGGGAGTTAATCCTTCCTTGAACATTCGAGAAAGTTTCTAGCGAACTCTGAGCTTAGCTGGCAAACCCAAAAATTAAGTCTAGTATCGACAGTAGTAGACCTAGTTAACGTCTGGCCTAGGCCTTTACTGCTGTAGGTACTATTCCAATGCGCAGAGCCTATTGGGAAAATAGGAACTACACTACACTCCCTGAGTGATGGTGTGTGTGTTTGTAGGTGTGTGTGCACGTGAGTATGCACATGTGCACGGGGGTGTGTACATGATCATTGTGTGAATGAACGTTCACGAGTGTGTATGAATGTGCGCATGTGAGCGAGTGTGCATATGCATGGATCCACAAGGCATGAAAATGTATGTGCCACTCAAGTTCGTTGGTCTGCCAGGATTTTTTCATCATGCCCTCTGAGGCAATCATGGACCAGAAACAATGTTTACTGCATGTGTGAGTGAAAGCAAGTGAATGTCAGAATGCATATGTTTGTATCTGTGGCAATGTGTTGAAAGTGGTGCGTGCATGTGTGAGGGTAAGTGTGTGAAAGAGAGAGATAGTGTGCAAAAGGCCTTGAAGGGCTGGTGTCAATATGCAACAAATGTCAGCAACTCATTCTCCTGCTCATCTATGCAATCATAAACAAAAATGTACGTGTGTGTTCGTGCATGTGCACTCGTGTAAGTGTGTGTCTGTGTGCATTTGTGGAAGAATGCACAAGTGTATTAGAGTTTGAATGTGTGAATAATGCGTACACCACTCTAGCTAGGTGGTCTGGCATATTCGGCCTCCCATTAACATACTCACTGAAGCAAACATAAACTAAACCAAATCTTGTGTGTGAGCTGTATGGTCTGTTTCCCTTGCGAAAATAAGAGGTGTGAAGCAAATTACCACATGGGAGTCAACCCCGAGCTCCCAAAGTGTCATTGCCTGCAGGGGAATGAAATCAAATCGTGATGCCTATTACCCCTGTTCCTAATCTTAAGGTTCCCAGGTCCACTCCATAAGCAATCCATTGTGTCCTTGTTATCGCGTTTACTTAAACCCATTGAGATGGACCGAGCAAACCCAATTACACAGATAATGCCTGCGGTAATGTCAGCTATGGGGTGGTGTCGAGGGGATTGCAGGGCCAGAAACAAGGCCAGCTCTGCTGCCCCTGGGCCGAGGCACACCTCATCCCTGCTCCCGCGTCACTTTCTCTGCCACATACACACAAACAGGGCCACAGAAGCAAGGCGCTCAAACAGCACAACACCAGCATGAACACCCAACATTCACGCAAACACGCACACTCAAAGTACACACACTCAAAAGGACGTGTGAGCCCAAAACACAATTACAGGAATACTTCACCGAAGCACACACATACAGCAATCAAACCATGCACGCCTATAACAATACAAACTCCTGTGCATTCGGGGTAGGCACACAACCACAAAACACAAACAAAAACTTACAAACATGTGTAACACAAATCACAGCGATAGAAGCACAACCAATCACTCATACATAATGCATACATTCGACACACACGGAACACTCTTATGTCACATAGACATGTACATATCAAAACGACATGTGCACATACCCAAACATACATTGAACACAATTATAAACTTTCAAAGGCGCACCAATGCAGTTTAGCATACAAGACACGTATGGCAAAACACCAAATACAAACTAAACACACGCACCAAACACACACACATATCTACCAAAAGTAAGGAAAACAGGTAACACAAAACCACTGGCCCAGAGCACACTGCGCCCCTCCAGCTCAAAGACAGCTTATGGCTTTGCAACGGACAGGAACGACTTCCGCAGGTACTAGGGGAGGGGCAGCAGGGTCGGAGATCCGAAAGGACCAGCACATCAGTATTTATTTATTTTTATTTAGGGCATTTTTATATAGCGCGGACGTTACCCAAAGAAACATTAAAAAAGCAATGGGGGGGTGGGATCGGAGACACGGACAGCGGGAGGGGGGGGCGGGGAAAGGCAGGACAGCAAGCACGAACAGGGGGGGCAGGACAGCAGCAAGCCCAAACTTTCAAAGGCGCACCAATGCAGTTTAGCATACAAGACACGTATGGCAAAACACCAAATACAAACTAAACACACGCACCAAACACACACACATATCTACCAAAAGTAACGAAAACAGGTAACACAAAACCACTGGCCCAGAGCACTCTGCGCCCCTCCAGCTCAAAGACAGCTTAGGGCTTTGCAACGGACAGGAACGACTTCCGCAGGTACTAGGGGAGGGGCAGCAGGGTCGGAGATCCGAAAGGACCAGAACAGCAGTATTTATTTATTTTTATTTAGGGCATTTTTATATAGCGCGGACATTACCCAAAGGAACATTAAACAAGCGATGATACTGGACGGGTGGGCATTGGGCAATGTGGCTGGATGCACTGGGAGCGATCGACAGGAGGCGAGCAATCCGGGAACAGAGGACGACGGCAACGAGACACGCAAAGACGTAAATAAACAAAATGCTGCTTACCTGATAAGGAGAGGACTGAAATCGCGCAACCCACCCCTGCAAAACACACGTCCAAAATGGCCAAAACATCACGGTAAAAAAAAAACATCCGCCCACCGCCGCAATGACGTTCTACAAGGGGCGGAGAGGGAAAAAATCACCGGAACGCCCACGAATCGTCTCGGACAATGACGGACAGATCTCACTTCCAATGGCTAGCCTCCATTTATGGAGCTAGCCAATGGAAGTGAGAGGCGAGACAAAGGCACATACTGTTTCAACATAAGATTTCGCCTGCGCGAACGCTGCTGCACAGCGGACGCCAGGCGAAACCTAAAAAGGGTAATCTGCGAACCGACCTCCACCTTTTTGCCAAATTTGATGTAATTCTGTTCAGCCGTTTGGGCTGTAGCCCTGGCTAAAGGTCCTATAGAAAATGGCATGGGGAAAACACGTTTTGGGACCCCCCTTTTTTCTCCGCCCCCGCTTGACGAATCACCCCCAGGGAAGGAGCGGAGCGGAGCAGGCCATTTTCTCAGAGAATTTCGCGAAGATTCGTCCACCGGCGCCAAAGTTCTTCCAAATAGAATGTTGCGAATTCCCTATGGAAACTAGGTCCTAGCTATATATATATATGTGACCAAGGCCGCAGGGACAGCCGAAACGCGTCATGACTAGCTGTTGGGGCGAATAAATTGTAGGCTACACAAGAAGTGGTCCATGCCTTGTTTTTCACCTGAATGGTGGAGCGCTGCGAGGTATTGTGGATATATATATTTATTCAACAGGCTTTCCCCAGTCCTGGGGAAGAGTTTGGAGTCGCAGAAAAAACGGACTTCAATCGCTTATTCTTGTGAAAATTTATTTCATAAATCCATTGGGGGTTCAAAAACAAAACAACCAACGCGTTTCGACAGCGTCCGCTGTCTTGATCACGGTCAGTTTGGTGACTGATGCTCACAAGTTTTAAGGAACAAACAACAAAATTAGTTACGCCCCCTGTGTCACATGGTGTATTACATGTATACTTAGCATTCTGGGACTGGTAGTTTTGGCAATATATTGTTTCATAATTACCAATTTTACAATTTTGTCAGGAAATTCACAGTAGAGAAACAAACCAACTAAACCAAATTCTGAAAAGAAACTGGAAGATTTTACAGCTGGATCCTGTTATAGGTAAAAGGATGGGTAAACACCCTACAGTAACATACAGAAGGGCCAAAAACCTCCAGGACCAATTAGTTCACAGCCATTTCCAACCTATCACGAAAAAGAAAAACTGGTTACAAACCAAGGGGTTCGTGAAATGCTGCAACTGTAAAGTCTGCGAAATTGCTAAACCAACACAAGAAATAGTTATGCGAGGGAGGAGCCTAGCTCGAGAGCGTAATGGCCGCCTTTTAGCTCGGCTCCGTCGGCCAACCTCGAATATCCTGCAATATATCCTGTACTCCGACGATACTTCACTACAGATTTTGGAATTTAACGACCCACTCTTACTCACCGTCTAACTATAACAGAGGAATTTCAATGGTTTTGTATGAGTGAAATGTCCAGCAACTATAACACCCCTGAAAACGATGGTTTTTCAATAAATTTCTAAGGTTTTTTTAAAGGATAATTCCTAACTATAACCTTCCTGAAACCTATGGTTTTTTCAGTGAATTTCAAAGGTTTTTTAAATGATAATTCCTAACTATAACCTGCCTGAAACCTATGGTTTTTTCAGTGAATTTCAAAGGTTTTTTAAATGACAATTCCTAATTATAATGTTGACCACTTCCCCATATTTTCAACAAGAAACCAAATCTGCAATGCTACCTATAAAAACAGGCAATAGTTCCACTTGCCACTAACAAATTTGCATCAATATTTAACTAGTGTAAGGACGTCGACTATGTACTGTGTGAATTACATCCAACTCACACCCATATTTAAAGAGCAATATGTGATAGAGGTACTAATTACACACTTCCAACACCAAACAAAATCACAATACCCAGCGCCGCCACCAGTACAACCACCCTCCTGAACCCTCCCCCTCTACTACCTCAGAGGCAGCGCAAAACAGGACAACAGATCTTCCCAAAATAATATATCCTCTCAACAGCACACTAGCTCAATGTTCAGAGATGTGGCAACCAACTATGTATAAGAGAAGGAACTCGCACATCAACAATAATTTACACAATGCCAAGACTACCAGTGAAATGCTACACACAACTCACTATAGAACCCAAAAACTGTTCCGTGTGTAGATATACTATTGATACGTGTAGTGTACTGCATAGTGGACGCAACTATATTATCTCAGACACTGGGGAATATCTCGGTCAGGTAGCTGTGTCCACTTGAAGCAGAAGCGGAGTGAGATGGTTAAACATACGCAACATCAGTGTAAGACTATAAATAATTAGGCTACGACTTGGACATGGTTCACTTCTGCAAAAGAGAAGAAACTCCACCACAGCGAAGGTCCTCACCTTGCCACGTGGCTGCCGCCATGACTATGTGCCTCCTCGATGCAGGCCCATTTCAAACTCAGCGCCACAGCACCGCAGACTTATGTTTGTATCGACTACTGCCTTCGATCTACACTGCGAACAGCAGGGTTCACAACTTGAATTCAGCTTTGGATCTACACTACAAACAGCATTGAAGTTATCCTTGATTTATGTAAGGCAGAGACAATTCTACTCTATGTCCTCAGACTTTTTTAAAATAAGTGACAAAAATTCTTCATAAATATCTGTGTTGACTACTGCCTTCGATCTGCAGTGCGGTCAGAAGAGTTTATAACTTGATACCAGTTGCGAATAAGCACTACAGACAACATTGAATTCAGTCTCAATGTATTTAAGGCATTAACAATTGTACTATGTCGTCAGATTTTGTTAAAGTATGTGACAAAAAAGCATTCCTCGATATCTGTGTCAACTACTGCCTTCGATCTACACTGCGGAAAGCAGGGTTCACAACTTGAATTCGGCTTTCCATGTACACCATGGACAGCATTGAAGCTAGCCTTGATTTATGTAAGGCATAGACAATTTTGTTAAATGATGCAACAAAAAATATTCTTCATTGTCTGTACTGAGTACTGCCTTCAAATGTACACTGCGATCAACAGAGTTTACTACTACATACCAGAAACGCATCAGCACTACAGACAACATTAAATGAATTCTCGATTTATTTAAGGCAGAGACAAATGTACTGTGTCTTCAGATTTTGTTAACTGTGACAAAAAAGCATTCATCGATGTTTGTGTCGACTACTGCCTTCGATCTACACTGCGGACAGCAGGGTTCACAACTTCAAATCAGCTTTCCATCTACACTATGGACAGCATTCAAGTTATCCTTGATTTATGTAAGGCAAAGACCATTTTGTTAAAGGATACCACAAAAAACATTCCTCAATGACTCTACTGAGTTCTATTTTCAAATCTACACTGCGATCAACAGAGTTTACCAATTGATACCAGTGGCGCATTAGCACTACAGACAACATAAAATTCAGTCTTGATTTATTTAAGGCAGAGACAATTGTACTGTGTCCTCAGATTTTGTTAAAGTATGTGACAAAAAAAACATTCCTTAATGTCTGTGTCAACTACTGCCTTCGATGTACACTGCGGACAGCAGGATTCACAACTTGAAGTCAACTTTGCATGTATACTATGGACAGTAAGGCATTCAACCTTGATTTATTTAATGCAGAGACAATTGTACTGTATGTGTTCTGATTTTGTTAAAATAAGTGACAAAAATCATTCGTCGATATCTCTGCTGACTACTGCCTTTGATTTACAGTGCGGACAGCAGGGTTCACATCTTGAATTCAGCTTTGAATCTATACTACAAACAGCATGTAATTTAGCCTTGTTTTTTTAAGGTAGGGTTAATTGTACTTTATGTTGTCAGATTTTGTTAAAAGATACGACAAAAAGAATTTCTTGATGTCAGTGATGACTACTGCCTTCGATCAACATTGTGAGGACTCACCATTCAGGTAGAATGACGATTGTACATGACGCATTCCAGTAGACAAGAGACATTATACCACTGCGACCTCCCCGAACCCCGAATCATCGAAGGGTACGCACACACTGAGTTCTTTCGGTACCACTAACTCACTGCACCACAAGTCATTTCCCCGTAGCCTTATTAAAGCAGAATTCACTAGGCAAAAAACATTGCTCACAGTACATCCCCCCCCTACATTACGCATTATCGCAGGGTACGTACAAGCTCAGCACCAAAGATGCTACTAACTGTGCACCATAAATCATCGGAAAAAAGAGTGAACAGTTTTATGTCTGCAATGAGGCATACTATCACTTTTAAGTGGAATTCATGCAGAATCTAATCGACAAAAGACATTACTCCAATTACTGTGCCCCCATCCCCAGACCAAGCACCATCGCAAGATACGTACATGCTCAGCACCAAAGGTACTAGTAGCTCAGTGCACCAAAAATCATTATCACGTGGCCTTACTAAGGCAGCATTCACAACACAAAAAACATTAGTATCAGTACGGCCTGCCCGGACCACGCATCATCGCAGGCTCCACAGAACCGTGTTGTTTCAGATACCACTAACTCAGTGCAAACCAAACTAAGTATAACACCTATCAAACCTACTCAAAATCCCTTTAGTATGCTTCCTTCAAAAACTTCTTTTATATCACTTATAGATTTAGTTGAATAATACAATTTACGCTACATACATGTTCTATCTATCTTTCACTTCAATCATGATTGCAGATAATGCAGTTCACCCTAAGGTCTACTCTGCTGACAGCAGGGTTTACAACTTGAATTCAGCTTTGGATCTACACTACAGACAGTAGGAAATTTAGCCTTGATTTATTTAAGGCACAGACAAAAAATACTCCTGTGGCACTGCTAGTATGCGCAAGCACCTTTAAGCCCTACATCCTGTGAACTATGTTTACAAAAAATGTAGAACACAGCGCCAAAATGTACCTCGACCATCGGCAATACCAAGTACCTCTGAGGTATCACCTTCAAACACCGCCACCAGACATATGTCCCCATTTGAGAAAGTTAGAATGCACTGCGTGAAACGCAATAGTTTAATACGTTATGGGGGGCAATCAGTAGACCTAGTTTGCAGAGCAATTGATAACCATTGATGGTAGTTTTTTTTTTAACCTCAAAGTTCATGCAGACCAGTATGCAACACTCAATATTTTGAGTACAGACCGCTAGAACCACGCATTATTGCAGGGGAGCACACGCTGAGCACCACACATACCACTAACTAAGTGCACCATAAATAATCACCACGTGGCCTTATTAAGACAAAATTCAGTTGCCAAAAGACATTTTTACCAGTGCGTTCTGCTTGAACCACGCATCATTGCAGGCTGTTTACAAACCACCCCTACCTCAGAGTACCACAACTCATAACCCCTTTATGAAAGAATCTTCTGTGTATTATTTCACATATAGTGCTCCTACCTTTGTACAGCAGAATTTATAAACAGTTTATGATTGAATATCTGTGTATGATATCATGATTACTATTCTACTTGTTACCAACATAAACGTATTAAAATGGAGTCGAGAACACATGCCCGTACCCACTTCAACTATCTATCTGTGTCAGTGTACTTATTATTTTTCTAAAATGCTGCCCTGCACCCTACCACATTATATTGTGCTGTAAACGGCGTGTGCAACCATCTTACCTCTGTCAATAACAAAAACTTCGATTATATAACTTTCTCTCGATCATTCTACAAATACGAACATACAAAATGGATTGTTACAATACTGCAAAGAAACTGTATATTCAATTTATAAATGTGTTCTATATCTTGGTTTTTTTTAAAGCATATTTATATAGCGCAAAGTCAACCCAAAACTATATCAACACTTTACATGGCCACTGTATTTACAGTACATTTTCAGGCACGCGTAGATTACATCATATCTCTTCAATAACAGAATGTGGACGCGACTCAGCGGCTCGAACACTGATTTCCAGCACCAACTTCAACAGTATACCCGAATGACTACATACGTATATATATTAGCTGCACTTCATGTGCCAAAAACTGCATCCTAAAGCTTTCATAGCCCTGTATTACTAGAGCTACAACACTCCACCGAATGTACAGCAAACATTCATATACGCAGAAATGCGTCTTGTCCACCATCTTTTATGTATGCAACTATGAATGAAAATAGAGTCAGTGATACCCCGTACCTTCCATGTTGGCCATGTTGTAGGACTTTACAGATATAATGACACATTTGCTTTTAAGACCCGGGTGACGTCCGTACTACAAGAGGGACACCCAAATCACTTGATTTCTCATATAGCTCACAAGGGAACCACTCCCATAGCTCCGGAATCATGGTTCAGAGCCTCGCGCAGCACTGGCATACGTCAGTCCAGCCCACTCCGCTTACGCTACCAGGAAAACAACGCTACATGCCCAGATTTCCATTGTAGTGATTTCTTACTTCCAGGTCTGGTTGCCAGAACGGCACACACACACTCCCTCATGGCTGGTATACACCCACACCACACCCATCCACTACAAGCGTCATTACACACATGACCCTACCAATTAAAAAGTCGGGGCGCATGTGCTCTACGCCATTTTAGAGTTGCTCCCATCCCAAGCGCTGAGATGGCCCGTCCTAGTGGTTCGGACGCCTCATATAGGCGCAAACCACCGAGTAGGGTGGCCCACCACTACGTGCATGGCATGGCCTCTTTGGTCACTGAGTTAGTGGTACCGCAAGGACTGAGGGGATGAGGAACCTGTGATGATGATGGGAGTACGAGTATGTCCTTAACCATAGCGATATCAAGACTCTGCACCATATGTGAGACTTCTTGGTGGAAGAGCGGAACTGCATGATGTACAAGGTGCCCTGTCCACGAAAAGGTGAGCAATGAGGCCTGGGCACGCAGCGGAGGGAGTAAGTGGGGTGCAGCAAACTGGATACAAAAAGGTGATGCAGCAATTTAGGCGTACGCAGTCCTATATACCGTATCTTATTGCATTTGTATTTTTTTTCCAATAGCAGGAAAGCTTTTATGAACAGTCAAATGTCCGTCGCTTGTGATGATCGAAAGCACGTGTTTCACTGAGCACCACTTGCTTTCACAACCGGATAAAAAAATTACTATTATAGTAATTTTTCAAAAATCGAAGCCTATTAAACAAGTTGGAAATGTACAGATAGTTGTTTTTTAAATGCGGGAGGGAAGGTGTGTGAAAGGGTGATGTCATTCTGCTCCATATTAAGATAGTAACAATTACCAATCATACCATCTTTCTTATACTATCTTTTAGATGTAAAGCTTCAGGGTGCATTACGTCACGGCATGTGGTGAAAGACACACAGGTGACTGAAAGGTGAGCTGCAAATATTCTTTTCAATCACTCTTTCCCTTTCTCACTCTTTTGATAAAGAAATAACGCACAATAATAACGTCTTTTTTATCTTACAGGTCGTGTTTCACAAATTGGCGTCCTCCCCCCAACACCTCCAAAGCTCAACGTTCGAGGATTCTGCGATGATGCGCGGCCATCGGTACAACGTCTGAGTAGGCTTCTTTGACACACGGTGCACCCTCTTTGAATCACGCCAATGGCACAAGGTGAGCAAAGAAGCTTGTTTCCAAAGCAACGACAAGTCACCTATCGGCAGAGAGAGTGGGTAGTGTGCAGCAGCTTGACTGCGTAGGAATGTACAATACCCTTCGGGCAGTGAGAATAGATAGGTTGCAACAGTCTTAGGGGCAGATTTACAAGCCCCTTGCGCCACTTTTGCTTCACTTTTAACATTGGAAAAGTGTCGCAAAAGTGGTGCAAGGAGCTTATAAATCTGCCCCTGAGTGCGCAAGAAGAAGCACTCACCTCCGGACTCTGGGAGTCAATGGAATGCAACAGTCTGGGTACTCAGTAATGAGAACTCACCACTATGCAGTGGGAGTGCATGGAGTATAGTACTTTGGAAGAAAAACATCGCACAAACACCTCCTTGCAGTGGAAGTTGATGAAATACAGTATCCTGAGTGTACAAAGAAATAAAGCAAAAATATACTTGTGCAGTTGTATGTACTATGCTATTACTAACTCTATATACTATCTTTCAGATCACTAAACTGGAGGGTGCACTATGAACCGACACGTGCTTGGACACACAACGGAGACAAAAGGTGAGCTACGAAGATTTTCTCCAGTATTAACTGCTCCTTCTATAACTCTCTCTCTCTCTCACAGTTTTAATGTCCTTTTTTCTCTCTTTCTCTCTCTCACTCTCTCTCACATTGTTTCTCTTTCTCTTTTAAAGTTAAGGATGCTGCTGTCCACTCTGCAGATGAAAAATTCAAGGCTGAATTTAATAGTCTGCAGTATAGAACCAAAGTTGAGTTGAAGTTGTGAACTCTGTTCGTCACAGTGTTTACACAAGGTAAGCAGAGCAGCCTAGATACACAATACCTCCGATTAAATGCGTTGAAAAGAATCAATATTGTCCTGCATAATGACGTGATGTCTCGCCTATCTCCGAATCATTTTTAAGACCTGTTGGCCCATACTGTAAATCTGACGCAATAGGTACTACCGTACAGACACCGCTTCAACGCGGGCCTATAAGAGAGGTGGAATGTATCAGGCACACTGCAGACGTGCAAATTAACAAATATTGTTAAGTATTACCTTAACTTGTAATCTTTTACCTCCTTAAGTCACAGCAATCTAATTTTAAACACTTATTTTCATTTTTGTTTTGCAGATTACCTACCCTACTTCTATTGGAGTCCATATCACATTTTGTTTATTATATTGATTTGTTAAAATTATGTTTCTAGTTATTTATTATATTGTTATCTTAAAGTTACGTTTCTAGTTATTTATTGTTGTTTTAATAAAAGTTAATTTAAAAAAGTATATACGTCTTCTTTTTCTGACATTTCACTATTATTTAGTATGATAATCATATGCTTAAAAACATTTAAAAATAGAAATGATGTTTATAACTAGAAGTACAATACTGAGGCTAACTCTTTACCAGCTATTTACCAGAGTCTTTAGCTGCGACTAACAGTTCCTATGGAATTTATTTTTAAACTACAGCACAGAAACTGTTTCAATTAGCAACATTGTGTAGTGAACTTCTAACCTGTGTGCTCACTTAAGTGTTCCATGAAATGTTACTATGGTAACAAGCAGTAAGCAGTTTGGGGGTAGGGTTGAAAGGTACTGGCTGTACAGAAACCGTTATATTTACCCAGGATCTAAGACAGATCACTGTCAGAACACTGTAGCAGATTTACAAGACCCTTGCACCACTTTTGCGTCACTTTTCCCATGTTAAAAGTGATGCAATAGTGACGCGAGGAACTTGTAAATCTGCCACATCGCATATTAAACATGCTTAAATCTACTTCAGAATAGATGTTAGGATCCGACATAAACCGCAATTAGCGAGTGTTTTCCTATCGGTCCTCAAATCCAGGGCCGCCTTGTAAATACAAAGCTATTATCATACCTCCCTCTTCCTTTTTATATTCTCATAGAAACACCTACCTTGCCACTGAGAACACCTACATTGCAACTCATTGGAGATGCGAGGCGAGCCCTTAGCAAACCGGCTGCTAACATGCATTAATGCATCTTAGCGTCACCTAGTAAATAGGGCGATATAACTTTCACCACATTTTTGGCTTTTAAAAAAAAATTACGGCTAAATGGCACTTGTTAATATGCCCTCAAGTTTCACATGACAGAGCGGGAACCTCGACTCCCACCCTGCAATACCAAACAGCAGTATCCCGGGGGTTAACACCCCGAGACACAGCAGAAGCCGCTCCTGGGGGGTGGTGTTCCCCAAGGCTTTTGACTTCTCCAGAATGCAGACCACGCGGCCCCCCTCCCAAGATATAAAAAGCCCGGAGGGTAGTAATTCCCGGGGCTTAGACGGACCTTTGAGCTCCCTCACCCATTTATTTTGTAGCACTGAGGAATGTCGGTCCCCTGGCTACAGGGCCCCTCTGGACCCCCCTTAAATGTAATATTTTAGACCCTTGGATTTGGCCCTCCCAGGTAGCTAATTTTTAAACAAGCACAGGAGCCCGCGCTTCATTTTTATTTTTATTACGATGGATCCATGAACCCTACGCACATTTTTCAGTTTTTTCAAAAACAAAAAAACATTTTTTGGGGGACCCTAGAGATCCCTGTGGGACCCCCTGAGCAGGTCTAGATGATCAAAGTATTACTTACATGCCCCCTTTATACGTTTTGAACGCTTGTCCCACTATTTTCTAGATCCTCGCTTCTACCGAGGCACAAAATGGCTACCAACACTTCCTGGTTTCGAATGTTGACAACCAATTAGCAATCAGCGCGTGATCAGGAAGGTGCGCTTAGAGTGCGCGCAAGATGCGCGGATCCACCGAGGTCATAGATATATATGTACTTTTAATTGTAATTTTCTCAGGCACTACTGAATGGATTTACACCATTTAAGCAAAAGGCACGAGTCTGAACCAAGAACTACAACTTTGCCAAATTTGGTGTAATTCCGTTCAGCCATTTGGGCTGGAGCCTCGATGAACTGTACCTATGGAAAATTGCATGAGGAAAACACATTTTGGGACCCCCTTTTTTCTCAGTCCCCGCTTCATGAATCACCCCACGACTTTCAGGATAGGAGCGGACCGGAGCGCCCCACCAGTTTTGAAAATTTCGCGAACATTCATCAACCGGCGCCAAAGTTATTCCAAATATAATGTTGCGGATTTCCTATGGAAAATAGGTCCGAACTATAACTACCTACTGGCGACCGCATACATATGTATTATAAAACAGGTGACTTCATAAATGATCTCACTAGTGACATTACATATCACCTTGCCTTTAACATTGTGAACGGTAAGATTATGGCTAATGCATGAATTATTTGTGTATGTGTTGTAATTTAAATATGTGTTCTGAAGTCCCTATACTTAGTGTTCTGTTGTCATAAGCATTGGATTTGGTGTACAAGTTATGGTATGTACGGCAGGTTCGTGGACCTAACTAAAACGGTAAAATTGTAGGTATTTTTCTCTTTTTTTTATTTCACAGCCATCACTTCACTTAATTTTTTTTGTAAAGTGAATTTCTGTTTTTCTTAATGGCTGCATCCAACTTCTATAAAAGCACCCCCCTCCATTGATGGTGAACTAGTGTTGTACAGGGCCTTTATGCATGTGCATTGGTGGGAACACCCTGACCTGTGTCTCCCTTTCTGCCGTTGGCCAATCCCTGCTGTAAACGTCCTTTTGCTTGTATGCTGTGGGGGTCTGTGAGAGGCTGACGGCCTTGCTCAGCAGCGTCTACCACAGGGCCTGATCCGAACCCTCTGTGGGCAGCCAACCAACTCTTTGTAGGGCAGAAGGTAGTGTACAGCATTCTTTTACTGCAAGGCCTTCCGACCAACCCTGCCACATGTCCATACCTCACTGCACACGACAGTTGGCTGGGCACTCCAAAATAATTTTTGTTAAGAAAAAGATCAGGTCTCGGACCACTCGCCTATTCTCAAGAAGATAACAATCGGCTCCCAAGCACAATGCACAACCCTAACCATAAATCCCTGGTCACTCAAGATACCACACATCAGGTTGCATTGAGCAAAGACACCGAATTATATTTCAAAGAAAATGTAGGTTCTGTCACTTCAGCTCAGACCCTGTGGGGTGCGTTTGGGGCAGTGATAAAGGGCAGAGCACTGGCACTGATGGGCCATAAAAAAGAACTAACCAAGAACATTGAACAACTTCACAAAGAAATATTACGGAGGGAAAGGACGCTTGCACAAACACCAAACCATAAGGCGCAGCAATCTCTGGCAGTTATGCGATTAGATTACAAGCAGCTTCTTACAGACGCAGCTAATGCGAAATATAAATCAAGCTGTCATAAGATATACGAACATGGAGAGAGAACAGGCAAGCTCCTTGCCTGGCTGGAAAAAAAGGGCAGCTATCACGATGGGTTGCTCAACTGCGTGGGTCAAGCGGTGAGGAAATCACAGATCGCCAGCAGATAGCAGACATATTTGCCACCTATTTCACTTCAGTATATTCGTCAATTGGGACAACCACGCCACTAGCGGCTACGGAACTGCTCTCGACTATTAAAATCCCCTGAGGATAGAGACTCCCTAGAAGGAGAACCTACGGAACAGGAAATCCATTTAGCTATTCGAGATGTCCACTCGGGCAAGGCAATGGGATACAACGGGCTCCCGATCGAACTCTTCAAACCAATGGCCTCCAAATTTTCCCCCCCATCAGTTTCAAAAAAGGGATGCTTCCACCAGACATTAGAACGCCCTCCATCGTGGTTATCCACAAACAGGATAAACCACCTGACGACTGCAGGGCATACCAACCCATTTCCCTTCTCACAGTAGAGGCTAAAATTCTGGCAACGCTGCTGGCTAATAGGCTCATTCCCCATATCGCTGGACTGATACACCCGGACCAATCCAGCTTTATGCCTGGATGGAATACTGCCCTGAACCTAAGATGACTAAACGGTGTGTTGGGTAGACACCAGATGATTGGGGAAGACGCATCCCTGCTTTCGCTAGATGCCAAAATGGCATTTGATACCATTGAGTGAGAATTCCTCTTTGCAGTACAGGAGAGAATGGGCTTCGGACCTAACTATATACAATGGGTCCGACTTCTGTATGCCTACCCGATATCCCAAGTTGTGGTGAATAAACATACCTCTGGACAGTTTCAATTACAAAGGGGTACCAGGCAGGAGTGTCCCCTATCCCCCATAATTTTCGCCTTGGTACTGGAGCCACTTGCGATTTGGGTGAGGGGGATCCCATGATCCATGGTCTGAAATGGACAGAGAACCACGAGGACCGCATCTCGCTGTACGCGATGATATCCTCTTATATATTGCCTCACCATCATCGACCATCCGCCGAGTCATCCATATCGTCCACATATTTGGCACTTATTCTGGGTACATAATCAATTGGACCAAATCTCAACTATACATACTATGGGGGACACCACCATGCAATTCAAGAGGGTATGACACCCCGGTGGCATCAAGGGGCTTCCGCCACTTGGGCATATATATCTCTGACTCAGCCCTATTTAATGAAGCGAACTTACTTGACCTCTGACCCTCTTCCAAGCCGATGTCAAGCACTGGCGCTCTCTCCCCCTAACTCTCTTAGGTCGTGCTGCCCTTTTCAAGGTGTGGAGTGCAAAAAAACGATGGATTTAGGCCCAGATCTCTGTACTGGGGTGAATGTATGACATTGTTCTGCATTCTGTCCATCAACTGTTGTTTTGCATTTGTCACCCCGAGTGGGATGGGTATGCTCAGACGTGAGTCCCAAGCTCTCCACACCACTGGAGTCAAGCTATCCTGGCTAAAGAAGGCTGATAGGCAGAAACCGGTCCTAGGATGCTTGATTCCGGTCCAGGAAAGACATGGCTTGGCAGTTCGGGCTGGACTGTTCCCATGAGGCACAGGGTCAAGGCTGATTTGCATATGGCCATGTCTGAACTGGGGTGGTGTGGAGTGCAAAAAAACGATGGATTTAGGCCCAGATCTCTGTACTGGGGTGAATGTATGACATTGTTCTGCATTCTGTCCATCAACTTTTGTTTTGCATTTGTCACCCCGAGTGGGATGGGTATGCTCAGACGTGAGTCCCATGCTCTCCACACCACTGGAGTCAAGCTATCCTGGCTGAAGAAGGCTGATAGCCAGAAACCGGTCCTAGGATGCTTGATTCCGGTCCAGGAAAGACATGGCTTGGCAGTTCGGGCTGGACTGTTCCCATGAGGCACTGGGTCAAGGCTGATTTGCATATGGCCATGTCTGAACTGGGGTGGTGTGGAGTGCAAAAAAACGATGAAAAAAACGATGGATTTAGGCCCAGATCTCTGAACTGGGGTGAATGTATGACATTGTTCTGCATTCTGTCCATCAACTGTTGTTTTGCATTTGTCACCCTGAGTGGGATGGTATGCTCAGACGTGAGTCCCATGCTCTCCACACCACTGGAGTCAAACTATCCTGGCTGAAGAAGGCTGATAGCCAGAAACCGGTCCTAGGATGCTTGATTCCGGTCCAAGCAAGACATGGCTTGGCAGTTCGGGCTGGACTGTTCCCATGAGACACAGGGTCAAGGCTGATTTGCATATGGCCATGTCTGGACTGGGGTGGTGTGGAGTGCAAAAAAACGATGGAATTAGGCCCAGATCTCTGTACTGGGGTGAATGTATGACATTGTTCTGCATTCTGTCCATCAACTGTTGTTTTGCACTTTTCAAGATGCTGGCACTACTGCGCTTCCTTTACCTGTTACAAAACACCCCCAATAAAATCCCGGACTCCTATTTCGATAATATCAACAATGCCGTGCCTGCCCTGCTGTGGGATGGCCGGGCCCCGCGGATTGCCCTGAAAAAACTAACGGCTGTATTGTATGACGGGGGCATTGTATTACCTAATATCATGCTTTATTATTAAGCGTCCCAACTGGTTGCGATTAACAGATGGGCACACGGGAGGCATGACAACCCGAAATTTCGCAATGACTGGTGGCTCATGGGACAGGGAGGATAAAATAGAGGACTATACTCGCACCCTCGGAAATTGCACCTTACTGGGCCCACTGCGTGCACAATCGCTACATGGCATAGAGTCAATACGCAACTAGCTTGGCATAACAAAATTACACTTGCTACATCGCTCTGGTAGCCCGAATTCTTGGGTCACCTGAGCACCTGTCCTGGTTTTGATACGTAGGATTTGATTGGCATTTCAACAGTGGGGGACGTATGGACATCGGGAGATTGGCCACTTTCGCAGACCTTCAGCAGAAATATCAACTTGCACAGAATTAAACATTCCAGTACTTGGAGATCAGCCATGTAATCAAAGCAGTGCTGCCCAGAGGTGATTCACTCCCTGCGGCCTCTCCACTGGAGGATAAGTGGCTGCTAGATCCCATGAACAAAAAAGCCATATCTCTCACGTATAAAAAGTTAATAAACAATTGGCCGGACCTCTTGGTGTGCCTGCGGCAACAATGGTAGTCAGATTTAGGTGCTATTGAGGATGACGATTGACGAGACGCTTTGGCCTCCCCAGAGAGGTGGCCATCCCCATGAGACTGCGCCTGTTCCAACTGAAGGTCCAACATCGAGTTTACCTTGATGCCGGTGTCTTGGTCAAAATGGGTAGGCGAGTTGCCCCCCTGTGCCTTAAAGAATGCCGCCAGTTGCACAATCATATTGGGACGATATCACTTCACAAATGAAAAAGGGCGGGGGTAGGACTCTGAAGGCCTCCCCAAAACGTTGCCTACTAATTGTCTGGGACACCACCGACCTCACACAGTCAGAGGAAGCATGGGCCTCGTTGAGATGGGCCATCGCAAAACGCAACATATTGCAGAAGCGGGGTGTGGGTGTGGTTCCCAGAGGCTGTTACTGGGCAGTCGACATGGATAGAACCATAATTGCTGAAAAAGATGTCTTCAAATATAGGGGATGCCCTAAGAAATAGGACCGCAAGTGGGGTAGATGGAATAAATACAGGGGGATATATGTCTGTCTCCAACAATTGAACTACGACGTGAAAGAATGAATCTTGATAATGTGTCTGATATCGATAGTCTAACTTGAAGCTGGGGAATGTTATATTATTGCTTGATTGTTGACCAGTTCTCACAAAACATGACCTGAATGCACTGCTTTACTGCTGTTTTATGTTTTTGATCAATAAAAGGTTTAAAAAAAAAAAAAAAGATGAGGGTTTGCAGATACTGAGCCTCTAGTCAGGGAGGATCCAAGATATCTTAATTTGGCTAAGGATCCTCTAGTCCCGCAGGCAAATATACATTTTATAATTTCATTTTAACAGAGGGACCCCTGTTGACTGAGTGTGGGAGTCAGGATTTGCTCACCTTTTCCCCTTATGCCTTTTTTTCCAATAATGGAATTTTTGTTATTTTTCCCAACTGCTTTGTGTAATAGTGCCACTACAGAAATGTTTATGTGACAGCCCAGTCAGGGTGCACAGATTCACAGATACAGTTTTAACAATGGTTGCAAAAGCTCCCGCCTCCAATGTTGTGCCTCTATGGGCTTTAAATTAATCCCTTAGGGAATTCGTAAATTTAGGGAGTATCAGTAAATAAACAATCACGATATCTCAAATGTAGTGCTTTGAACCGAGTCTGACTCCCTTTTATAACTCTAATTTCGCACAAACCATCAAACTGATTTATGCCAAATCAGCAAATGCACACCTCTATGTAAAGTTGGTTTTTGCTGCAGTTCAATGCAGTTTCCTGTGGAAGTTAAAATGGAAAACCCTCATTTTCTAAGACACTCCCCCCGTCACTTTTATTTTTTACATACCTGAAGGTATCTGCACAAACCTTGACATGCCAACTAATGAGTCTCTGTCACCGACTTTGTAGCATATATTTGTGGAAGTAACTAATATGTAGGGAATTCTAATAATTCTCCGTACAATAAAGTATGTCATTTTGGCACATTATATCAGCATACTTTATTTCATAGTCCTCTTTTTTTTCTTCACAGATTATTACAGGCACATCTGAATTCTCTACTGAACAATAGAACTGGACTCAGGATATTCTTCCCACTGTGTGGTAAAGCTGTTGACATGAAGTGGTAATAAAATATCATCTATTTTCGCATACTCTTAATAATCCTTGCTCCCTCTTCTGCTTGAATTATCATTAATACTTGATTTAGGTTTGTTCTAACAGCATGAACCAGAATATGGCGTAAAATATCTACTGTATTTTTTAAATCTGGTTAAATATGAGTGTTAGAAATGGGGGTCTCTAGTTGGCATAGGTGGGTACCTTTGTCCAAGTAGGAACCTTTCTTCCTAGTCAGGATAAGGGAGTTACACTCCTGAAATAAACCCTGCTCACCCCCTTGCCAGCTTTGCACAAGCAGTCAGGCTTATCTCAGAGGCAGTGTGTAAAGCATGTGCACATAACCAACAGTAATACAGTGAAAACACAACCAACGGACACCACTCCAGTTTTAGAGAAATATCCAATATTTGATATACTTAATAGAAGACCAAAACGATAAAAATCTACATTACGTTACTTAAAAAGGTATACTTTGCAAGAATATTAGAAAAATTCAGTTCCTTGAATTCTGTCTACCACAGCGTCGTGAACTACAAAACCAAACAGTTCTGGCTGACCGCAGCATCGCGGGCTAGCTACGGTGTTTGAAAGACCCGCAAAACAGTACCTTTAGAAGTGTAGGGCGTCGGCGACCTCTCGTCGATCTCCAGTGAGCTGGCGTCGGTTCTGGAAGTCGTGCAGGAGTCGTCGGGCCCTTGCAGTCACAAGTGTTGCAGATGGAACTCCCCACTGTTAAAGTCGGGAGCGCCGGAACCGGGTGCTGTGGTGCAAAGGGCAGAGGTGCGCCGTGCGTGCCTTCAGGTCGCAGTGCAGGCAGTGGCTCTGTGATGGTCCTCCAGCGGCACCGGTGAGAACAGAGCTGCAGTGCGAAGTGATGCGGTGCTCGTCGCGGTGCTAGCAGGGTCGCCGTCGTTGCTGAAGCGCTGTCATCGACAAACTGGAGTTTATGGCACCGGTGTCGTTAGGCCAAGGCTGTGGTGCGGGATGAGGACGGTGCGTCGTGTAATTTACGAACTGTGCCCTCGAACCAAGCAGCGGCATCTATCGGTGTGGTGCGGCATCGTCAGGTATACCAACGCAGCTTTGTTAAGCGAAGTGCAGTGCCCATAGGTCGCAGTGGCTCAGTGGAGGCGTCGACGGTGAAACCAGGGTTGTGGTGCGGCGTTGCCTTCAGGACACAGAGGCATAAGCGGCGTTGTAGACAGCATCACGTTGCTTTTTCTTCTGTTGCAGCACAAAACCCACAGTCCCCAGTGCTGATTGCAGAAGTTGTTGCTGTTCCTGAGACTTCTTGAACAGGGAGCAAGCTCTACCTCGTGTCCTTGGAGAAACTCAATAAAGAATTGCAGAAAGTTCAGTCCAGTCCTTTCACTGCCCAAGACAGAAGTGGCAACTGCAGCCCAACACACCAAAACACTCAGAAAAGTGGTAGTTCTTCCGCATAGCTCCTCCTGCTCTTCTTCTTGGCAGTCTTCTTGGTCCAAAAGAGTTCTAAAGTTCTGAAGTCCGGGCCCCAGTATTTATACCCAAAATTGCTTTGTTCTCTCAGGCCTAGAGTGTCTGTGCTTAGTCCAAACCATTTCTGTCCTCCCTGGCCCAGCTTCCTGGCAGGAGGTGGAGACAGCATTGTGGAAGGCAGACTGGGCCCATTCAAGCAAAAGGAAATCTCCTCCCCCTACTCTAAATGCAGCTCAGGTCCATTCAGCCCAGCCCTGACTTATCTAGACTCTCTTGAGCCTCTGCACATCCCCAGTCCCTGTCACTCCAAAGCCAGACAGTCAATCCACAAACCCAGCAGAGGCACACAGGATAGCTAAGCAAGAAAATACCTACTTTCTGAAAATGGTATTTTCAAACAAAGAACATAAAAATCATCTTTACTAAAAAAATGCATTTTTACATTCTGAATCCAGGCATACTAAACTCCATTTCCACATCGTGTCCCAATGGGAAGTTATGCTTATAAGATGTTATAAGTAAAACTCCCATTCCTTTCTATGGGACAGATCGCCTTTGTTGTGGTGAAAAACTAAATACACTGTAATTCGTCACCAGGACATGTCACCCACACAGGTACATGTCCTACCTTTGACATACACAGCACCCTGCCCACAGGGGTACCTTGGGCCTACCTGAGGGGTGACTAATATGTAAGAAAATGGAATGGTAGGGCCTGGCAAATGGGTGCACTTGCCAAGTCGACATGACAGTACTAGACTGCACACAGATACTGCAGTGGCAGATCTGAATTACATTTACAGGCTGCTTATGTGGGTGGCACAATCAGTGCTGCAGTATTTATACCCTAGACTCTAGCAGCATTTGATTTACATACCCTGGGCACACACTAAATCAAATATGCCAATCATGGAAACACCAACTTCCGCAGAAGAGCTTACAACCCCACCTCTAACAGGCAACTCCGTTGTATCTTCCTGTTCTGTTGCAAGACCCTGGGAGGTCGTAGTTTTGCGCAAGGGTTTGATCGGTAGGATAGATATTGCTGGATGATAAGAGACCGGCGGCGCTCTGCGCGCCCAGGGGCTAATTGGATTTTAGGTTTAAAGCATTTTATTGCATAAGTATAAAACAGTACATACAACAAAAACTGGTCGTCACAAAGATGCCATGGTGAGTCCCCACATCCTGAGCGCCGTCAGATATGCAAATGGTACATTCAGAGCAAGTGGAAGGAACATATGCTGGACGAAGAAGCAATGACGACTGACTCCAAAAAACAACCCTCCCCCCAACAGAACTGCCCCCCCCCGCCCTCCCCAGGGTCCCCTCCCCCCCCCCCATAACGGTGCGCCGAGCCAAAGTCATGTGCCCTTGTTAACAGTTCAACGGATCCGCCTCCTGTCCCACATAGATCCCCCAGGGGCGACTAAGAATGCGGAGTGGCCAAGGATGTCAGCCGCATGAGCCTGAGGTATCTGGGGCAAGTAATCTCCTTGAATTCCGACTGCAATAGAGTGACGAAGGGTTGCCACAGCTCCACAAACCTATCAACTTCCCCTGCCACCATAAGGGATAGCTTCTCCATACCTAGAACATGCCACAGCCTGTGTAGCCAACCTGTAGTGTCGGGAATGGTAGTGGTGCGCCAATATATGAGTATGTTCTGGATCGCTGAGCCCAATGCAATTGCTATCTGCCTACCCTTCCTGGATCTCAGGGGGTACATCAACCCGTTGGGCAGCCCTAATAAAACATAGGCCGGTAGGCGAGGCAGTTCAATGTCAAAACAGTGGTCAATTTCATCTAGGACTTCTTTCCAGTACAGACCTAGCGATGGACAGTCCCATAAAATATGTGTGAGGGTACCAGTCTGTCCGCACTCGCGCCAGCAGGTGTCGGGAAGACCATGGTTCATGTCGTGTAGTCGCTGAGGTGTATAGTACCAATATGTAGTAATTTTAGTGAAGGTCTCAGTGAGCCCAGTGTGATAAGCTGAGTGACGTGCGCGATAAGATATGTCGTCCCATTCCTTATGGCTCAGTACCCTCCCTAGTTCGCGTTCCCAACTCTCCCTCCCAGGGTTATGGATGTGAAAGGCGGGGGGCTGCAAAAGTTTGTAGAGGTCCGAGACGAGTTTGGCATCTGAAGAGCGGGTCGCCAACCACAACTCGTAAGGCGTAAGTTTCCGGTCCGCCAGTACCCGTACCTGCGGCTGCAGCGCCCAGTGGCGGACCTGCAAATAGCGCATACGCTCGGTCTCAGGCAAGTGGTAATCCCTCTTGAGGTCCTGGAACGACACTATCCCCTCTGGGCCATACATGTGAAACAGAGCGCTACACCTGGCCGCCTGCCAGCGTGCGAATGCGCCAGGCTCCATCCCAGGCTGAAAATCAGGATTTCCGATCAGCGGCGTCAGCGGCGACGGGAAGGAAGTAAGTTCCCGCGTGATATTCACTGTGTCCCACACTCTAAGCGGGACCCGGGTAACCAGGGACGCGTAGAGGTTAGGGGGCCTATGTGCCCTGCGCATGAAGGGTATCTCTTGCAGAGTTCTGCCCGCCACCGCTTGGTCTTGAAAAAGCCAGTGCCTGTCAGATTCCCATTTGCTCCACTCCACAAAGAACCGCAGTTGCGCCGCTTGAAAGTACTTTTGGAGATCGGGGATGCCGAGGCCGCCCGACTCTGGAGCCAGAGTAGACAAGGCTCTCCTAAGCCTGGGTTTGCGACCCTGCCAGACAAAACGTGCTATATCTGCCTGTGCCTGACGGAGCCACCCCTTCGGTGGCTGAAGCGGTAGCGCTCGAAACAAGTACAGGACCTGTGGTAGAAGAGTCATCTTGACAGCGGCCACCCGACCCAGCAGCGACAACGTGCCCTTGCTCCAGCGGGACAACTCCTCCTTCATCTTACTGCCCAACGCCGCATAGTTCGCCGCCACCATAGCGGGGAGGGAGGGCGCCAGCAGGACACCCAAGTACGGGATTAGGTCCTTAGACCAACTCATGGGAAAGCGCCCCTGTAACTCGAGGCGCGTCGCGTTAGACAGCGAGAGGTCTAGGTCCGACGATTTCCTCGTGTTCATTTTAAAGCCCGCTACTTCGGCGAAGGCGTCCAGCTCGGCAATGCAGGCCGGGAGTGCCTCTTTTGGATCTTCAAGTAGAAGGATCACGTCATCCGCGTACAGGCTGATGGTGTGGATATAGCCTCCCATTCGGATGCCAGTCACCCTTGCGTTCTGTCGGACTCTCTGGGCAAACGGCTCCATATAAAGAGCGAAGAGAAGTGGGGACAAAGGGCACCCCTGCCTGGTCCCCCGTTCAATCGCAAAGCGGTCGGAGCTGTGCCCGTTAACCCGCACCACCGCGGTCGGGTGTTTGTAACAGTTAAAGACAAGCGTGCGGAATTTCTCCCCTATCCCCGCTTTGCGAAGTACACCGTCAAGGTAAGACCAGCGCACTCGGTCGAACGCCTTTTCCGTGTCGACTGATAAGAGCATGCGTTCCCCAGGGACGCAGGAGGCCTTCTCTAGGGCGTGCACCACCCTCTTAGTATTGTCCACCGTCTGCCGGCCGGGGATAAACCCCGCCTGGTCCGGGTCCACAAGTCCCGGCAGGTATTGTGCCAAGCGAGACGCCAGGATCCCCGTATAGAGCTTGAGATCCACGTTCAGCAACGAGATCGGCCGGTAGGAGCCGCACTCGGACCTATCTTTCCCCGGCTTGGGAATAACCGACACCGTCGCCCAGAGCAAGTCCGGAGGAATGGCACCCGGTTCCGCGAAAGAGTTAAAGAGCCTCGTCAACAGGGGGACCAGGTCCTGACAGAACGTCCTGTAAAAAAGCGGGGAGTAGCCGTCGGGCCCTGGGGCCTTCCCGAGTTTAAGCCGGGAGATAGCCACAATCACCTCCTCCGGGCGTATGTCCCTTTCCAAGTACTCCGCCTGCTCCGAGCTGAGAGAAGGGAGGTCAATGGAGTCCAGATATGCAGTCTCCGCGAGCGACGACGGAGGCTCGCCTGTGTATAAGTCGGCGTAGAATCGGCGGAATCCCTCCGCAATTTGAGGGTCCTCCGTTGCCTTCACACCGCTCGGAGTGGAGAGCTCCGTAACCCGCATACGCTGATGTTTCACCCGAAGCTTGTTAGCCAGGAGTCGGCCGCATCTGTCGCCCCCAGAGTAGTATGCATGCTTCAAGCGGAGCGCCGCATACTCCGCCCTGTCCATATCGAGCGCGGAGAGCAATTTCCGCGTCGCTTTAAGCTGCCTCCAAACCCCGGGTGCCCCCGTTCTCTGATGCATCTGCTCCAGCTCCCGCACCTGTGTCGTAAGCTCATCCCGTTTCTGCTGTCGGTCCCTATTCTCCGCCGACGAGATGGAAATGAACTCCCCGCGGAGCACCGCCTTCAAGGCAGCCCATTGCGTCGCACGAGACGTGTCCCCATTATCATTATGGGACCGGTATTCAGATATCGCGTCGCGGATCCTCTGTACCACCGCCGGTTTGTGTAGCAGCGTGTCCCTGAGGCGCCAAACCCCCCGAGAGGGCGACAACGGCGGAAGCTGAAAGGAACCCGACACCGGGGCGTGATCCGACAACGAGAGCACCCCTATGTCGGAAGCCATCGCCAGCGCGGCCATAGGCCCTGTAACTAGAATGTGATCCAGTCTCGCATATGTCCTGTGCGCGTGGGAGTAGTAAGAATAGGCCCGGGTAGCGGGGTGCAGACGTCTCCAAAGGTCGTGTATGTCGAGCTCGCTAAGGCGGGAGTGACTCAGTCGCGAGAACTCCCCGGTGTGTGGGCGGCGCTGCGCAGATCTGTCCAGGAGTGAATCAAAGACCATATTCAAATCCCCCCCGATGAGTATGTGTCTGGCGGGTGTAGTTGTAATGTGTTCGAGGGCTGAGTGTAAAAATGCATCCTGGCGGTCATTCGGGCTATAAACAGAACCCACTGTGAACAACAAACCCCCCAACTTGACTCTGTAAGCCAGGAGCCTCCCCTTTTGTTCCGCTACTTTATGCAAGACCTCTCCCCTGAATTTACTAGAGACCAGGATAGCAACCCCCGCTGTTTTAGTGGACCCTGAAGAGAAAAACTGGGTTGGGAACTTCGATGACCTCATTCTAATGCAATCTTGTGTCAAAAGGTGAGTCTCCTGTAAAAGGCAGATGTCCGCCTGAGTATTCTCTAGGAGGGAGAGGATCGCCCTACGCTTAACCGGGTTGTTCAGCCCCTTCACGTTGAGTGTGACTACCTTAAGGGCCATGAATAGGCGACACCAGGGCAGCGATCAATGAAGCAGTGTCGGCAAGGAACATCGTGAGGAGCAACGGCAGAAGGCCAAACAAAGGCAAGAGACCAGCAGCACCGGAACCACAACCCAGCGCACGTGGCGCGAAGCAACAGGAGGAAGAGCAATAGAGCATGACAGCCCAGCACAAAACCCCAGAGTCCCCCCAATGAACCCCCAACCAAACCAACACTCGACCTCTCCCCCTCAAACTGCTGGACTCGCGGCTTCCCCGAGCCCCCCCTTCCAACCCCAACTCTCTCCCACCCGTACCCCACCCTGTGCCCCAACATCCCCAACCATCCAACTCCCCTAGAATGAAGAACATTGTCCCAGTCCAGTCCCTAGTGAACAAGTCTGTGGTAGAGTATTCGTGTGGACGTCCAGCCACCTCCAGCACCCCCCCGCCGCCCCCTCCCCCCCGGAACCCCCGCACCTGCTATGAAGATGAGGCCATCAGGATCTCCCCCCGGAGTGTGCTCAGGCCGTCAGGGCTGTGTCACTTGGCGATGTGGCTCCGGTAACCGCCAGTATTGCGTCATCTCTCTCAGCCCTGGCCGCCGGTGAAGCCGGTCGCGCGGGCAAAGCAGAGGCCCGGCGCCGGCGGACAGTTTGCCACCCATCTCTAGTGGCGCGCCGCCCGGGCGGAGCAGGGGTGTCGGCGTCTGTAGCTGTGATCCCCAACACTTCACAGGTGTCCTGAAGGGACCGGAGCTGATGCAGGGTGCCGGTCCAGCGGAAGATGAGCCGAAAGGGGTGGCCCCAGGAATATTGTGTGCCGTGTTCTCTCAAAAAATCCGTGGCTATCTTGAAGGATTTGCGCTTTTGAAGGGTGATCGTCGACAAATCTTGAAACAGCGCCACTGGATGGTTCCGGAAGGTGAGCGGCTGCCGACGTCGAGCCTCGCGTAGGATTCGCTCCTTCAAGGGGAAGTCCGGCAGGAAGGCCAGGATATCAGGAGCGGGCGCGGAGGCCCGGCGCCGCGGCCCCACTCTGTGCGCTCTGTCTATCCTCACTTGGAAGTCTCTAGGCTCCTCCAGAATGTCACGAAACATGTCGCCCAGGTACGCAGCCACGTCTTCCCCTTCCTCTCCAGAAGGAACGCCGCGAACCCTGATGTTGTTGCGCCTGGACCTGTTCTCGAGATCTTCAACGTGGGCCTGGAGGTCGATCTGCTGGTCCCTGAGGCGCAGTACTTCCTGCTGCAGGTGCGTGATCTCTTCATCTCTGGCTTGACTGGATTCCTCCACAACGGTCACCCGCTCCCCCAGGGAATCGACTTCCCGCCGCACCTCCCTGACCTCTCCCGCCACCTCCTGCTTCAATGCCTGGAAGTCCTCCCGGAGAGTGCTGAACAACGACTCCAGAAACGATCGAGTCACCGGGGTTCCCCTCCCTCAGCCCCTCGAGAGCCGGACGGGGGGCTCGGGGCGGGCTGGTTCCTGTCCTGTCGGGGGGGGGCTGCCCTGCTCAGCATGTCAGGCAGGGTGCGTTCACCTTTCTTACCCCCTCGGTTGCCCGACATCGTCGCGACAGGCCTGGACCGCGGCACAGGGGGCACCGCGAAGGACCCGGGTGGGGCGGGTTGAGATGCGCACGTCAGCGCTCCTTGTCACGGTGTTCCGCGGTGCGATCACCGCCGCTGGTCCACCCCTCGTCGTCCCCCAAAGGCGGGTGGCAGCGATCGTCCCAGTCGTGGAGTATCACCCCCGAGATAGTGCGAAGAAGAGTGCGGTCGGGGAGGAAGGCAGGTGGGCCTCGCCGCTATGCTGGTTCTGCAGCGCCCAAAGGAGCGTAGTCCGCCCAGACGGGCCCGGGCAGTCCCCCACCGCGACACCAATCCGCGTCTCAATAGGCAGGTGCCCTCACCGCAGTCAGTGCGCAGCGCCACGTGGTTCCCAGGCCCACAGCCCCGTACCTCAAGTGTCTGCTTCCGGGGGCTCCGGCCCGGTACCGGAGTGAGGTGTGGTGAAGGAGGGTGGGCTCCGTCTTGCGCAAAGTCTCTGGGCCGGGCTCCGCCGTGTCACTATAGGCCCTCCGATGGTCCCCGGGAGGGGGGGGGGGACAGCGCCGAGGTCCCCAGCCCGGGCAGCCCAGGGCGCTGCGGCGCGCGGACAGCCCGTTGCGCCAATCCCTCCTACAAAGCGAGGCGCCGTGACGTGCTCCCAGATTGCAGGCCTCAGGGTAGGCCTCGTCCGTCACTGAATCCCCGGGGTCGCGTAGTTGCGGTCCCCGGGGGCTGGCACACTGCAGCTCGGTTGGCAGGCCGCCGGCCCGCTGCGACGTGTCCCTCCGCCGCCTCCAGAAATCACAGGTCGTGGGGGTGCTGCCCCCTTGGGTGTCTCGGAGGTGCCGCTGGGGTCCCGGAGCCGAACGTCGGCTGGCACCGCCGGGAGGTCCGGCAGGGATCCCGGCCCGGCAACAGGCCGCTCCGCCAGGGGACGCCTGGCACACTGCTGCAACGTCCCGGAGGGCGCCGGGGTCTCACTGACTGCTCCGCTGCTCCTCCGTGGTCGTCGGGCGCCGGGCTCCGCCTGATCCGGGGGAGATCAGCGGCGACAGGCGGCACGCAGGGTCCGGGGTCTCGGGAGCTCGGAAGGATGCGTCCTCCTAGCTCGCCATCTTGGCCACGCCCCGCTAATTGGATTTTAGACTGGTTTCGCGGCATTCACCGTTTTGATCCCCATTGCGCTACCTCAAAGTTCTTGCACTGGACAGCTCTATATATGATAGGACTTCTTGGTACAACTGGCAGTCCTATTCATGCCACCACTTGCAACTGCACCCCACTGTCTGGGCCTGTCTATGGTCTAGTAGGAGCTGACTCCGGTACGCAGATATGCCCTGCTCCTCACCTGGTTGGTTGGACACCAACCCCTCAATCCTCTGAATACCCTGGGTACTTCGCATAGGAGGGCCGTGTGCCCTCTCCAATTGTCTTCCCGCTGTCAGATGCTTGGGTGTGGTACCAGTCCCTGGCCCGATCACGCTCCTCCGGGTCACCAGCTGAATGCTCCAGCCCACCCGCAGGCCCGGGTGGGGGAGCTGTGTAGATGCCTGCTTCACAGCTGCTACAGCGGGGCCGCAGGATCCAGAGTCCCTTCCGAGCCTGAATCCACTAGGCTCCGGCACACCAACGTGTTGAATCCTCATCTACTCCCAGCAACGACCATGTTCCCCGGGGTCGTGAGCACGGCAGGGCATGGCTTCACCACGCGACCTGAGCCTCGCCTTCTCCAGACCTTCGATACAGCGTTTGTGCTGTCCCGCCTACGCCAACGCCGCAAAAAGGCCCCTCTATGTCTCAAGGTCTTGGGCGCCTTCAGCATTGGTCGGTCAGGGTGTATGATTGCCGCTTACCGGCAGGATGTTGAACAGGGCTGGACTGGCCGTAGCGGGCACCGGGCATTTCACCGATGGGCCGCTATGGTGGGGGCCGATTTTGGGCACCTGGGGGGCCGTTTTTGTTAAAGGGCTGCTTTTGCAGCATAGCTGCGATATCGGCTCCTTTTACAAAATCGGCCGAAATCAGCTCTGGCAAACAGCTCGGCGGCATCCCCAACTCCCCGGGGTGCCAGCTGAGTACTTTGCCTGGGCCGGTTTTGGTTCCCAGTCCGGCCCTGATGTTGATATTGCGGGCCTACGGGAGCCAGGCTAAGGCGTGTCCGCCATGTTGGACCGCTTGGCCACGCCCCCTCTATATTTCATTCATTTTTTTTGTCCTCATGTCACCACCAATTGGCACCAAATCAGCTCGCCCTTCGTATGTTGCCCGATATCGGCTCTGATTCAATCAGATTTACTGGGTTATATCGAAAATGCACAGCCCTCCCAGTTTTACTGAATTAAGAGGGTGTAATCATTGGATAGAGAAGTCGTCAGATCTTTAACAATTCCCAGAATCTTCCCCTACTTCTGTCCAGTTCCTTAAAAAAACAAAACACAGATCTCTTCCATCCCTGCCACGAAGGGGCCACTGCTTGAGACCAGAGTTTACAAATTTCTCTCCTTGCTATTAATATTAAAAAAAGGTCAGATGGCAGCAATTCACCTGCAGATCGCGGTTGTACGGCTTTACAATGCGTGCTTTTACACCGCGTGCCGTTACAACGCCGTTTTTTCAACGCAAGTCGTTACCACGACTTGCGTTGGAGGGGTGCGGACTTCGGAATTTTTTAATTTACTATTCTAACACCAGCCTACGTACAGTAGGGAAGGTGTTGGATAGTAAATTAAAAAATTCCTTGTCCTGCAGCGCCCTCCAGCGCAAGTCGTGGTAACGACTTGCGTTGGAAAAACCGCGTTGTAACGGCACGCGGTGTAACAGCCGCGTCGTAAAGGCTGTTCCCTGCAGATCGCGTATATCTTTATTTAGCTGAGTTATCCCAAACATAATTAAATCAGTGCTTACCTCTATGTTAACTACCACAGAGTGAGAGATAGTCTTACCCACTGCTGACCAAAATTCATTCTAACTTTAGACAAGTGGCAAACATATGCACATCATCTGCCTCTCCGTTGCCACAGCGTTTACATTTTAGGTTGCTACTTCCCCTTATCTTTTCCAGCTTTTTAGGAGTACAGTAGATTCAATGCAAGGAAAAAAAAGATTTTTAATTAATGCAGCAAGTTTAACCACTAAATAAAGTGTAGTACAAGTTCTCTTCCAGGGGATCCTCATCAATAGTCATAAGCATTAGAATATTCCCGCCCATGTGCGGGACCCCGGAAACACTATATTATATGTGCCCCACATATATATATACTCATATATATATATAAATACATATATATATATAACATGCAATAGCAGCCAATAGAAACAGAGCTGAAATATGCTGTGTAGAATTTCCACCATACATGTAATAATAATAAGCATTAGAAACATGAGAAACAACAAAAAAGTGTGTTTAGAAATTGTTTTAATGCTCAGAAAGCAGTAGAAGTTCTTATAACTCACTGGAAGCATAGAAAGCTCCCAGGCTGCATTGCAAACACACAGTCTAAAAAGACTGAAAAGCTAACCTGTAGCTGCATAGCAATAAACTGACACCGTGCCTTTAAGGCACTCATGACCCCCAGTATCCCATCATGCCTCAGGGGTGACAGTTAGGTCAGTTGTTCTTTCCGGCTCCTTCAGAGAAGGACCCTGGTTACACAGCTCCACTAATTTTCCTGTTTTTTGACAGAAAAACTCTTCACTTTTGACAATTTTTTGTTCTTACTCGACATTTAACATCTAGTCACGTAAGATACTGTCTTTTTCAGTCAATTTGGTGAGCATTTTCTCCTGAAAATGCCTTCACTCTTTGACAAATGCCCTTCTTGTGGCAACAAGAAGGCCAAGTCAGACAACCACGACGTCTGTATCCTGTGTCTGCCTGAGGAACATGATCCAGGCACCTGTCCTCATTGTGAACACCTGTCAGGAAGAACGTTAAAAGACAGGGAGAGGATTCGCATTTATGGCCTAGCTCATAGGTCATCAAGAGGAAGATCTCCGGTGAGGAAGGGCTCCAAGAAGACTCATTCATCTTCCAGGAAGAAGTCTTCACACCCCTCACCCTCAGCGTCGGGCTCGGCGCTGAGAAAAGAACCACCGGTGGATCATTCATCGTCTAAACTGCCGTCGACGGCGGGCTCGCCGTCGAAGAGAAGACCAGGTACGTCGACGACGTCGAAGGATCCAGTTCCATCGTCGAAATCCCCTCCGCCGGCGTCAACCGGGCGACGTCCGACGTCGAGGAAGGGAACTCCGCCGCCGTCAACCGGGCGACGGTCGGCGTCGAGTTCCAAGACCCCTCCGCCGTTGTCAACCAGGCGACGACTGGCGTCGAGGGAGGTCACCCCTCCGCCGTCGTCATCCAGACGTCGACTGGCGTCGAGAAGTGTGACTCCTCCGCCGTCGTCGAAGAAGCGACGTTCGGCGTCGAGGACCAAGACCCCTCCGCCGTCG
Organism: Lissotriton helveticus; assembly: GCF_964261635.1. Lineage (NCBI taxonomy): Eukaryota > Metazoa > Chordata > Amphibia > Caudata > Salamandridae > Lissotriton > Lissotriton helveticus. Next base: position 1,433,043,858 of record NC_136063.1, on the reverse strand, counting down.
ACAGGGAAGAGTCGATCGGCGTCGAGGAGGCAGTCTCCGTCGGTGTCTCGTCAGCTCTCAGCGTCGAGGGTGTCGAATACCCCTCCACCGTCGTCGCACAGACATTCGACGTCGAGGCAGAAAACTCCGTCGACGGCTGATCATCACCGTTCGACGTCGAGAGAAAGACCTCCGTCGACGATTGGACATCGTCACTCGACGTCGAGGCAGGGTGCTTCGTCAACGACAGGACATCGTCGTTCGACGTCGAGACTTCCGTCGACGACTGGACATCGTCGTTCGACGTCGAGAGAGAGGGCTCCGTCGACGGCCGGTACTCGCCGTTCGACGTCGAGAAATGGAACTCCGTCGGCGGCTGCTCATCGCCGCTCGACGTCGAGAGACCACACATCCTCGCATAGACATTCAAAAACAAGATTGTTTGATCCGCCGACTCTCCGAAAGCACTCGACCACGAGGGAAGATCGCTCGACGTCGAGATGTTCAGATGTGGTGATGGTAACGGAGTCAGCTTCCCGTCATTCCACCTCAAGGTCCTCTGGCTCCTCAACTGCATCTTCGAAGTCCAGAAGTCCGGTACGCAAATCACCTGAGCGTCGGACGGACCCTTGGGCGGATAAAGTCAGACTGTCACCTAGATGGTACAGGTCTTTGGACCATTGGAGAGATTCTGGGGCTGCAAAGCGTATGCAAGACTATGCCAGCTCGCAGCACAGGTCTCCTCTTCAGGATCTGGTGGAGGAGATGGACAAGCATAGCCCTCCCAGGCGCAAATCTCCTGTGAGAACACCTACCAGATCTCCCAGAAGGCCCCGATCTCCCAGAAAAGAACCAGAGGAGCGGGTCAGGTCTCGCTCTCCTAGACGAGAAGAGCGTTCGAAACGATCAAAAGAGAGGAGGCACAGTGTTCACCGTAGACGTCGACGAACTCCGTCTACTTCATCTACCTCTTCTACCAGGTCTTCCAAGAGGGACTACTCCCCTACTTTGACGGACAGTCCTGCGTCCCGATCCTCCCCAGTGGATGACATTGGCACGTATCTGGATGTCTTGCAAAGAGGAGCTCAGTAGCTGAGCATTGAAATGTCTGTCCCTCAGGTTACAACGACAGTCATTTTTGAAACTTTACACAAAAAGGCGATCACCCGTCCTCTACTACCATTAGTCCCGGGGATTATGGATCCTGTCAAGGAGGTATTCCTAACGCCGGCGGCTATCAGAGCTGTGCCAGCCCGCATCCAGAAGAAATACAAGCCGGCCTCTTCTGACCCGGTTTTTGTAAGATCTGACCCTCCAGCAGACTCTGTTATTGTGGCGGCGGCGAGGAAGACACACGCAGTTGTCGGTTCTTCTTCAGTCCCACCAGACAAGGACAGCAAGACTCAAGACTCCTGGGGTCGCAAAGTTTGCAACTCAGCTGCGTCGACTCTTAAGGTTTCTAGTGCGGCTGCACTTCTGGGTCGATACGACAGAGCCTTATGGGACTCTATGGAAAGGTCAAAGCCAAGCTGCCAAAAGAAGACCAGCAGGATTTTGAAGAGACCGTGACTGAAGGATGTCTGGTGGCGAATCAGATGATAAGCACGGCTGCGGATGGTGCTGTCCTGGCGGCGCACTCCTATTCTCATGGGGTTTGTGCCAGGAGATCGGCATGGTTGCGCCTGACAGGCCTGAAGCCGGATGCTCAACATCGCATCCTTAATCTCCCCTTTTCGGGTTCCGCTCTCTTCGGGGAGCATGCTGGCGAAGAAATGACCCGAATGAAGACGGAACTGGACACAGTGAAAGTGGTGGGCTTGGAAAAGAAGAAAGAGTTCAAGCGCCGTTTCAAGCCCAACAGGGGGAGAGGGGCTCAACAGAGGGTTCAAACCCCTCAATGGTCCCAAAGTAAAACCCAAGGGAAACCCCAGTTTCGAGGTAAACCGGGCAGAGGTAGAGGAGGTCATCAGCAATCCTCTAACACCACCAGAGGAGGAAAAGCCTGATCAGTGGCTTCCTCTGGTGCCGTTGCCCACTCCAGTGGGAGGAAGTGCTTCACAACACCTGGCAGAGTGGGTCAGCATCACCAAGGATCAGTGGGTGCTGAATATACTGCGCAATGGATACAGGCTACGTTTCCGTGCCCCTCCAAAGAGCATTCCTCCAAAGAGCGCTTACCCTCATCAACTAAGCTTGCTCCGAAGAGAGGTAAAAGTCCTACTACAAAAAAGAGCGATAGAGGAGGTTCCTCTCGCTCAAAGAGGAAAGGGAGTTTATTCCAGGTACTTTCTTGTCCCCAAAAAAGATCAGGAGGACAAGTTCAGACCAATACTCGATCTACGACTTCTCAACAAGGTCATCGTCAGAGAAAAGTTTCGCATGTTGGCACTTCACCAAATATGCCCACATCTTCAAGTCGGAGATTGGATGTGTTCGGTGGACCTACAAGATGCGTACTTTCACATCCCTATTGCTCTACAACATCGCAAGTACTTAAGGTTTGTCGTAGGGAACAAACACTATCAGTACACAGTGCTACCCTTCGGTCTCAAGTCCGCACCACGAGTCTTCACCAAATGCATGGCAGTGGCGGCTTTTCTTCACAAGAAGGGGCTCTTCGTCTACCCGTACCTGGACGACTGGCTCCTGAAAGGTCCATCTCCAGGTCAGGTAAAACACGATCTACATCTGTGTCTACTCCAGTTGCACAGGCTCGGCCTCCATGTGAACCTGGAGAAGTCAGTCCAGCGGCCTACTCATTCAATCCACTACCTAGGCTCCGTTCTGGACACAAAAGTGGGAAAAGCGTTTCCTTCGGAGGAGAGACTTTTTTCCATGAGCCAGAAATGTGGAATCCTGCTGAAATCTCGGCTTCCAACAGCCCGACAAGTAGCATCCCTGCTAGGTTCCATGGCGTCCTGCATCTTTCTCATCCCAAACGCCAGGCTGAGAATGCGTCCTCTACAGCAGGCTCTGGAGGATCAATGGGACCAGGCGACAGATCTTTGTGAGGATCGCATCAAACTCTCCCAAGCGACAAAAGATGCCATCAAATGGTGGACACGGAGAAAGAATCTGCTGGTGGGGGTTCGGTTTCACCAGCCTCTTCCAACCCAGTCGATAGTGACGGATGCCTCTCTGCAAGGTTGAGGAGCGCATATGGGTCCGCTTCAGATTTAAGGCCTGTGGTCTGCGCAGGAGCAGACATACCACATCAATATGCTGGAACTCAGAGCGGTATTCCTGGCTCTCAAAGCTTTTTTACCAGCGATAGAGTCCAACTCAGTCCTAGTTCAGACGGACAACACGACCACCATGTTCTATCTGAACAAACAAGGAGGCACGAGGTCTCGCCCTCTGTCTTGAGAGGCTCAGGCAATCTGGCATTGGCTCCTCTCTCTCGAGGCCTCACGATAGTGGCGGTGCAACTTCCAGGCGAGTTGAACGTAAAAGCAGACGCACTCAGCAGGCACTTCGAAGATCAGCCAGACTGGGTGCTAAACGACGAAGTAGTGGAAGAGCTTTTTCGTTGCTGGGGTCGTCCAACCATAGATTTGTTTGCAGACGATGAAAACTCCAAATGCCACGCCTTCGCGTCCAGGTTCCACCAACCAGGGACTCAGGGGAATGCTCTGCTGATGGATTGGTCAGGGTCATCCGCTTACGCGTTTCCTCCCCTGGCTCTGATTCCGAGAGTAGTTTCCAAGCTCTGCAGGTCGAACATGGAAATGATCCTGATAGCTCTGGATTGGCCACGGCAGTGGTGGTACCCGGACCTTCTACATCTGTCTGTGTGTCCACACAGACGACTCCCTTGCAGGCCGGACCTGTTGAGCAAGATGAACGGGAGGATAATGCATCCCAACCTCCCATCATTGAACCTAACAGCATGGCTCCTGAGGTCCTGCAATATGGACATTTGAACTTGCCTCCTGAGTGCATGAACATTTTAAAGGAGGCTAAGAGACCTTCCACGAGAGCGTCCTATGCGTTTAAGTGGAAGCGGTTTTTCCTATGGTGTAGGGATCATCACCTTGATCCGACTTCAGGACAGGAGGACGTCATCTTGCCATACCTCCTTTCCCTAGCTACCGCTGGTTTAAAATACGCTTCTATTAGGGTGCATTTGTCAGCCATAGTAGCATACAGAAAATCACCAGATCAGGTGTCTTTCTTTCAGGTTCCAGTGGTTAAGGACTTCCTCCAGGGGTTGAAGAAAGTGTATCCCCCTGTGCGAAATCCTTCTCCTCCATGGGAATTAAACCTGGTGCTATCCAGGTTAATGTCACCACCTTTTGAGCCCATCCACAAGGCCTCTTTGCAACATCTCTCTTGGAAGGCGGCCTTTTTGGTGGCGATTACCTCTGCTCGCAGAGTCAGCGAGATTCAAGCTCTCTGTGCGAAAGAACCATACACTATCTTTCATCACAATAGGGTAGTCCTAAGGGCTCATCCATCTTTCTTACCTAAAGTCATCTCTGATTTTCATATAAATCAGTCCATTTCCCTCCCGTCATTTTTTCCAAATCCTACGACCCCAGCCGAGCGGTCACTTCACTCCTTAGATCTTAAAAGAGTGCTCAAGTTCTATTTGGAAATGACCAAAGGGATTAGGAAAACGGATCAACTGTTTGTGAACTATGGTTCAATGCGAACAGGTTTTCCAGCGGCCAAGAGGTCCATCGCGAGATGGATTGTCTCTTGCATTAAATTGGCTTATCAGCTTGCAGGCAAGCCTTTGTTGCAGTCACCCAAAGCGCATTCCACTAGAGGGAAGGCCGCTACAGTAGCCTTCTTGCACGACATTCCAATGTCGGAGATATGCAAGGCTGCGACTTGGAAATCAGTTCATACCTTTACGAGACATTACTGTCTCGAGTCTGATTCCAGGGCCGATACTCAAGTAGGGCAAGCCTCTTTGAGGAATCTATTTGGGTAGCCTACGGCCTGTACAAGCTTAGTGGTTACTAGGCTTAATATGGTTTATTACTGTATCGTTACTCCTTTGCCCGCAGGGAGATGAGGTGAGGCTCGCTATTCTATTCTAATGCTTATGACTATTGATGAGGATCCCCTGGAAGAGAAGGATTAGTTACTTACCTGTAATCCTATTTCTCTTCCAGGGGTATCCTCATCAAAGTCATAAGCAACCCTCCCGCCTCCCCGGGCAAAGGACATTCTTTAATAAGGAGATATTGTTAACCTATTTGTTATTGGGTTTATTTTCAGTCTCCGAAAAGAACAACTGATCTAACTGTCACCCCTGAGGCATGATGGGATACTGGGGGTCATGAGTGCCTTAAAGGCACGGTGTCAGTTTACTGCTATGCAGCTACAGGTTAGCTTTTCAGTCTTTTTAGACTGTGTGTTTGCAATGCAGCCTGGGAGCTTTCTATGCTTCCAGTGAGTTATAAGAATTTCTACTGCTTTCTGAGCATTAAAACAATTTCTAAACAAACTTTTTTGTTGTTTCTCATGTTTCTAATGCTTATTATTATTACATGTATGGTGGAAATTCTACACAGAATATTTCAGCTCTGTTTCTATTGGCTGCTATTGCATGTTATATATATATATATGTATTTATATATATATATGAGTATATATATATGTGGGGCACATATAATATAGTGTTTCCGGGGTCCCGCACATGGGCGGGAATATTCTAATGCTTATGACTTTGATGAGGATACCCCTGGAAGAGAACTAGGATTACAGGTAAGTAACTAATCCATACTTGCCATAACTCCGCCATCTCTGCTTCCGCAAGTATCAATCCCATGCGGTGTGTGGTGTTTTCATCTCTGCCAATAGATATTTATACCAGGGTGCCACTACTCTTTTCCTTGGCACTATATCCTGAAGATCTAGCTCAATTTGTCCAGAAACCACTTACGTCCAGATTTGACATTTGAGCCATGTGTTAACTTGATAGATTTTAAATCTAGAAATAGCCCCAATCGTCTTATTGTTCTAGAAGCTCCATGTTAACTTTTGTCCATTGTCCAGCAGCTGCCCCCACCAAATAACTTCTCCCTGCTTCAGAGGTTTCCCCAGGCTATCAATTAAACATTCTGGAGTGCCTGAAGAGTCCCATGTAGGGGTCAACCTGCTATAGTAAGCTATACCAAGATCTTAACTCGTACCAAGTTCTTGCCGCTGTCTGCAAGCATTTCAATCTGACCTTATTAAAACATTTTGGAGCCCCGTATTTGTAAGAAAATCCTTCCTTAGGTAGGCCCACCATCATAGTTTTGAACATGACTCCTATTAGGGACTCATTGGGATGTAAAAGAAGCATTCTATTGTTTTTAAGTTGCAACGCCCAGCAATAAAGCTGTAAATCTGGAATACCCAATGCTCCTAGTCCCGCTTTCTTTCTCAACTTTTTCTAGGAAAGACATATTCCTCTGCTAGCCCAGATATAATACAATATTTTCACTTGCAGTTTCAGGAGCATTTTTTTGTGGTGTAAAGCAACGTTATAAAAAAGAAAAGGTAAATTTTGGAAGGGTAGACATTTTCACCAGATAAATCCGGCCATAAATCGAAAGCAGAAGGTTCTGCCATCTTTTTAATAACCCTTCTATCTCCTTTCCCACTCTCTCAAGATTAACAGCTGTGATTTTCCCAATGTCTTTAGTTATTTTGATCCCCAAGTATCTCATTTCCTGAATGCTATTCATCTCCCATCTTGGTTCTAAAGCATTGTCTCCGTTTTTTCTTCATTTGCTGCATTTCCGGCCAATGTACCAAATTTCCTCTCCTCAGGCATGAGGTGTGGCACAGCAGATGCTACATCCGAGGTGTAAACCATTAAGTCATCTGCTTAAAGTGAGATCTTCCTGGTATATGCGCCAATTTCAAAAGGTTGAATCCCTTCATTTAATCTCAAACTTAGGCAAAAGGTTCGGTATAGAGGTCAAATAATGTGGGAGAAAGAGGGCAGCCTTGTCTTGTCCCTCTCTCTATTTTTACTGTAGATGACAAACTATCATTTACCAAGATCGTGGCTGTTGGAGCACTGTAAATTTTAAACATTGTATCTATCGCATTTTTACTTAGACCAAAATGATCTAGTGTAGTCCTAAAATATCTCCAGTTAACACGGTCGAAAGCTTTTGCCTCATCCAAAGTCACAATCGCGAGTGGAGCCTCTAGCTTTGTAGCTAGGCCTATAGAACCTATCAAGGTATGATTAAGGTCTCTCATATTCCTCCCTTGTAAAAAACCCTTTTGATCCTGACGTATCAGTTGCCCCACCACCTTGTTCAGTCAGGCCGCAAAGATACTAGTGAAGATCTTATCATCACAAATGAGTAAAGAGATTGGGCGGTATGATTGACAATGTACCGGGTTCTTACCTGGCTTCGGGATTAGGGAAAGTACTTCCTCATTTCGTGATGAGGGGATTGACATCCCTTCTATTAGTATAGAGTTAAATAACGTAAACCAAATGGGGATGATCTATTCCCGTAATACAGAGTACAACTCACTGGGAATCCTGTCTGGAGTTTCCCTTCTTTTTGCTTTTTTCACTATATGCAAAATTTCACTACCGCTAATTTCTTGACCTAAATATAGAGATTGAATTTCTGTAAGCTTGGGGAGCTGTTTTTCTTGGAGCCAACCTTTTATTTCTTCCTCTTTGACCTATAAATCTTCTGTGTATCGCCCCTGAAAGAGGTTGGTAAATGCAGCTCTAATTTTATTGGTCTCCTCAACCATCAGGCCCGTCTTCCTGTCTATGATCTTTCCTACATAGTTTTGGTTCTTTTCCAACCTTGACTTCCAAGCCAAAAGTTTCCCACAATAATCTCCTTGTAAAATGTCCCTTGCTCTGCTAACCTCCCATTGCTCTATCACTTTCTCTTCCATTTTGCATCTAAACTTCAATTGCATATCATACAGCTTATCTGACCACTCCTTTCTTTCTCCTTCCTGTAATAGATTGGCCTTTAATAAACCCTCTGTTTTAGCTATCGCCTCCTCTAAACTAGTAAAGTCTTTTTTCTCTTCTCTTATCCAGTTCACTGTCAAATTTTTAATAATTCCCCTTAACCAGGACTTGTATGCATCCCATACCAAATGCAGGGGAGCTGACAACAAGTTCCAGGAAAACAATTCCTCTGTATTATGCTGTATTTGTGCCCTCATCTCGATCTGCAGCATTATTCTTCTATTAACCGTCCATGTCCCAATGTTACAAGTGTCCCTCCTCTCAATTTTTAGAAGTAATGCTGCATGATCTGACGCATGTATCGGCAGATGGTCTATCCCCACTACCTTCTCCACTTCTTTCCTATCCATGAAGAGGTAATCTAATCTGGAAAAGTGCCCATTCTTCTTACTATGGAATGTATAGTCTCTATAATTCCCCTTCACTCTGCGAAAAACATCACAGACATTGAAATTCTCCAACTTGTCGAATAGGTATGCCCTCAAATTTTGGGGAGGTGATCTGGATCCTCACTGAGGATCTGTCGAGGTCATTATCTAGTAAAACATTGAAATCCCCACCTAAAATAATAGGGGCTTGAAAGTCTACCAGGTTAGAAAAAAGCTGCGTCAATGGGGTGACATTATCTGTATTTGGGCCATAATAACTTACTAATATATGTAGTGTGGGGTGTATTTTAATTTCGGCGATTATCCAGAGTCCACCCTCATCTGCTCTGTACCTAGGTAGCTCTATCCCTGCTTTTGCTTTTAATAGTATAGCTATCCCTTTGGTACAGTACATTTGATCTGTGGAGACCCAACTTCCTATCAATCTTTGTTTTGAGAAGAGATCCTTACATTCTTATCTCAGGAGATGCGTTTCCTGGAGCAAAATTATTTGGGCATTCTGATGTTTTTAATATTGTGCTATTACTCTCTCCCTTTTTTTTTTAACCTGTAACCCATTCACATTCCAACATAAAACCGCCAGTTCTTTCTTATTCATATTCCTTAATCTTCCTCTTTCCGCACCCCGTTTATTTTACATTCTTAATAGATGATTTCACTCTAAATTTCCTTCTTTGACCTGAGGACAAGGCATTTTATTTTGGAATTTTTACCCTTTGCTCCCCACCACTAGTGCACACTCCAGTGGAAACCCTCCTTTTGATCTGTTAGGCATCACTACTGCCTGCTGAGCTCATGTTGGGGAGTACCTACATTAGGCCGGCTGAGGGGAAACATGGTGGCCGGCTGAAGACTCCGGTCAGGCGCTAGTGGGGAGTGCCGTTAGATGCGCAACTAAAATCTGCACTTCCCGCCACTTGATGCGGTTCCCTTTTTGCCCATAGTAGATGTGGGCTAGTCTCCACCTGGTCAATGGTGGCGCCAGGAATGCCACCCTGTGTCGCGGCAGTGGGGGCACTGCGAGAGCTCCTCGCGGCTCAGAGAGTACTGCGGCTGTGAGGAGGGGACGTGACTGTAGGGGGCAGAGTAAGCACAAGCAGCTTTGCTTCCTGGGAAGGATTTGGCAGGACTGGTAGAGTTGGAGGGCCCAGGAATAACGCCCATAGGTGAGCTCTATGCAGACTGTTGGTTCAGTTAGAGATCTACCTCTAAAAAGGAAGATAACAAATTTGGCAAACGCAGTATTGCTAAAGGGGAAACAAAGTAGTTTGGTTTTAACCGCATCGCTGCTAGAGCGATTCTGCTGCTGTGCTGGACAGCAATAAAAACGGGTGTGGTCATGACGAGCTCAGCTCGTCATGAGCACAGGAGCACTGTACTGCATGGCGAGCTGAGCTCGTCATGAGCATGGAAGGGGTTAAAGTCCCAGAAAATTACCCCTTCACTCAGATCATATTTCAAGGTCAGGAGTGATGCAAGAAGTGGTGAGGAAAGTATGTAAAGTAAAAGCTCACCCCTGAACAGAGATATTCAGAGAGCAGAGTGAATGTACGGAGCGAAGTAAAGATCATAGACTCGGGAGACCCTCGTACTTCCCTAGTACACCCAGCGGTTAAAACACAAAACATATTTTTGGCCCTGAATATGGAGGAATTAAACCCCGGGGGAAGGAGCCACTGGGGAGTAGCACAATGGGATTGATGGAACCCCAAGTTCTGAGGGTGCGGGTATGGACGCCAGTAATTCAAAGAGCTGGGGCACGGTGCAAGAGATGCTTGGCCGCCTAACCCAAGAAATCAAACAACGCTTTAATACCTGTGAGGAAAATAAAAAAGAAATACAGGAAACATGTTCTAATCTGGAAGGGGAGATAGAAAGTCTTACCCTACAAACGCAGGAGTGTGGACTACAGGATTTACAGATTAAAGTTCAAACGAATACTCAAGAGGTGGTACGTCTGAAGCAGAGAGAAAGGGTACTAACAGAAAAACTTGAAAGGCTGGAAAATAATGGCAGGAGAAATAATCTCAGAAGCTTGGGTGTGGCTGAAAGTTTGGAAGGATATGATTTCAAAACATTTGTGATAAGTCTATTGAAACGCTCCTTCCGCAGGAGGTTTTACTGTTAAATCTGGATACTGAAATCCAATGAATACACAGAGATCCCTTTAAATTACACTCTGCCGGAAAAAAACACGAAATATCTTGGTCAACTTTCTATTGTACTCTGTGAAAGATTTTGTTGGGGGCAACCTACAGGATCAGATTGGATATTTCCAAAGAAACAGCAAACTGACAGTGGGAGCTGGGAAACAGAATACATATGTTGAAAAAACTGGGAGCGTCTGTGCAAATGAGGATCCCTGCTTTTCTAAAGGTGATGTAGTAGAACAGGATGCATAATTTCTCAGATCCTGAAGAAGTGGAAACATTTATTTTGGAGGGAAAACAGGGGACTCTGGACAATCAATATTTATATTTCATTCTTGAGAGATATCACTTCCCTTAAATGCCTAGCTGTTAAAATGCAAGACTCTGGCAACAGGGTGTTTCATCGTTCGATTGAATGTTTATTTAAAAGCCACACATTTTTGAACCAAAGAAAATAGCAGAACTAAAGTAAAAATATATTCTGTCCCATAAATAGATCTCAGCCCATTTTCCCATGAAAGCAAAAGGGAACTTTACCACAAATTGCTAGTAGAACAGTTGAAAGCTTAAAAACAATTACAACAATTAAAATCAGTGCTACCTTTATGTTGAGCGGTTATTGGAGGCTCTGTATGCTTTTTTTATATGAAAACTGTACTATTTTCTGCCTCCTGCATCAAACTGTAGACTTGAGAATATTGTGCCGAGTCCCTATTGTAATATCAGAATTTCACCACAAACGTTATGTTGGTGATAAAGCTTTTTCAAACTAATTGGCCATTAATTTGATTAAACATGAATCATCAAAAAGTATTAATGTTTTAGTTTATTAAAATTCTCAAAAAAGCGGCAGGCACATTTTTCTAATGTGAGAACTCATTCAGCAGTTTCACTGAACGTTTTTAGTAGTTAAAGCTGAACACTTTAACTGACCATCATAGCATTTTCATTTAGGTGCGATTGCATTTCAGTTGTACAAATCTTGTTTGAGATCTATGCACTTCTGTCCACTTGTTGCCTTTTCTATTTTTGTACGGGTGCTTTCCAGTGAAGACTATTGTCTGCAGTCTACAGTGTTGTTGACTTTTTAAATGTATCCTGCTAGACTGATGCTTTGGCCATCATTCAGAAATCTTTTTTTTTAAATAATTCTTGCTGTCTTTACTTTATACAACAACCATAATATTAGGATAAAGCCTGTTTGTTTGTTAATGGGGTGCAATACATCTGTCAGTAAGAAACACATCTGTGGGCAGTTACTAGTGAGGTTTTTGTGGGCCATTTGTGGATTCAGTCACATCACCCCCACGCCTTGAGCATCCGGTTGCGGTAATAGCACGGTTTGACACCCATGAAAGTTATCTGACAAAGTAGACACCCAATATACATTACAATGACATTTTGAGGCTAGCTTTTCTTTCTCAAGTGACACATTTTAAACATTCAAATAACTTATTTTTAGAATTGTCCCATGTGGTACTAAGGATTAGAATAAGTATCCTTTATTTAAAATAATATTTTTTTATTAACATTTGTATCATATAGCTTATATGGCATAATTTGCTACTATCCGCATTCCACAGATGACATTTCAAACTTAATGTGTTTAACGTTTCAGTGCTTTTATGGCTCACTCACCAATTTATTAATCTGTCCCCACCCTGACTGGGGGGGGGCACGAGAGGTAATTCCAGATGTCTCCATATCCTCTAAGCCCTCTCACAACCCTCAACTCAAAAATTTTGAAAAGCTTTCCAGCAACCCCCCCCCGCCCCCCTCACACACCTTCTCCCAGTTCTTTGGGCATCCCCTGCTTTGATACACCACCCGTTCTGCCCTTTGACACTAATCCATGTCCGATAACCATTCGCTCTCGGTCGGGGGGCTTTTCTGCCCCACGCCCCTGCTATATTTCGCTTGGCAACCCCAGCCGTCAGTGTGAGCTAAATGTTCTGAAATTCAGGCCATGATTCCTCACCATTGATATTGAAGAGGAGCCGCTTGGCATCCAGTGGGACCGATTGTGACATCACCTGGGCCATTACTTCTGCTGTTTGTGCCAAATACTCTTGGATCTTCGGGCATTCCCAAAGAATATGGAAAAATTAGCCCTCTTGTTTGCATAACTGTAGGCACAGCAGTGTCGCCACCCTTTCCATCTTGCATAGGACTGTCCTTGAAAAATAGGACCTATGAAAAATCCGCAACTGCACCAAGCGGTATCGTATCCTAATGACGACCTACCTCGAGCTTTGTATTGCATCTATCCATTCATCATCCTCTATTCCCCCCAGGTCCTCCACCCGTCCTTCTCTTAACTTTACCAGCGGGTCAGGAGAGTAATTAAGCAGTTTTTTATAGATGTTAGAAATAAACTTATCTGGCATGGGGTCTGCCAGCAGCCTTTCCTCTAAAGGGGACGCCTCGGCCTATGTTCCCCGCTGCACGATATGCTTTCGGAGGGCATGTCCCAATTGCATATATTTTAAATATTCTGTGTCTGCCAGGTCGAATTTTTGGCAAAGATCGGCAAAGGACATCAGAGCCTGCCCTCCCCATACATTCCTCAGATGCTCTATCACGATTAGTTCACATCCAGCAAACCCCACCAAGCTGCCCACCTCACTCAGCAAATCACTATGCCACAGATGAGTTTGGTCCGTCAATCTGCCAGTCCACCCTAAAAAGTGTGTTGACTTTTTCCAGACCTTAACCACAGTCCGAGCAGCCGCAGTCCATGTAGGTAAGAGCGGTGAGGCCGGTGGGGGGGGATTTCGACAGACAATGAAGAGGGAAAATTAACTATTTATTTAATTTTTCCACGTGGTCGTCTGTAGAATCTCCTCCCCAACCCGGCCCCTCCGCCCCAGTGCACTTACCTGCACGAGCCGAGGCTGGGCCTGAGTATGTATCGGCAGGCTCCATTCTAATACCTTTCAGTACAGGATTTCTTCATATCGTTCCTAGACCATCACAAAACAATCCATTCAATAGGCTGGTTTCTGCTGATCAGAGAAGGCCCAGTCACTCACCACCTAAAGTTCAGACGCCCAACAATATAATTTAATATCAGGAACCCCCAGACCTCTCTCCCCTATGTACCTTGCGCAGTGCAATTCTATGTCAGGACCGGAGGCTTCAGATTATGCTTTTGTACCTTCTCCACTGCTTTATTACAAAAGTCGCAGCAGCCAAAAAACCATCAAATAACAACAGCCCTACCTTAGAACCAAGGATATGGGCAAAACAGAAAGAAATGTCCATAAACCACAACTCCCATGAGTCCCATTAGGCAGTCCATAACATAGTCCTTCCTTAGTCTCCACCGCAGCTAGATAGGACGTCCTTCTCATGACCACTTCCTCTTTCTTCGCTGCTTCGCAGCCAGTTAAGTGGTTTCCTCCTTTTCTCCTCAAGTTGGTGTTTCTTGGGGACTGTTAAGGGGATTCTTCGTTGTGTAATTGCTTTTATTTTATTGTGGGGCTTGTTGATGCGCTCCGTTTCTCTTTCAGAGCCCTTCTCGGTCGCGGGAGCACTTTATTGCTCTTACGCGCCTTGCCCATGTTCGAGGCCGCCTCCGGCCGCTAGGGGGAGCCAAAGCGTCTCGTTCCCCTCAGCGCGGTGTCTCGCTAGAGAGCCGCGCTGAGGAGCTCGTTTCTGTCTGCCGCTCGCCCGGTTGCCTCACCTTGACGCTCTCTGAGCCGGTATTCTGCCCCACGATTTATTGCATGTTCTTGACGCCCCGCTGGGGTCTGTACTGCGGTTCTGACCGCGCTGCCGCCTACGGGCGTTATTTTACACTCGTGCTTCCGCTTAGAGAAAAGTGTTCCTAGCGCGCAGGGAGGCAACAGAGGCCCGGTCTATTATAGAGGGCCAGCGCGCTAGTGGGGTGAGTGTTCCCACATTCCCGGTTCCACTGGGCATTTAATGTGTGCAGCCTTGTTTCTGCCCCAAAAATTATATCTACAGGCTACAGCCTGCTACCCTGTCATTTCTTTAGACCTTCACCCCCCTAGGAAGGGGGCAGTGTGGTGTTGCTGAACGCTTGGTTGACATGGGGGACGAGTATTATGACGAAGAGGAGTCGCAGGGCTACCTCAATGATGATGAATTCTATCAGGCCGTAGATAGCTTTATATATAGGTGCGTCACGGAGATAGTGGGGCCTATGGAGGAGCGCCTCTCTGCGCGTATCATACAGGAGTGCGAGAGGGTGACTCAAGCACATCTAGGGGTCCCGGTTAATCCTACGGCCCCGGCGGGCAGTTCCCCTCCAGTTCCTAAGAAGCCCCGTAAGGAGGGGGTGTCGAGTGGGACGCAGGGCGTGGATAAGGACGCCTTCGAGAGGCTGCGTGATGCATTCTTGGCGAAGGCAATAGATCCCGCCTCGTCGCCCTCCCCAACCCCGGGCCCCTCGGGTGTTCCAGCCGGTTCGGCCCCTTTGTCACCGGCGCCAACCTCCCCGGCAGACACCGATGACGACGAAGGGTCTGAGCGTTCTTGGAGGCCTTCAGGCTCCGCCGCCGAGATACCGCAGGATAGTTCAGGTATGCTGGATCCGGACGAGATAATCCATCCGAGGTCGGCAGCTTGGGCCCCTGGGGAAAAGGTGGCGAAGTTTGTCGCTGGCCGCCTACGCAAGCCCTTAGAGAAAGAGGCAAGGAGCTGTTTGCGCGGGGAGTGCCCTAGGCCTACGCTTGAAGGGAAGGTTGCCCAGACCCCTGAGCTGGACCCCAAGATGGCTACCTTCTTGGCGAAGTTTGTTAGGGACCCTCGCAAAGGGATTGATCGCTCCTGGCGGGCTTGCCAGGACAAGCTGTTGGACGCCATAGGTCCCATAACGAAGATTCTGGACATGGCTGAAGAGGCCAAAGTGTCCGGGGCGGTCATTTCCCCCGAGGTCCTCTCTAACTGGGCGCAGAGAGTAGTGGTGTTCCTGGGGAATGCGAACTGTGCTTTGTCCACAGAACGTAGAAGGTCCCTCCTGATTAAGTTAGATCCTAAGCTGGGAGACCTGGCCTCTTCTGAGGCGGGCGCAGTAGCCCAAGGAGGTCTATTTGGAGAGCCTTTTATTAAGGAACTGGGGAAGTTCGTTAATACCTTTACGTCCCTGGATAGGGCCCAGTCAAACATCAAACGGGTCTTCCACCAGCGTTTCTCCAGGGGGGCCGGTCGCGGAGGGGGCCGCGCGACCGGCCGTGGTGGTCAGCAACCGACCAACAGGAATCAAGGCTCCGGGCGAGGGCAGTACAACTCCTCGCAAAACTACAATAACTTCTATCCTACCAGAGGACAACGCTTCCGTGGCCGTGGTGGATTCAAGAATGCTGCTGGGACTTCCTCCAACGGTGAGTGTAATCTCGGCGGACGAGGTCCGCGTGGGGGGTCGTTTGGCCTTGTTTCCAGACGCCTGGGCCGCAATCACTGCGGATGCCTGGGTTTTACAGACTATTCGAGGTTTCCACATAGAATTCTACGATCAGCCCCGACAAGTCAGGCCACCTCCTCCAATCGTTTTCTCGTCTGCGGACGCGAGCCTAGTCGACGAAGAGGTTTCGGACCTGCTTCGCAAAGGCGCCATCTGCCCTTCTTCTCAGCACCCGATGGGGTTTCTGAGCAACTTGTTCCTGGTGGACAAAGTGGATGGTGGGAAACGCCCGGTTATCAACCTCAAAGAATTCAACGGTTGGTTAGTCTACCGGCATTTCAAGATGGAGGGGATTCATCTTTTGAGAGATGTGCTCCTTCCGCACGATTGGATGGTGCGTCTGGACCTCAAGGATGCGTACCTTGTGGTTCCTATTCATCCCCCTCACCGTCGTTTTTTGCAGTTTCGGTGGGGGGGCCAGGTGTTCGAGTTTACCGCCCTTCCTTTCGGACTTTCTTCAGCCCCTTGGTGTTTCACCAAACTCCTTCGGCCGGCGATGGAGGCTCTGCGGAGCCAGGGCATCCGGATGATAGTCTATCTAGACGACATCCTGCTGATGGCTCAATGCCCCGAGCAGTTAGATCTCCAGCTGCGCCGGACCATTGCCTTACTTCAGGGTCTTGGGTTCGTGATCAACAGCGGGAAGTCCGTTCTGATCCCGTCCCAGTCTGTAGTATTCTTAGGGTTCACCGTGGATTCCATTCACTGTACCCTCAGCCTTCCTTCTCGGAAGCTGGGAAAGATCCGTCACATCCTCCGCCAGACGATCTCACGATCACACACCTCTCTCCGTCAGATTGCCCGGGTGGTGGGACTACTGTCTTCCTCCATCCAGGCAATCTTTCCGGGGCCCTTGCACTACCGAGCCCTGCAACGCCTCAAGGCGCATCACCTCCGACGGGGCCTGACGTACGATCAGGTGGTTCCCCTGTCGGACGAAGTGAAGGAGGAAATGCGATGGTGGCTCACACATATGGAGGCCTGGAACGGCAGGGCGATTTTCGGCCCGGTACCAGACTTGGTGATAGAGTCCGACGCCAGCCGTGCCGGCTGGGGCGCTCGCCGTGGAGAGTTTTCCACAGGCGGCGCCTGGTCATCCGAGGAGCAGGAGCTCCATATCAACTGCCTGGAGTTGTTGGCCGGGTCCTTCGCGATCCAGTGCTGGACCAAGGACACAGTTCGTTCTTGTGTCTTACTTCGCATGGACAATATCTCGGCGGTGAGATATGTCAACCATCTGGGAGGCCCTCGATCCAAAGCCCTTTCGGACTTAGCAAAAGTTTTCTGGGCTTGGTGCCTGGCACACCAGGTGTCGGTGACGGCGGAATACTTGCCGGGTCGCGACAACCGGGTGGCGGATTGGCATTCCCGTTATCTGAGGGACTCCAGTCAATGGCAACTCGATCCACAGGTGTTCAAGTGGTTGGACGATACCTGGGGGCCGTTCTCAGTGGACCTCTTTGCGTCCCGTCTGGACTTCCAGCTTCCACGTTTCTTCAGCTGGAGGCCGGACCCTCTAGCGGAGGCCACGGATGCCTTTCTCCAGGACTGGAGCGGGGAGATGTCGTACGCATTTCCCCCGTTCTCGATGATACTGAGAGCGGCGGCCCATCTCCGTCGCCAACAGGCGGAGGTGGTGATGGTGACCCCTTGGTGGAGGTCTCAAGTGTGGTTTCCAGTTCTTCTGGAACTTTCCTGGGATTCTCCAATCCTACTCCCCCGGTTTCCGCGGCTTCTTCTCAACGCGGACGGGGAACCCCATCATCTGCTCACGCAGAGCTCGCTTCACCTCATGGCGTGGAGGATTTCGGGCGACGTTGGTCGCTCCCGGGCCTTTCGAGACCAGCTGAGGATTTCCTCTCGAAAGCCTGGGCAGGCAGCACGACAAAGCGTTATCGATCTGCCTGGAATAAGTGGTCACGCTGGTGTCTTCGACGACACTTGGATCCCTTGGTCGCAGGAGTTGTTCCTGCGTTGAATTATCTGGCTGAATCGGCCGCGGCAGGTCTGGCCTATCGTACCATCAATGCGATGCGATCAGCGATCTCGGCGGGCCATCAGCCAGTGGAAGGAGCGCCTCTAGGAGAGCATCCTTTTGTTTGTCGCCTACTGCGAGGCGTTCGCCTGTCTTTGCCGCCAGAACCGCGTTACTCGGTTCTTTGGGATGTTAACCTTGTACTGAATCTACTGTTGTCATGGCCGTCGAATGAGTACCTGTCCTTGAAGGAACTCTCGGCTAAGTTGGCTATGCTCTTATGTCTGATTTCGTGCAGACGAGTTTCAGATGTTCGTGCCTTGGATGTCACGGCGAGGGTTTTTTCCCCTGATGGGGTGATTTTTACCTTGGGACGTCGCACGAAGTGCGCTTCACGGTCAATTTCTTATCCGAGCTTCGCGGACTCTCCCAAACTGTGTGTGGTCCGGTGTTTAAAGGTCTATGAGGACCTGACTTTGGAACTTCGTCCTCCGGGCGAACGACAGCTGCTAATCGCTCTGCGTAAGCCACACAAGGCTGTCTCTTCTCCCACCATCGCCAGATGGGTACGGTGGATCATGCAGGAAGCTGGCATCGACACGAAACAGTTCGGTGCACATTCGGCTAGAGGGGCCATGGCCTCGAAAGCTTTTGCTGTAGGAGCCAGATTAGAAGATCTGATGAGAGCTGCTGATTGGTCTTCGGACTCCACCTTTAAAAGGTTTTACTTCAAACCGGTGCTTGATATTGCCCATTTGGTGGTGAGTAAGCTTTAAACTAGCATAATCTGAAGCCTCCGGTCCTGACATAGAATCGAAATTTGCCTAGCAGTGTAACGGTAAGTTTCAATTCTATTAAGGACACGGAGGCGAGGATTATCCCTCCCGGTCTCCGGTGGATTTTACCCGCCCGTACTGCAGTAAGTAATCTGTTTTCCAGTCTCATGTGGTTGTACCTTGCTGATGTGCAATTTACGTGACCTGGATGTCCTTTCACGGCTGATGTGTGGCATTTTTCTTCATAGGAAATGAGAGTGCCAAGCAGGATCAGTGATGACATAGCGTGCCTCGCGCGAAGAAAGAGGAAGTGGTCATGAGAAGGACGTCCTATCTAGCTGCGGTGGAGACTAAGGAAGGACTATGTTATGGACTGCCTAATGGGACTCATGGGAGTTGTGGTTTATGGACATTTCTTTCTGTTTTGCCCATATCCTTGGTTCTAAGGTAGGGCTGTTGTTATTTGATGGTTTTTTGGCTGCTGCGACTTTTGTAATAAAGCAGTGGAGAAGGTACAAAAGCATAATCCTCGCCTCCGTGTCCTTAATAGAATTGAAACTTACCGTTACACTGCTAGGCAAATTTCGATTCTCGAAGTCAAGCCCTGCCATAGCAATGTAGAGACTTCCCAGTGTATTCTCCGTAAGGTTTGTGGAGGAATCTTGAATAGGCTGTTCTGTAATTCATACAATAGCCGTGGAAGGAACATCATTTCAAAGAGAGACGCCCTCCCCATTAACAAGAGAGGTAAGGATCGCCAGTGGGATACATCCCCCCTTAGCCTAACAAGCTGCGGGCCACATTCAGGAGAAGAAATTCTTGTGGGTCTCTAGTGACGTGGATATCCCGATATTTGAAGCTACTGTGCAGCACCTCACCTACACAGTCAGACGGGAGCCTAGGCACTTCTCCTGCCAGAGGGAAAACCACTGATTTAGACCAATTTATACTATAGGTGGAAAAGAATCCAAGCAACTCGAAGTCTTGTAATATTCTGCTGGCGGAGCGATAGGGTTATTAAACGTAGAAAAGGATGTCATCCGCGCAGAGTGATATATGGTACACCCAGCCCCCAGGCGCCTGTATTCCTTTTATTAATGGGTCACATTGCACCTATTGTGCCAGTGGCTCCAGAGCTAAAGCAAATATAGGCGATAGGAGGCAACCCTGTCTTGCTCCCCTGTGTAGTGCAAATTCCTGGGAGTCCCCTCCATTAACCCGGACACTTGCCAGGGGAGATCAGTATAGGAGTCAAACCCACTGCAGTATTTTGGGCTGAAACCGATCCTGGCCAGCACCGCAAAAATAAAATTCCATTCCAGATTATCGAATGCCATTCTAGCGTCTAGGGCCATCAAGGTTGCTGGTCCTCTTATTAGCTGATTCCATCATTTGGAGCACCCCTTACAGGCGCCGCAAGTTCAGACAGGTGTTTCTATGAGGCATGAGACCAGATTGGTCGGTATGCACCAGGGAGGAATCACCTCGCGAAGCCTAGTAGCTAGGATCTTAGCTAATACCTTCGATTCAATGTTCGATCGGAATATAGGAACTGCACTCCATTGGAATTTACCGGTCTTGTGAAGCACCACTATTATAGCCATTCTTTGATTCCTGAGTAGGCAACCTGCTACGCCCGATGCCTAGAACATATCCGGCATTGGTTTGGCCACACTGGTCAGTCAAAGTTTGTACAATTCTAATGGCAGACTGTGTGGGCCCGTCTCCTTGCTGGATTGAAAATTATGGATAGCAGCTATCACTACTTCTTCCCTTAAATCGCGGTTCCGTAGGCCTATTCCTTGGAGAAAGGCCTCACACTCTTTCTCTGTCATAGCCGTGTTTGAAGTATACACCCCTTCATAATAACTAGCAAAGGTCCCTGCTATTCTGGCATTGGATGTCTAGACGGCTCCCTCTTTGTCTGTCATCCCTAGCACCCAGGACCTGGTCTGATCTCTCTTTTCTAACCAGGCCATTAATTTACTAGCCTTGTCACCCACATCGTACAGTCGGTGTTCTGTCGCCAAATAGTGACTCCTTGCCCTATTTTCCACCAGGGTTCTGAGTTCAGACTGTTTAAGCCTCAAGAAATGGGTCAGGGCCGGTGTACCTTCTGTTGTCAACTCGCACTACAACCATTGGTCCCTCTTTGTTACCTCCTATCAGGGACTGTCCCTAGCCTCGTAGAACAGTCTTACATGCTTCCCAAAGATCACAAGCCAACTCCACTGAACCCTGATTTTCTTTAAAGTATAACTCAGTCGCTTTCCGTATTTTGTCGCTCATGCCCTAGTCTCGGAGGTACCAAGTGCCCGTGAAACCGCGAAAAATCTACTCACGCGCTTGCAATTGTGAGTAACATTTTATCAGGTCCAGCTATTTTTAACTCCTACTATTCCCATCTGACGAGTAAACTCAGGCTGGAAAGGAACAGGTGTTCTGTTCTTTCAAAACGTGAATGGCAATAAAGATGCCATTAAAATCTTGTTTTATCTTGTCACATGTGCTGCCTGTTCAAGGAAAGAGGTCAAATGTCAAGTTTGTCTTTTAACTAATTGCCTCTTGAAAAATGAGGCTTAATTGTCTTTCTCTTAGTAAAGTTAGAGAAAAAATAACTGACATCTTCAGACAACTAGCTCGCTTGACAAAAACCTCTAACACAACATTGAACTAAATAGCCTGTAAAGTAATATTAGACATTTTTTTAAATTTATCAGGAATTACAAAAGCAAAAATGTTTGTGTAACAAAGAAGTGTGATACAAACAGAGTTAAATAGGAGCAAAACAGACCAGAAAACTTCACTTGGTGATGTGCAAGTCACACATATTTGCGGAAACTCTATTTCCAAACATTATTCTTTGTACACTATATAGTTTTATCAGTAAAGCTGCATGTCCGTCGGAAAGTGTGAAGCCATTTCAAATTCAAAATCTGCTGATTACAAATGACCGTGTGGTACCACTTTCTGCTTTAGTTATGCATTTATTAACATTACATTTTTTTTTTTTATATATATTTTTTTATTTAACAGTAAGACAAGAGTAGGCAATACAAACATCAGGTGTTTCGCGATGAAATACAGAATAAGGGCCAGGCGGGGGAAATAAACAAACAATAACACTGTAGGAAGTAAAGGGCCCAGCACGGGTACATAGAACGGAAGCAGAAAATAAGCAATCTGTGAATCAAGCAAAGCGATCCCACCCACACGACCCATCCATAATGACACAGGATAAATAAGTCAGCAAAAACACCCGGACAATAGAGGATCCGTGAAAGATATACAGCCCATCTCTCGTAAAAGAAAAAGGGAAAAGAAAAGGGGCCATAGAACATAAAAAAGGCAAAATAAAAACCCCACCCCGAACCCCCCACCCTGCACCCCTGCAATGGCTACGGCCTAACCCCACTAGCAGCGTGCCTGTCGCCCCAGAACTACCCTAAAGGAAGGGGAAAGAAAAGCGGAGGAGGAGAAAGCAAACATACTCCCGGTCTCCCGCACCCCCCGCCAACAGCGACCACCCGGATACATGTTAAAATCAATATTCAGCAAGTATACAAACCGGTAAAGGAAGGATAAACAACAGCCACCCAATTCCCATCACGTTACAGATACAACCCCAGAATCACGAAAAGCTCTTATATCGGAACCCAGCGATAAAGTTCAGCCCTGGCCAGTGCGGTCCGTCAGAAGAGTCTTTGCCATTCGAGCCGCCATTTTGTTGGAAAAAGCAAAGCGTCCACAAAAGTTCTAACATTACATTTTTAAACATGATTTAACGGCATGCGTGCAGCCGTTTTTCCCGCTGTGTGCGGCATTTTCGTAAATACCGCGTTACATGACGAGCTCAGCTCGTCATCAGCACACGGTAGGTAACGCTGATGACAAGCTGAGCTCGTCATCAGCATGGAAG
The DNA here is from genome assembly GCF_964261635.1 of Lissotriton helveticus. Classification (NCBI taxonomy): domain Eukaryota; kingdom Metazoa; phylum Chordata; class Amphibia; order Caudata; family Salamandridae; genus Lissotriton; species Lissotriton helveticus. The sequence goes on along the minus strand of NC_136063.1, from coordinate 1,433,021,282 downwards.
GGGTTAAGAAACATTCCTGCCCCCGTCCTGATGAAAATGCTGTTAGTTAACTAAAAGGCGAGTCAAGGGTCATGTGTATCCTATATGTGGCTAGATTTGTATTATATATGGAAAGAATATTTAGTCTATTAAATTAAACAAAAAAATGTGTACAGCAGATATGCTGAATTTGCACATTTTGAAGGTTACCCACAATCTCATAATTTGAAACCACTTTATTGGTCAAGAGCATTACAAATAGGTCAAGTAGATTATTTAAGTCACTAGACCTGCAGGTCTAATAACATTTTTATTTAGACAAAGAAAAAGATGGATTTGTTATTATGATTCGCACATCAACCTTAGTTCTCAGTAATCATAGATCAAAATAATGTCACACACACTGGATAGTATGGAGTGCTATGAATTTTCGAGGTCTGCCTGTAAGAGAACTCGTATAGGAGAGTGGTCAGAAATGCCTCTTGATTAGTGCGTGTCCTCCCTGAATTTCTCTGCCGTTGTGGTGTGCGAAAAGATTTAGTCAAGACGAAAAAAGCTATTATGTGCTGAGAAAAGGTGTGTGTAGTGTATGTTGGCTGGATTGTGTAACCTCCAAAGATCAGCCAGTCTCAATGCTCCTACAAAGGAGACCAGTTGGCCTTTCCCTCCCTTGTGCCCCCCCCCCCCCCCCATTTGGTCTGCTTCAGGATCTATCACGTCGTTCATGTCGTCTCTCAAAACCAGTGTTTTTGGCAGCATTGCTAAGAGTAGACAACTCACATCTGGAAGGGTTGCGGCATGAAGACGAGGCGAGACATAAACAGAGCAAAAATTGATTTTCTGACCCTCCCAACAGCCGGTAACAGCCACATACTTCCCCTTAGGATCATTCCATTCCATGTGTAGTGTACAATAAAATGGCACCGACTTCTTGAGCAGTATGCCCACCCCTCTAGATGCAGTGGTGTAACCTGAGTGAGCTATCATTTTATATCCACGTCGGTCAAGCACTTTGTATCGTTTGCCACTGAGGTGAGTTTCCTGGATCAGGACCACAACTGGGGAGTGTCGCTTTAATAGTTGTAGTACTAGTGTTCGTTTAATTTTGTTCCCTAGGCCATTGACATTCCATGACCATTTGTTCAGATCTCACCCCCTCAAACATGCCCTCTCTTACTATCTTTGGGTCCAGGAGGTCACTAGGCGCAGTCTGCTGCTACCAACCCCTCTGGCGCCAACTGCTCCTAAGTACTTAAATGTGAGAAATGAGAATTTTTAAATTCTGCTTGCAGTGCGTTCTCCTACCTGAGTGTGGCCACTGATGTGCCGCAGAATTTTCCCAACACAGCCCCTGCAGGCCTTGCCCAGTGCAGCCAGGGTTATCTTCCACTTATGTGGCAGCCAGGTATAGGGATATATATACCCCAGTCTCAGAGTTTGTCTGTCTGCAGTGTCTAACTTCCAGACTGCCTTGATGGTTCGCGCCACTTACCTTATATCCTGAGCGCAGGGTTTTGCCTAGGGCGCCTCAGCTCCGCAAGCCCTCATCTGATTTTGTTGACTTCGGCCTTACGATGCTCCCGGTCTCCGCAGTGAAGACCCTCCGTACTCTGCCGCTTCTCTATTGGCCTCTTCCACTTCGGGGTCACCTATAGCAGTGATATCGCCCCATATTCACTGGTGCAGTCCTCATGCCTTTCCTGTGGGGTGGAGTTCCACTTCCCAGGGGGCTCGGTGCTGTAGCGCACACCCCCAGAGACCAAGCACCTCCCTCGGGACTGGCTCGCGGGGTGTGCACCGCAACATGCCCCTTACGATTAGTGGTGCCTTCTTCAATGCTATATCGCAGTGCTGGCGCAGGCCTCAGCTCTGTATCACAGCGCACTGCCTCTTTTGCGTTTCAAATACCTCAGTCTAAGGAGTCTGAAGTCCGACGCAGGAGACACCCCTTGACTACGTGCCCAGATTCGACTTCTCCAGTGGGGGGTCCGAACTTGGTGTCTGTTCAGCTCCAGTCTTCCAATCCTGTGTGGATTTTGGTGAGTACACCTCTGCAGCCAGTGCGGAGCCGGGAAGATGCTGGCCGGCACTCAAATACACCACCTCTCTTTCCGTATCGTGCACTTCATCTAACCATCAGGCCATGCCAACTAGCCGGTGACGGGGTAATGCCAATCATTGCCCAGATCTCAGAAGGAAAATTGCCATCAAGGCTTTCCATGATGATGCCGGATTAATACTAGGTCGATAGGAGTGCCGGTAGAGATGTGTACTCGCCATCTTGTCAGGCCACGTCCCTCTGGTCACACTGTACTTAAGTTATCGAGCTTGTTCGTTTGCGTGGGTTTGATCCCACGATTTCTGACTGTGTCCGCTGTGTTGAGACCCCAATGCGAGACCGCCTCTTTAGGTTCTGTCTCTCCCACGTGTCACTGGAAGCTTGGTGTGTGTGTGCTCCCAGCTACAGGCCACCCCTTCTAGGTGTCTTCCCATGTCAGGCGAACCTCTGCTCATCCAAATCGTTTCCCCAGGTGTTCAGACCCCGGGCGGTTGCCCTCTCATTCGCCCACTGTTCCAGGCCCAGTGCCTAACAGTTTCCAGCCCAATAAAGTGGTACATTATTTTTGGGTGAAAAATAATTAGATAAGCGAAAGGGACCGCTGTGATAATGCAGCAATGATACATCTTAAAACTCAACCAGATTTCCTCAAAGGGTCACCAGGAATTCTTATTGTTGGTGGGGATTGTTGGTGATGCAGGATTGGTTAAAGAGAAATTGAGTTTTTCTTTCCACAGGAAAACCCCCTTAAAAAACAAATTGGTCACCATAAACAGAAAATCAAAAAATGTACTCATAGGTTTGATATTGTTTTCTGGCCTACCATATTACTTGCCAGTTTGTTAATTTAAACAGCAAGACAGTATTGTAATAATAATTGCATTTATATAGCGCTTTCCTGTGCTTAATTTGTAAAAATATAAGTGCCAGGCCCTCATCAGGAGGCCATCGCGGCTTGCACCAAACCCTACCCTTGCCAGCGCTGCCAGTGACCTTTGCCAACACAACTACTAACAATCACACTCCTATAAGTGTGACAATTCAGACTGTTTTATGCCCCCAAAGCTATAAGAATCGCATGGGTGACATGTATTTATCATTTTTAATGTATACTGAGATAAAAACTGTTCTTGTGCTCATCTCTAAATTAGACAAACAGCACCACCATGTGGCAGACTGCCTTAAATGCCAGTGCAGAGCACCGGTAACCACCAGCTCAAATTATGCCCTTACTACCCCATACAAGGTGTTGATGCACTTTATGCTGGGGCAGCACGCTGCTCCTGAAGCCAAGGTTAGTGGTTAGTCCAGCATTATTTCTCACTGTTTGTTTTTGGGATTAGTCATCTATGCTCAAGCAAACCACTCTATGCATTCACTTCACTTTCTCTGTGGTAGATTAAATTAATAGGAGTTGGGTGTTATCATAGGGCGGGCTGTGTGGGGGAAGAGGAAAGTGTAGATATTTGGTGGGGTTAATAGATGAGATAGAGGAGGTTAAATATTGTAAGGTTGTAGGACTACACATTTTAAAATAGGAGAGGTTATGATCTTTGCATGAGTTGTAAGCAAATTGCAAAAATATTTTCATACATTTAAGGCAAACATGCAAGTGACTTAGCAAAGGTTGTGCCCAGAGAGCAAAAACATGCAGCGAATAGGAAAGAAAGAAGAGGGTCATTCAAAGGAAAAAGGAGAGGTGACATTTTAAAATTTATGTAAAAGTAAAAGATCAGTTTTTCATATAAAATTTTAGGAATAAAGAGGGCACTTTGTAAGACGATATGCAATGTGAGGATGCAAGACTCTAGACAGAATAAACCTTATTTACATGTGAAGATGGTGCTATATTCGGTACTTTTGATAGGCACCAAAATTGGACGAATAGCCTGTGCGATGATAGGCTTCCACTAGTCTTTGCATTGGGCTACCACTTGGCTTATCAAGGCCAACAGATCAACTCAGGGTTTGGAAGCTTAAAATAATGGCCGGGTGCAAATCTTGACAGTACATGCTGCAAATGCTGGAGTGGAAGTCTTCTCAAGTTTGTGTCACAGTATTAATTGTAAAGCAGGGTGGAATCTATTTTTGACACCTCTGGTTTGCCATGGTGGCACAGGCTGAAGGGTCCACAGACAATACAAGCGTATTGCCTGGATTCCTGTGGCTGGAGGGTGGAGACCCTGACACCAAAATGTAATGGTGACTTTGTTAGCATGTGTGAGAAGTTGGCCTGGTATTTGATGTCCACTAATTAAAATGGCCCCTTGCACTAGTCCAAACGACCCTTAGGATGTATGAGGTCAAAGATAACCTTTAGAAAGCTATCCTAGTGGTAGCTGTGGAGAGCAGCCTTCAGGCTTAATCTCGAAGGAATGTAAAGCTGTTTGTTTTACCAGAATATCCCCACCTGAATTTATCAAATGAAAGGAGAACCACACAGTGGTTATATAAAAATGTTTATTTATTAATATAACACGCTCTACTATTCTCTACACGAGGATAGAACACAAAGCACACAATACGAGATCAGAGCACAATAATAAGTGGCTTCCAGGGGAGACCAAACCATATTCTAAAATAGTGGTATAACAACCGCGACTCGGGTCAAGACAAGGTCTGGAGCAGGTAGAATCATTGGGACCCCAAGGTGAGTAGATAGGGATCCCACAGAGGACAGGTGCAGTGTGCTAATACGACTGCGGGCTCCATACAATTCTATGGGGAAGTCGCGGTTGCAATTTCACAGTTTAAGGACCCTTCTTGGAGGACTTCGAGCAAACCCTTTGGAACTTAAGAGGTTGGAGAGCCACCCCACCTATGGATACCGTATTAGCTGAATTACCTATCCCAGAGAAGCTGGGTGCATAGGTCTGGAGTTGTGTCAGAAACCGTTGTCGTTCTCAATGGAGGGCTGTGAAGAAGTATTGCTGCTGTGAAGGTGGAACGTGTCTGGTGGAATCCAAGCCTGGATTCTGGAAGGAAGGTACCTGAAATCAGAGGGGACAGAGTCTGGGTCATTTCAGAGTGACCACGTGCTCAGTAAACGAGTGCCCACCGATGTCGGGTCCTTCAGGTGCGAAGAAGGGATGCTTGACTCTGCAGCCACGAGGACCAGGAGACGTCGACGACAACCAGGAACCAGATGTGAGGTGTCCCACGAACGATGTCGAGTGCTGAGGGACCGGTGACTGGCTGGTGCACCAACAAGCCTTGGCAAAAGCAACCCACAGAAAGATCAAGCAGGTTATGATGTGGACCAGCAAGGTCCAGGGGACTCACCAAGCAATGGGGAGTCTGGGCACATTTAGAGCAACCAGAAAACTCCAACAGAAATCAAGATGACCCTCAGAAGGACCCACAGGCCGAATTACCTGGAGTCGCGCGGGGACCTCGAGCAAGATTGCAAAGTACCAGGTGCGAGGAGGCTGGAGTTCTTTGGTGCAAATACTGGTCAGGGCTACACAGAGTCTAGTGCACAAGCTGGGGAATCGCCAACAAGCATGTGCAACTGCAAATGGACGCAGTGCACAGGGGTTCGGAGTCCTCTGGAGCAGCAGACCGATCAGTTGCGTTGAGATGCCTGCAAATGCAGGGGAGTGACTCCTTCACCCCAAGGGAGATTCTTCAGTTGTCCTTAGTGCACCACAAGTTCTGCACGGAGCCTGTATGGAACAAGGGCACAGACAAAGTTTTGATGGAAAGGGGGACGAAGTCGGGCCCTGTCAAAGTCCATCGAAGTCCAGAGTTCCCAGACGGTCGAAGGTCAGTGGTTTCTTCTTGTAGAATCTTGTCCACATGAAATCTAAAGTCTTACAGCCAGGTAAGCCCTTTTGTACCCACGGGAAAGGGTTGGACAGATTCTGGGGATCCTCCTAAGGGAGGGGCAGGACAGAGGGGAGCTTACTCCCATGTCCTTTGTCTAGTTTCGCACCAGAGCTGGAGCCAAGGGCTCCCAGAACTGGTTTGAGCTGGACTACGCACAGGAACACCAAATGTTCCCCAGGTGCAGACTTTCAGACACTCTCAGAGTGCACCCACCCATCCCCAATACACTAAATCCTGTGTGGGAGTTGGTCACACCTGTTAGACAAGGAGAGGGAGAAACGGGCTATTATTTATCCAGGTCCAGCATACGTTACTCAAACTCTTCAAAAATGGTATGCAGTTCCTAACGTTAGAAGCAGGGTTTAGTATGTTTTATAAGTGCTCCATATGTTGGTATGGAGTAACAGAAGTGGGGAGAATAATCCTCTCCTCTTGGAAACAGACCCTCACACACTCAGCCAGCTAGGTGTCTTGCTTCATCATCGGGTCTGCTCCTTATCGGGTCGGCGCTGCAATACCCGATTGGCACCCGTGATGGGGCCTTCTTGGCGGAGATCTTTTTTTCCATATGCCGGTGGGTGAAGTGCATGTGAGGGCCCTAGATCAGTGTAGATGATAGTGAGTGGCGTGTAGGGAAGTGGGTTAAAATAGGGGAGGTGGTCCACTCCAATTTTTTTTAATGAACGTGGCCCCTGCCCTAATTAAAAGTAAAACAAGGCGCGTATCTTCACTCTAAGGATGTGAAGCTTATGTGCTTGCGGAAAAGGTCAACGTGTTTCTTGCCCATTAACTTATTAGATGGCAATTCATCAGGACCAGATTGGATCTACCTACACTTTTTGGTGGTGGTCAGCAATGGATTAAAGTGAATAAGTGGCCACCATTACAGCATCCTAAAAAGTGGCACCTTGTAGATCATAAAAACACACCCTTCAAAGAAAACAAAATAACAACATTAATGTAACATCTCACAGTTTTCTGGTTAGAAATAGAGGCAAGTGCATCACACAGTGTTCATGATGCAACTCAATCATGCTAAAGTACAAGTGACTCGTGGCATGCGTAATGTGAGCACTCAGTGTCGCTTGAGATGGTAAGACATATTAAAAGCAAGCAGCTAAGGAGAGCATTCATTATAATAAACTCACCCCATTAGGGTCAAGGTTGCATGGCATCAGTACCGGCTGGTGTAGACACTAATGTGTACTGTCCTGGTAAATAGGAGACATAAGCACACTGTCAACATGGTAAGGTACAACAAATCCCAGATCTAATAGCCTAGAGACGGGGCAAGCCATACAATGGACACGGGCACCCAGCAAGGCTACCCTGTGTGCGTCTCTCAGCAGCTGAGCTAGTGTTCCAATGGGGGACACACCAATCGTTGTACCTGTCCAGAGCCATATGCGACATGCGGGGAACCAGTTCAGAGCGCCGGACAGCACACCCGACCCTCACTGGGGGAAAGGCAAGTCCTTGGCCAGCGCACTCACTGGGACCCCCGCAGCCCACACACACAGGAGTCTGAACAATGCAACAACTGACCCATGTAGTGAGCTGGATAGACGGTAACAGAAGCGGGAAAGAGAGCGTGCCAATGCTTTCCAAACACCAGTGCCCCAAAGGTATGTGACCAGAAAGGAGCGCAAAGGCCAGCCGGTTATTACCGCTGCCGTCGCGCACCACACCACGGGGACGGGAGAGTGCCAGTCGTGTAAGGAGCTGGAGCACAAAATGAATGTTGTGCTCAGAGATGCGCAAAGTCGCTACGTATGGTTCCGAATGGAGCCGGTCCGGATAGAGTAGCCAGGCGCCGAGTATTGCGTCTATGTACCTGCGTCCGGCCCGAGGCAGAGGGCGGGACTTCCGGTTAGTCCGGTCAATGTGGAATTGCAGGACTAGAGCGCGAGCATCGTAGCAGGCGCCATGCTGGGAAACCCAGAAGCGCAGCAGGCTTACTACCCCCGGCTATTTCAACCAATGGGCTGTCGCATTACGCATGGCTGTGGACACAATGCGTGTATTGCACAGGAGTGTTGTGTATAGAGCTAAGTACCAAGCCTCATTACCGGGCCCACTGGCAGGGCTAATATGGTGTGGAATGTCTGATATGTGGGGGATGGGTCTGATGGGACCAAATACAACTTCACAAGCGCTGTGTGCGGTGTATTAATTGTGCCAGCGTCATAGCGGTACGCCTTCATCAGTTGTGGTTGGATGAGATGCAGAAGGGAACCAGTTGTGCCGATATGTTTCTAGTCTGTGTAATTAGAAGTGCAGATCAGGGGAGAATCCCTGTGTATGAAGTATGTCACATGGTGTATTGTGGCCAACAGTGGTTATACATCGCTAGGGTGGCTCACTGTAGGGATAGTTGAGGTGCGACCATGGTAATGGTCAGCTTCGGAGACTCTAGGGAATATTTTCGTTGAGTCCTGACCGGTCAGTTGCTAGTCATAGGACCCGCCGTTGTTTCCTGTGAAACAGTGAGTTTTTAGATATCCCAGGGTGTGCTTCTAGTACGCCTCATTCAAATGCGCCTTGTGAATGTTGCGCCTCTTTGAAATGGGTAGTCATTTTGGTGTTGTTCTTTTGGCACCTAAAATTACTTCTGTGTTCCTTTATACGGATTTTAACCGGCCTGGTCGTCATGCCGATATATAACAAATCACACTCGCACCTCATTATATAAATGCAGTTTGAGGTGTTGCAGTTTGTATGAGTAGCCATTTTCCAACTCACATCATTCTGAAATCTCAGTTCTTTGGTGACTTTCCTGAGGTGGCAAACAGAGCACGAACCACCCGGGCAGTGCCCTGTGACCGGAGGAAGATCCCACAGTGTTCTTTGCCATTTGCTCTGTTGTTTCTTGGGTCTTGTGTAGATTAGCATATCCTTGATATTGTTAGTTCGTTTAAACGCAAACCTTGGTATAGGTAAGTTAAGTGATCCAGTGTTGAGGATATTCCAATGTTTGCGGATTATGGTTAGAGTCAGGGGTATATGTGGTGACGCACGTGATGGATGGATCAGGATCTTTTATCCTGTCTTTCAAAAGGCTCTTGCGGTTATTGTTCTGAGCTCTTTTGCACACAGTGTCTACATTCTGTCTAAGGTATTCCTAAAATAAGACAAACAATGGTTGTGGGGTAACAAGCATCAGTGTTGTGTGGCTGTGGTGTGATCTGTTGCTTTTACATTTGGTGGAGAGGTGTGTATTTTTTGAGAGTTGAGGGAGGGTAGACATGGAGAGAGAACCGCTGTCTAAGTAAAAATCAATGATGGCTAATATGTCTTAATGGTTCAACATGGTTATGTTTTGTATATGAAAAATACGATAAAATGATAAATATTTTTTTTATACAGAGGATAACAAGAAAATAAATTGTGACAACATGAATTTGAAAAAGGTATCACAGTAGAGCCCATTTAAAAAAGATCTGGAAATTGCAAAAATCAATCCATGTGCTCCAGAACATAAACCCATAAGTATTTAATGGCTGCATATTATGTCACTGTGTGACATCTAATAACACACGAATTTAAATGCTAACCTTCTTTAATGTTTCTTTAGGCTAGCAGATATGGGACACACGATTACTGGAGTGGACGTTAGTGAAATTGGACTAAAAGACTTCTTCACTGAACAAAATGTTCCATATGTTGAAGAAGATGTTCCTGAAATACCGGGGGCCAAATTGTTTAAGGTTTGATTTGTACATTAAAATTATATCTAACTTCACCTTCCTTATAACCCTCTGATTGTTCCCCTCTTTGGTTTGCAAGTGTTCATTGAAGAAAGAACACATTTTGCACCAGAAGGCCTCCTTTAAAGCCTGATTCCCATTACAGTTTGCTTTCTCTTATTCTACTATTCCCAAGTAGTGGTATCCTGACGATACCATCTGTGATGGCAAAATGGAAATTGATTCTCAAAGCACCTTAAAATCAGAGGAGGATGCAGCCATTAGCACCCCCTTCCACAACATCATATCTGCCCCATAAACATAAATGCAGTACAATGCATGCATTAAAATACTTGTGTGTGACTTCATTTTCCAAGGTAAAGTATCAACATTAGTAGAGAAAATCTATGATTGTGTTATGTCTGGTGGTAGACTTTGTATACTTCTGCCATTTAATGTTGGGCTCAGACATTTGCAAGTTGTCTTTCTTGTAAGAAGGGTCTCACCTCACTTGGACACTGCGCATGGCCACTGACTTCATGTTAAATTGTTCTGCTCCCCTGGTTCGGATTTGTTCCGAGAGGGCATGAGTTTTGCGTGTGCTGAACATATTTCTTCAGTCTCAACGATTCCCTTTTGATCATGGGGCGTTGGATAGGACTAGTCACCATTCCTTCTGACACATCAATACCTCCAGAGACCCTGAAACCTGTTGTTCAACTCTTGGGACAACTGGGTCCCCTTGCCAATTCACCGCACCGTTTAGGGGCCACCTGTCATTTCCAATCCTCCAACATTGGAGAATGCTAATCCCATATTGGTGATGGTATGGATTCTGTAATTCGATATGTACATGTTGGCGGACCATCACAATGTGTGCACACATGCTTGTCTTCCGACCACCACTAAGCCTCATATGTGTTGTGCCACGCCTTCCAATACCCAAAGACCCTATTGCACCAAAGGGGGCTTTAGGCACACCACAAAATGTACCAACAAGTGAAGCTCCCAAACATCTTTCTTTGGGTGTCACCACGATTGATTACGAAGTGCCTCGCAGTGGTCGCTGCGCCTCTGCGAAGGGAGGGAATTCATGACTTCCCCGAACTTTAATGATTGGCTGATCAAGAGCAGCAGCAGGCTGCAGTATTTAGACAACATTCAAACGCACAAACGTCAGCTTACGGTCTGGACCGTGATGCACATTCTAGGAATGATGTTCTTCTGCATCACCTTTGTATCTCAGACTAGGCTACCTATGCTTCCTCTGAAGGAGTGCCTCGTAGTTCAGTGGTTCAAGCAGAGGATAACTTGGAAGTTGCCCCAGTATGCTTTGTATCATTCCCCGTCGTCAGCCTGGGAGCCTCGGTAAATAGAAAATACCATAGCAGTATGTACAAAAGAGAAAGTAAGGCCTAGGCTTCATCTCATTTTGTAGCCTATCTACCTCTTTTGTAAAAGAGTCCGACATTTTGCAACAGCCAATCAGATTAGCCTCACCCCATAGAACCCTCCTGAGAGAGCCTCAGATTTTCTACCGCATGTTGTGCTAGGGGAGTCTCCACTGAGCTCTGCTCAGTTTTCTCTTCGGGATGTCAATCAATCAATCAATCAAAGCATTTGTAAAGCGCACCACATACCCGTGAGTGTCTCAAGGCGCTGGGGGGGGGGGGGGTGGGGGGTGGGGGGAGTGCTGCTACTGTTCGAAGAGCCAGGTCTTGAGGAGTCTCCTGAAGGTTAGAAGGTCTTCGGTCTGCCGTAGGCGGATGGGGAGGGTGTTCCACGTCTTGGCGGCGAGGTGGGCGAATGATCTACCACCGCCGGTCATTCTTCGGATGCGGGGGACGGTGGCGAGGGTGTGGTCGGCGGAGTGGAGCTGGCGGGCGGGGTGTAGAGGCTGAGTCGTCTGTTGAGGTACACTGGTCCGGTGTTGTGGAGTTCCTTGTGTGCGTGGGTGTGGAGCTTGAAGGTAATCCTCTTGTTGATGGGGAGCCAGTGCAGGTCTTTCAGGTGGGGTGTGATGTGGCTGCGGCGGGAGATGTCGAGGATCAGGCGTGCTGAGTCGTTCTGGATGTGTTGGAGTCGTTTCAGGAGTGTGGCCGGGGCTCCTGCGTAGAGTGCTTTGCCGTAGTCCAGTCTGCTGCTGACAAGGGCCTGGGTGACCGTCCTTCTAGTTTCGGTGGGGATCCACTTGAAGATCCTGCGAAGCATGCAGAGGGTGTTGAAGCAGGAGGAGGAGACTGCGTTGACCTGCTTTGTCATGGAGAGTGTGGAGTTGAGGATGACTCCTAGGTTTGGTGCATGGTTGGTGGGTGTAGGGGGTGCTCCTAGAGCCGTCGGCCACCAGGAGTCGTCCCAGGCCGAGGGGGTGGAGCCGAGGATGAGGACCTCCATCTTGTCCGAGTTCAGCTTCAGTCGGCTGTTCTTCATCCAGTCGGCGATGGCCTTCATTCCTTTGTGGAGATTGGTTTTGGCGGTGTGGGGGTCCTTGGTGAGCGAGAGGATCAGCTGGGTGTCATCGGCATAGGAGATGATGTTTAGGTCGTGCTGTCGGGCGACGTGGGCGAGTGGTGCCATGTAGACATTGAACAACGTTGAGCTGAGAGATGAGCCTTGGGGTACGCCCAGATGATCTCGGTGGCTTCGGAGCGGAAGGGGGGGAGGCAGCCGCTCTGGGTTCTCCCGGAGAGGAAGGAGGTGGTCCAGTCCAGGGCCTTCTCTTGGATTCCTGCATTGTGGAGGCGTGCTCTTAGTGTGCGGTGGCAGACTGTGTCGAAAGCTGCTGACAGGTCCAGGAGGATGAGGGCCGCGGTTTCTCCGTTGTCGAGCATGTTCCTGATGGCGTCGGTGGCAGCGATGAGGGCAGTTTCGGTGCTGTGGTTGCTGCGGAACCCTGACTGGGATGGTTCCAGAATGTTGTTCTCTTCGAGGAAGCTGGTCAGTTGTACGTTGACAGCCTTTTCGATGAACTTCGCCGGGAACGGTAGCAGGGAGATGGGCCGGAAGTTCTTCAGGTCCTTGGGGTGTCTGAAAAGAAAGCTTTATTCAAAGCTTGTGCTACTTGCTCAAAGAAGAGGCTGTATGTCGAAGATAAGCATAAAGATTGCATTTATTGCTTATTTCCAGATCACAAAGCCACTGAGTGTAAGATCTGCAGGACCTTCTCCATCAAAACTCTGAGAGACCGAGATGGAAGACTTCTGACTTGGCTACAGAAGATGAAGTCTCGGAAGGAGGTTCTGTCTAGAGACAGTGAAGACTCTTCCTCAGCTACATCTTCGAGGAGGTCTTCAAAAAGGGGTAGGTCTTCCCTTTCTACTTCAGCCGACCTTCCTGCTAAAGCCTCTCAAAAGACCTCTGAAAGGTCTAAAAGGCTTAGTCCCACAAAATCTTACCACCCAAAGGAGAAAGAGGGACATCTTCCTGAGGCGTCATCTGGAAAAAAGGCAAGTCAAGGCCTTTCTGTTGCCTCTTCGCCATCAGAATAGGAGAAAATCTTCAAGAAACCTTCGAGTACGCCTCAGGAAGCGAAAGGAGAGAAGAAAATTCGTCAGTCGACGACAATCTCCTCAGGTACGTCGACGTCAAAAACTCAAGTGGTTTCAATTTCTTCTCCGTCGACGGGCCCGTCGTCGAGAGCTTCGACGACGATGACTACGCGACGTTACATCCTACGTCGACGAGACTAACAACCTTGACGTCGCCGACGATAGTGTCGACGTCGACGAGGACGACGACGGCGACAATGATCCTGACGTCGACCTCCCTCCGTCGACGATTACTCCGCCGTCGACGATGCTTCCAATGATGACGATTCCCTCGACGACGACACCGTCGACGTTCCAAAAAGTGAAAATTTCCATCAGGAAAAGACTAATAACATCGGAAATTACATCACCCCGTAGGGAAACACCATTGCCTCCACCTCTTCTTCTGGAAGAGGAATATTCTGATGAGGATGAGAGTCCATATGGAGATGCTTATAGTCCTTCACAACTTCTGGTGAAGTACCGGGACTCTGACTCAGAGGACTATTATCTGGATCAGCATCATCCAGAAACTCATTTCACTCCACGTGAGACATATCAGGAACCATCAGGACAAGGTATGGTTGCCATGCCATCTTCACTTATAAATGATCTACAACTAATGTTATTGGATTACAAGAGGAGGTTCCCATCAGAAACCTCCGGAACCATACAGCCTCCTCCACCACCACCTCAGCAACCTCCTCCGCCACCACATCAGCAACCTCCTGTTTCTGTGGCATCAAGCTCTCAAAGGCAGGGAGAACAACCTTTGATAGAAGGGCATGATATAGTGACGGTACCTGATGATAATGATGAATCATCAGATGAGGACCAGAATGTGGAACAGACCCAAGATCCCAACACAGAATGGGATGATTATGTTATCCCAGATCTGGCTTCACCATCTCCGGGCCCGGTGGATTCGTCTTCTGTGGACATAGGAGGTTTCCACAATCTAATGGAAAGGGCATCAAAAAGATTTGGCCTTCCATATCCTGTGTTACAATCAGACTGTTTCCTCTATGATTGTAAAGAGCCCTACAAAAAATCCATTTGTTCCATACCCATTGTAGAACATGTTTGGAATGAAGGCAAGAAGGTAATGCAGTCTCCAGCAACTGTAACTTCGGTTCTACCGCGCCTGGAGAAAAAATATAAAGCTCCGGACGACAGTCCTGCCTGTCTTATTGGACAACTTAAAGCGGACTCGGTTATTTCTCAGGCCGGCCCAAAGAAATTCAAGGAACCCGACGGCACTCCTGAAAGCACCGCCAGACAAAGAGAGCAGGCGCCTGGACAATGTAGGCAAGAGGTTCTCCTCTATGCCTAGCCTCCTGGTTAGGGCCTCGAACGCACTAGCGATTTTGGGACGATATGATCGCCAAATGTGGTGCGATCTTTTCCCTTTCATTGATCAGCTTCCTGAGAGCGCCAAGACGGAAGCGAGGAAGATCCTAGAAGAAGGTGAACGATCTTCATCTGAGATTATAGATTGTGCAATGGACATTGCTACAACCGCTTTTCGCGTCTTAGCAGGTTCAGCGGTCCTGAGGCGTCAAGGTTGGCTGAGATGTACCTGGTTTCGCCAGGAGGTGCAGAATAAAATTCTGGATCTGCCCTTCGGTGGGGATATGCTGTTTGGCAGCATATAGATGACCTGCTCAGCAGGATGCATCAACAAGCTCACAAATGGGAAATCAAACCAAAAGTTCGACATTAGAACTTCCAACATTGTGGCACCCCACAGTTAAACCTGTTTGGCACCTCAGAAAATGCACAATGCCCAAACTTTGCTTCCAAATACCTGCAGTCCATGGGCAATGCACTATAGATGAATTGGTCAGAGACATTTGCCTACACTTTTCCTCATTTCCCACTACTTTCCTAGATGGTGAGGAAGTTGAGGCAAACATTACTGATGCTCATACTGGTAGCTCCTACTAGGGCAAGACAACTCTGGTATTCCATGCTGCTGAAGATTTCATCAACCCTCTTGAGGGGTTCCCGCTCAGGCTGGACCTTCTCTTACAGAGGCGAGGTCAACCCAGGTATCCAGACCCCAGACAATTCAACTTGGTGATCCGGCACTTAGAGTCCTAGAATTCAGGTTTCTCAGACTTCTCTAATAATCTATGTCCATCTTAAGAGAAGCTTGACGGCCTACAGCACAGGCCTGCTGTGCTGCAAAATGCAAAAGGTTAGCGCACTACTGTATTTCCAAAAATCTGGACCTGTTAAAGCCTACTGTCCAGAACTTCATCTGCTGCCTCGTACACTTGAAACAGTCACACCTCTATATGTTTACAATTAGCTGCTGTTGCAGCTTAAATGCAGAACAGAGTACATTCATCCCTTTTAGAATTCCGGATGTTAAAGCATTCAGGGAAGGTCTCTAGAGGGTTATCCCCGAGAGTGCCTCCTACCCTCGTTTAGAATCTTAATACAGCCCTCATAAACTTTATTGGGCCTTTGTCTTTCAACCTTTGCACTCAAGCACCCTAAGTTGCTCTCCTGGAAGTTGGGCTTCCTAGTGACCATTACCTCTCTCAGATGCATTAGTCAACTGCAAGCACTTGTCCTACAAATGCTGTTTCTTGAGGTCCATAAAGACAGGGTTGTTTTTAAAACCAATCCATAGTTCCTCTCTAGGGTGGTTTCTCCATTCCATCTTAACCAGACCATAGAACTCCCAGTTTTTTTCCTACAAACGGATTCGGTAGTGGAAAGAGTGCTGCACACCTTACATGTCAAAAAAGCTCTGATATATTACACCAACAGGACCAAGCCTTTTGGAAAATTTGACCTGCTCTTCATAGGCTTTGCAAAACCTCCCAAAAGTCATCCCATCTCTGAGGTAGGTAGGCATAGCTAGATGGATTGTCAAATGTATCCAAATCTGCTACGTTAAAGCAAAGAGAGTCCTACCCGACACTTCACAAGTAAGAAAGCTTTGACCATGGCTGTTAGATTTGGGGGTCTCTAGTTGGCACAGGTAGGTACTTGTGACAAGTAGGGACCCTCTCCTCTAGTCAGGACAAGGGGATTACACACCTAAAATAACCCCTGCTCACCCTCTAGGTTGTGTGGCGCGAGCAGTCAAGGCTTATTTCAGAGGCGCTGTAAGTTAAGCAGTTGTGACCACATACAGTAATCCAGTGACAACACTACAAATGGACACCACACAGGTTTTATATAAAAAAAATAGACTTTATATAGAGGTACCACAAGACCATAAACAACAAAAATACACACTATGATTACTTTAAGATGGTAGATTTAAGCTTAGTTCAGTTCAGTTCTTAGATGCGACACTCTGCGTCAATGTACCTTAAGTTGCGTTGCGCTTCCACGACAAGCAGTGTCGCAGCGATGGGAAATGCGGCAAAGTCAGGTGCAAAGAAATAAAGACGTGAAGATCTTCCAGATGCGGCACGCTTCTCAGGGATGCGAGAAGTTCTCGGTCCGATGCGTGGACTGCAGCGGCGACACCCTTACGATGCGACGGCAACAGCTCCAGTGGCGACGCTCTTCTCCCACGATACGTGAAGCTTCCGCTCGATGCGACAACTACAGCGGCGGCATCCAAGATGCGACTGCAGCAGCTCCGACGGCGGCGCGCTTCTCGGGGATGCGAGGTGCTCTTGGTCGATGTGGTGCAATGCGACAGTTCCAGCAGCGACACCCTTCTTCAGAGTTGCGATGGCAGGCACGCTCAGACCTCATTGCGAGATTCTTCTCCTGATGCGGTGCAGTGCGACAGCTCCAACGCTGACACCCTCCTTCTTCGGAGTTGCGACGGCAGCAGCAGTGACGGCGACACGCTTCCTCTTCGTTGCGGCACGCTTCTCTCCAATGCGGTGCAGGGCGACAGTTCCAGCGGTGACACCCTCCTTTCTCCGGAGTTGCGACGGCAGGCACAGCTCGGCGACACGCTTCTTCTCATTGAGTCATACTTCCAGCTCCTTGCGACACGCAGTTCCTCAGAAGGCTCAAACAGCAGCAGACACTTCCAAAAGAACTCTGGGGAGCTGGGGGGTGAAGTCTGTGGCCCTGAGACTTTAGCAGGAGGCAATCTCTTTTCCAAGCCCTTGGAGATCCTTCACAAGTTGAAAGCAAAGTACACAAAGTTCCTTTCTCCTTCCTTTGGCAGTAAGGCAACCACTGCAGGCCAGTCCCCCAAGCAGCAATTCAGCTTGGGAATAGTCTCTCCTCAGTTTCTTCAGGTTCCTTTCTTCAGTAAAGGTTTCTTCTTGTAGTCCAAAGTGATCTAATTTCATGGGATCAGGGTCCCAATATTTATACCCAGAAATCCTTTGTTCTCTGAGGGGAGAGGGGCCTTTGCCCAGTCCAAACCATTTCTGAAGCACTCTGTTTACCAGACTTCTCCTTTCCTTTCAGACGCCCCACAGGAGGTGGAGCCAGCATTGTGGAAGGCATGTACTGTCCTGGAGCACTTTGTTACTGGTCTCCTTCTCTTCTTTCAGTGTGCAGGGCAGAGACATCAGCCGCTCCCCAGGGGGTGGAGCCAGCATTGTGGAAGGCAGGCACAGCCCTATTCAAGGTTCAGGTGCACTCCTCCCTCCCATCTAGATGCAGATCTCTCTATTCACCACTGGGTGACTCAGCCTGTCTCCTGGAATTCTCCAACCATGTCACTCTCAAAACCAGACATAGGAATACACAACCTAGCAGAGGCAGGTTTGAATGGTTAGATAAGCAAATACCCACTTTCTAAAAGTGGTATTTGCAAACACAGAATATTAAAATAAACTTTACTAAAAGATGTATTTTATTATTCTGAGTTCAGGCGTACTAAACTCGAATGTATCCAATGTTCTCTGAGACAGTTAGGATTATAAAATGTAATAACTCTAACAGCCCATTCTGTAGTAGGGGATCTCTGTGTATAGTCATAATCTAGTGAATAGTCCCGCCCATGTGCGTGGACCCCGGAGCAATCAAAAATAATCTCTTACAGTGTCAAAAAATGCAGAAAATGCATAGACACTTAAGAGAGAATTTAAAGACAGATAATGCAGCCAAAAAGGCTACACTGTCCAGTACTTCAACTAGAAATTCCACCATAAAATCCACAAAACAGCAAAGCCTGTACAGATTTCCCTTGCTTAACAGCAAAATCCCTCAGGAATGATAGAGAGAAGAACCTGGACAGACAAGCCCCATAGGCTGCCATTATGTGGCTTAATTAGGATACTGTGCCTTTAAGGAACCTTCCAGAACCTTCTCTCAGTATCCCAGAATGCATAGCAGGTCCAACTTAGCCTCAGTTCTTTTTTCCGGCTCCTGCAAGCAGGACCCTGGAGCATTGAGCTCTCCCTTTTCAAGGGTTTTGTTAGTGTTTTACACTGATTTCGATTTTTGGTACTTTTAAAGTACTTTGGTGACTTTCTTTCTGTGTTTCTGCACTCTTTTTTGTCCATAATGCCTGCATTATTCGATAAATGCCCTGAGTGCTCAAGAAAGAAGGCCAGGTCAGACTCCCATGAGGTCTGTATTCTCTGCCTTCCCTCTTCCCACATTCCTGAGGAGTGTGTGATCTGCAGAAGCTTCTCTGGAAGGACCCTGAAGGAGAGGAAGAAAATCAGGCTTCAGGGACTTGAGGAGAGAAAGTTGAAGGCACGAGGTGGGTCAGGAGGGGCTCCTTCTACCCATGCTGAGGCCTCTGGGGGGCTCCCCAGGGGCAGGAAGACCAGCCCTCGCCCAAGGTCTCCGTCTGGGTCAGTTGCGCTGACCACGACGTCGAGGGGACGGTCAACGGCCAGTTCCAGGTCTCCCCAGGGCTCTGGGTCGAGAAAACGTCGCCCGTCGACGTCGAGGAACGTGTTCCGGCCGCCGTCGAAGCCGGTGTCGATATCCTCGTCGTCGCTGTCGGCGTCGAGTGGTCGACATCGGAGGGCCCGGCGTCGGCGCTCGCCGTCGAGGCGACACCGCCGTTCGCCGTCGAGGACATCGTCGTCGAGGGGATCCTCGTCGTCGAGGTCGCCGTCGAGACGGAAGGCGTCTCCGGCGCCGAAGAGGTCGACGTCGAAGCATTCCAAAAGACCGACGTCGAGACGGTCAAGGAGATCGACGTCGAGAAGGTCAGAGAGGTCGACGTCGAGAAGGTCCAAAGGGTCGACGTCGAAGCGATCCAAGAAGTCGACGTCGAGGCCGGCGAAGAGGTCGAGGTCGCCGTCGAGGCACCATCGCCCGTCGTCGAGGTTTCGTGGCTCGTCGATCTGGTCGGGGTCGACGTCGAGACGGAGACACGGTTCGACGTCGAGAAGTGTGATTCGGTCGACGCCGAAGGACCGTTCGACGTCGAGGGGACATCGGTCGTCGTCTGGACACCGGTCTTCAACGTCTGGAGGTCCTAAGGACAGGCCCAGGACTGTGGGGGGCTCCCCACGCTCCGGAAGAGATGGTGGCTCGCCGGGAACGGCGCATTCCGGGGTGGATACTCCGATGAAGCCTTCTACACCTCCTTCGCGACCTGCTGTGCCGAAGGGTCCTCCTCCGAAGGTCCCTACCCCACCTCCGAAGCCGGCTCCGCGGGACCCGCGTCCGGTTGCTCCTCCACCCCCGGTCCTACCGAGGGCGGTGTCGATGCCTAAGTTTCCGACGCCTCCGAAGAAGACTCCTAAGAAGCCTAGGACTCCTGACCCTGGGAGGCCGAAGGAGCGTCCGAGGCCCAAGAGGTCGAGGTCTCGCTCGGGGAGACGGGACAGATCAAGGAGTGGCCGTGGATCTTCCTCACGATCCAGGCGTCATCACAAGAGACGTCGGTCCAGGTCACGTTCTCCATCTGGGACCCGTTCCTACTCGCCCACGCTGTCCGATTCGCCGGAGACTAGGGTGTCTCCGATAGACGATATAAGCACATTTCAGGAGGTTCTCCTGCGTGGTGCGGCGAAGTTGGGCATTGAGGTTGAAGCGCCTACGGCTTCTACCTCGGTGATATTTGAGACGTTACACAAAAGGCACTTGTCTCGCCCCCTGTTACCTCTGGTGCCGGGGCTCCTTGAGCCCGCCGAACAGCTGTTCCTGACGCCGGCAACGGTGAAGTCTGTACCTTCCAGGATCCTAAAAAAGTACAGGGCTCCGGACTCAGACCCAGCCTTCTTGAGGAAGGACCCGGTACCGGATTCAGTCATCGTGACTGCTGCACGGAAGCTTCATGCCACCTCCCCTGCGTCCACGGTGCCTCCGGACAAGGAGAGCCGTTGGATCGATTCTGCTGGTCGCAAGGCGTGTGGGACATCCGCCTCGTCCATGAAGGCCGCCAGTGACTCGGCTTTGCTGGGACGTTACGACCGGTCCCTGTGGGACTCGATGGAGCAGTTCACAGACCTCGTCCCTCGAGACCGCAAGGAGGACTTTGTGGAGATCGTCAAGGAGGGGATGCTGGTCTCTAATCAGGCCATCGGCGCCGCAGCGGACATATCATTGCTGTCCGCGCACGGATATTGCCACGGGATTCACCAGAGACGCCATGCTTGGCTCAGGTTGACGTCATTGAAACCGGAGGCACAGCAACGCGTGGCGAATCTCCCGTTTTCCGGAGATACCCTCTTCGGGAAACACGCGGATGATGAGATGGCCAGGATGAAGGCCGAAGCAGAGACCCTGACGGCAGTGGGCTTGGAGAAGCCCAAGGAAAAGAAACCCTTCCGACAGTACCAACGTCGGTTTGGGTCGCAGGGTCGTGGAAGGGGGCAGTCTGCTGGACAACATCAACAGCAGCAGCAGCAGCAGCAGTACAGGCGGCCCTTCCAGAAGCGACAGGGTGGTAGAGGTCGTCAACAGTCCTCTACCGCGACCAAGGGCCCGGCCGGGTCCCGTCCCTGAGCTGTTACTTCCCCCTCGTCCGTTACCCGCTCCGGTGGGGGGAAGCGTTCAATTTTTTCTGGCAGAGTGGAGAAAAATTACTCAGGACAAGTGGGTGCTGAATATTGTTTGCAATGGATACAGTCTACGTTTCACCAGCCCTCCTCCATCGATTCCTCCCGTCAGCTCGCAGTATCAACTGCGCGAGCTTCAGACGGAGGCGGACATTCTGCTAAGGAAAAGGGCGATCGAAGACGTACCTCTGTCTCAAAGAGGAAGAGGTCTGTACTCTCGGTTCTTTCTTGTCCGCAAGAAGGACAGAAACGAGTTCAGGCCCATTCTGGATTTGCGGCAGGCAAACAAGTGGATTCGCAGAGAAAAGTTTCGCATGCTGTCGTTGCATCAGATCTACCCTCAGCTGCAACGAGGAGACTGGATGTGTGCCATAGATCTACAGGACGCATACTTCCACGTGCCCATTGCATGCAAACACAGAAAGTTTCTGCGCTTTCAAGTCGGCACCAATCATTATCAATACACGGTGCTGCCCTTCGGACTGAAGTCTGCACCCAGGACATTCTCAAAATGTATGGCAGTGGTAGCGGCAGACCTGAGGAAGAACAAGGTGTTTGTCTACCCGTACCTGGACGATTGGTTGATCAAAGCCTCCTCCTTCTCGGAAGCTCAAGCACACTTCCAGAAGACGTGCGTTCTCTTGAACAAGCTGGGGTTGCACATCAACATGTCCAAGTCGGTCCCGATTCCGGTGCAGTGCATCCAGTACTTGGGAGCCTCCATCAATACGCTGTCAGCAAGCGTGTCTCCTTCGGAAGAGCGACGTTTATCACTCCTTCGGAAGGCTCAGGCTCTCATGAGAACTCCGTCTACGACTGTGAGGACGGTGTCTTCTCTACTGGGATCGATGGCCTCTTGCATCTTTCTCACTCCTCACGCACGGCTACAGATGAGACCTCTGCAGGAGTGCTTGGAGGATCAGTGGGACCAGAGGAGAGGTTCTTGGGACGACAGGATACGACTGTCTCTACATGCTCTTCAGTCTCTGAAGTGGTGGTGCTCGAAGGAGAATCTCCTCAGAGGCGTTCCCTTCCACAAGGACATTCCCACGCAGACCATCGTGACGGATGCGTCTCTCCAAGGTTGGGGGGCGCATTCCGGAGACCTGCAAATTCAAGGGACGTGGTCCCCGACGGAGTCCACGTACCACATCAATTTCCTGGAACTGAGAGCTGTTCACTTGGCACTGAAGGCCTTTCATCCGTCCTTTCAGACCAACTCTCTGCTTGTTCAGACGGACAACACGACAACGATGTATTACCTCAACAAGCAGGGGGGCTCGAGATCGCGCACTCTGTCGCAGGAGGCGCAGGCGATCTGGCACTGGCTTCTGGCTCGAGGACTGTCGATAACGGCCACCCATCTGCCAGGTGTGCAGAATGTTCAGGCAGACGAACTGAGCAGAATCGTGCAGGAAAACCACGAATGGGTCATAAACGACGAAGTACTAGGAGAGGTCTTCGCAAGGTGGGGAACTCCAGACGTAGATCTGTTTGCCACCGCCGAAAACAGCAAATGCCGAGGCTTCGCCTCCAGGTACTACCAGCCAGGGACGCTGGGGAACGCGTTATGGATCAACTGGTCGAACAGCTTTCTGTACGCTTTTCCACCAATTCCCCTGATTCCGGCGGTTCTCATCAAGCTGTCTCACTCCAGGGCGAGGATGATTCTGATTGCCCCGGAATGGCCCAGACAGTGGTGGTTCACGGACCTACTTCACCGATCTCTCCTTCCTCACATGAAGCTGCCGTGCAGGCCGGACCTTCTCACGAAGTTCGGGGGGCGGATGGTGCACCCCAACCTCTCGTCTTTGAGTTTGGCGGCATGGCTCCTGAAATAGTGCAATATGGCCATCTGAATCTCCCAGAGGATTGTATGGGCATACTGAAGGAGGCTAAGCGACCTTCCACTAGGACTTCCTATGCTTACAAGTGGAAGAGGTTTTGCATCTGGTGCAAGTCTAAGAACTATGACCCTACGTCATGCAAGGAAGATGTCATCCTTCCATATCTGCTTCATCTGGCGCAGTCGGGCCTTAATGTCCATTCCATTAAGGTTCATCTGGCTGCTTTGACTGCCTACAGGAAAGGACCTTCACAGACTTCCTTTTTCCAGATCCCTGTGATCAAAGATTTTTTGGAAGGCTTGAAGAAAGTGTTCCCTCCTGTCAGGCTTCCTTCGCCTTCATGGGACTTGAATGTGGTGCTGTCCAGATTGATGAAGGAGCCTTTTGAGCCCATTCATAAGGCTTCGTTGCAGCACCTGTCCTGGAAGGCGGCGTTCCTCGTGGCCATTACATCGGCCCGCAGGGTGAGTGAGATTCAGGCATTGTGTTGCCAAGAACCTTATACTGTATTTCATAATGCTAAAGTTGTTATGCGTACTCACCCTAAGTTTCTTCCCAAGGTTGTTTCTGATTTTCATATCAATCAGACTATCACTTTGCCTACGTTCTTTCAGAATCCTTCATCTCCGGCGGAAAGGTCTTTACATTCCCTGGATGTGCGGAGGGTGCTGAAGTTTTATCTTGATAAGACTAAAGATATTCGTAGGTCAGACCAATTGTTCATCAATTATGGCTCAGTCAGGACGGGTCTTGCTACCTCTAAACAGTCCATCTCTAGGTGGATTGTGTCCTGCATTCAGTTGTGTTACTGCAAAGCTAATAAGACCTTAGGGGGCAAACCTAAGGCTCATTCCACCAGGGGCAAGGCTGCTACGACAGCTATGCTCCGTAATGTTCCCATTGCAGAGATCTGCAAGGCGGCCACTTGGAAGTCGGTCCATACCTTTGCTAAGCATTACTGCCTGGACACTGATGCCAGGGCAGACGCTCAGGTTGGGCAGGCTTCGCTGCGGAATCTGTTCGCACAGTAGTGGCGTTATTTTATTCTCCACCGCCGCTTGGTGTGGGGATGGGCTTGCCATTCTATTCACTAGATTATGACTATACACAGAGATCCCCTACTACAGAAGGAGTAGTTTCTGTCCTGTAACTCCAGTTCTGTAGTAGGGGTATCTCTGTTATAGTCATAAGCGCCCTCCCGCCTCCCCGGTGGAGTGTTGTTCATGATCATAATGCTACAGGTCTGGCGTTTTCTACGCCTTCGAAAAGAACTGAGGCTAAGTTGGACCTGCTATGCATTCTGGGATACTGAGAGAAGGTTCTGGAAGGTTCCTTAAAGGCACAGTATCCTAATTAAGCCACATAATGGCAGCCTATGGGGCTTGTCTGTCCAGGTTCTTCTCTCTATCATTCCTGAGGGATTTTGCTGTTAAGCAAGGGAAATCTGTACAGGCTTTGCTGTTTTGTGGATTTTATGGTGGAATTTCTAGTTGAAGTACTGGACAGTGTAGCCTTTTTGGCTGCATTATCTGTCTTTAAATTCTCTCTTAAGTGTCTATGCATTTTCTGCATTTTTTGACACTGTAAGAGATTATTTTTGATTGCTCCGGGGTCCACGCACATGGGCGGGACTATTCACTAGATTATGACTATAACAGAGATACCCCTACTACAGAACTGGAGTTACAGGACAGAAACTACTCCTTCTGGCCTATGGAGAACAGGTAGTCTTGCAATAGTGAAAGACTAAAATGGCTGTAATTCACTATTAGGACATGCCACACACATCAGGGCTTGTCCTACCTTATACTTACAATGCACCCTGCCCTTGGGCCTACTATAGGGGTGACTGATATGAAGAAAAGGGAAGGTTTAGGGACTGGGAAGTGGGTGGACTTGCCCAGTCAGCATGACAGTACCAGACTGCACGCAGGCTCTGCAATGGCAGACCTTAGACACATTTTACATGGCTGCTTCTGTGGGTGGCACAACCAGTGCTGCAAGCTCACCAGCAGCATTTGGATTACACGACCTGGCACACTCAGTGCACTAGACTAGGGTCTGACAAGTAAACTAAAATAGCCAAACATGGAACCACTGATTAATATACATCAATTTACACTAGGGAGCACTTGCACTGTGGCACTGGATAGCAGTGGCACAGTGCCCAACGCATCTAACACCAGGAAAAATACATGAGGCAACAGTGAAAATAGAAGGGAGACCCACGCCAATGGTGCCAGGTCTAACAATGGCCTTCTTAGAAAATGTTCTGCTAGCAGATACTTCCAAAGCAGCCGTATGGTGAACATCACACACTTATACTACTGTGCCTGCCTACATGCCATGGTGAATTGGACAGTTTCCTTACATCTGCAACTAACACACACCAGCCACCGCTTCTGGAGGGTATTGCTTTACAGAAATACAACACGTATGCATCTAGAGTCACACATTCGATGAACGGAAAATGTTACTCTGTAAGCATTTGTTTGTAGCGTTTTGTGCTGTAGATTCACGTGTTCGCCCTCTACCCTGTAAGTGTGTGTATTTTGCAGATTTAGTACATCACATTGCACATGGTGCACTATGACTATGTTCACAGGAAACTCCATACCATTGTGCGAAAACAATCTACCATTGAGTCTGTGCCCATGCGCAATCCACAAAAATGAGGAGTCAGAGCACATCTTGAAGGTCAAGAGACTCCTTCGAAGGAAAACAACTTCCAAATCTCCAAGCTCAACACTAGACGGTAGGTGTATGCAAAGCATGTCAATCTACAGCACTGCATGCTACAAACAGATGTTTACAGGGTAAGCAAAATGTGTCATCTATCACTTCAAAAAGTCTAAATTTCGCTAGTATGTGGACTGATTTCATTTATCTGATTACTGCAGAGCTCATCTGGAAATATTTCACTCTACTGTTGCAGTTTCTATGATTTTACTAGGTAAGAATCTATAATATTTCTTTTAGGATGCAGTGTTAATGTCTAGGTCATGCTTTCTGTTCCTTGTGATTTGTAATTTATCTGGTAGAACTGTGGTGTTTCATCTAAATTGCTTGTCTCATAGCTTGAATTGCCTATTGTTACTAAATGGCGCGTGTTGACATCTTTGGAACTGGAAATACATTGCAGGACCTGATGTAAAATAATTTTGTGGTTGCAAGCCTTGTGATTTGCAAAATCACATGGTTTAAAACCGCAAAATGACATTTTACTAAACCCATTTTGTGATTCAATAAAACCCTTACATATTGCAAAATGGGTTTACTGACTCGTTCTTTTTTTTTTTTAAATCTGTTTTATTGGTTTTGTTGTACAACCAAAACAGAAAAACATGTGAACCCTATGACTGCGACATTTCAAATAGTTCCAGTACCACATTTTCATATGACTATATTGTTAATGACATGGTGTTTGCATTGACTACAGCGCCCGGTCGCTGCAAGCTGTAAAAAAGTTGTGCTGCTTGTAACTCCAGTTTCATCAGGACTCCCCACATTTCCTTTGAGGTGCTGTAAGCAATCTTTCCCCCTCTCACCCCCCTCAGTATCGTCAGTGTTTGATTGCGCCAGGAGATACAGTTGCAAGGGGGCCCAAATGTCTCTTGGGCGGGACGAGGGTGGTAACAGTTTAGCGTAGGTATCCAGTTGTTCTTGGCAAAATATCAGGTCTTGTAACCAGTCTTTAAATTTGGGTGATCTCCCTCTCCCCCATCTACACACAACAGTGCGTTTGGCCAGTAAAAGCACCAGTGATATAAATCGTCTAAATCGGGCATCAATATCCTTAGTGTACCCCAGCAGCGCAATGAGTGGGGAGTCAGGTATGTGAATTCCAGTCATCTGGTCAAGCACCTCTAGTACCTCTCCCCAGAATTGTCGGACCGGGGCTCAGTCCCAGGCTAAGAGGAAAAAACCAGCACCTTCCCTACCGCATCTGTCACAGCAGTCAGAATCCCTTAAGTGGAAGCGTTTAAGTTTTGCAGGTGTATAGTATAGCCGATGCAAATATATTTAGTGGATCAGTCTCCGTCTGCTGTTAGCCGACATTTTGCCCGCCTGCTGACAGCAATAGGTCCATTGTTCGTCAGTTAGAAGGAGGTGTAGTTCCTCCTCCGAATGCGTTCGCACAGCGGGGGCAGTTTGTGGACTGTCTGTTTGGGTGGTCCGGTATAACATGGAGACAACGTGTGTGGGGGTCTCCTATTGAAGGAGGTTGTGTAAGGGACCCATGGTAAGGGGTTCATGTTGGAAATCCGGGGTAGTGAATTTGACGTCTCGGCGCAGCCTGACATATAGAAAATGTTTGAGAGCTGTGGGTGGTTTGCTTCCAAAGAACTCCTCTCGGTGCGGAAAGTCCAGTTTTTATATAGGTCAACCCATTTTAAGACCAAGAGTTTTCGAAGCATTTGGTGACAGCCTCCTTCCTGCGTGACGGGAAGGTCATGTCTGCCCTGACGAGGCAGCAGGGGGGAATATAATAAGTCAAGTTTGAAGCTGCCTGCCAATTCTCTCCAAGCGTGGGTTGTGCATTTGACTATGGTCTGAGTAGTGCGTTTATGAAGGATGGTTATTTACAACAAGGGGTGGTGAGGGACAGAGTCTCTGAATTAAGCAGAATACTCTCACCCAGTCAAGAGATCAGGGCTAGATCCAACACCGTTTTTTAGCTCATTGCACCATCCCAGTTTCAGAACCTGGCTGTATGCAAATTAGTCTGTTCCTGTCCCAGTGCATGATGGGAACAGGGTAAACCAAACTACAAAAGCCAATTCTTACACTGGGATCAGGGACAGACTAATTTGCATACAGCCAGGTTCTGAAACTGGGATGGTGCAATGAGCTAAAAAACGGTGTTGGATCTAGCCCTGATCTCTTGACTGAGTGAGAGTACTCTGCTTAATTCAGAGACTCTGTCCATCACCACCCCTTGTTGTAAATAATTTATGAAGGATGGGCCAGCTAAGATTGGCCATGTCTCGGGTTGGGGCCATAAAGCTGTGTTCCACTACTAGGTGGGGCATGTAGGGTGGACGGTCCATCCAGAACGCTGCATAGTGGCCTTGTGCGCAATGGAAATACAATTCCATGTCAGAGATCTCAAATCCTCCAGCAGCAAATAGGCGAGTGAGGGTGTCCCAGTTTAGCCGTGGTTGTCCCCCCTCCCCCAGGTGAGGCAGATGAGCTGAGATTTCAGAGTTTTTAAGAAGTGTCTGCTGGGAGCGTATGGGATGTTAATAAATAAATATAGGAGATTGGGGAGGATTAACATTTTTATCAGCGACGTCCTGCCCGCCAGGGATATTGGCAATCCGATCCATCTGGTAATATTGTCGGTTAGGCGATCCAGAGTTCTCCCATAGTTGGCTCTCATCAATTCCTCCCTATCCCTAGTAACCACAATGCCTAAGTATGTGACTGCGTCTGCACGCCAGGTGAGGGGGTAATCTGGATCACATTTCGGAGTTGCTGCGGTGAGAGGGAATATTTAGGACTTTATCTGGATGCCAGAGAGCCTCCCGAAAAATATCAGTACCTGTAGTATTGGGTTCAGGCTGTCTGCCGGATTGCGGAGGTAGAGGGTAAGGTCATCCGCATATAGTGAGATTAACAATTGACGCTCAGGATAAATGAGGGCGTGTTCTCTGTGGTGTTGGCGCAATTTAGATGCTAGTGGCTCTATTGCAAGGGCAAAGAGGAGCGGCGACAACGTCCACCCTTGTCTTCTGCCTCTCGCAGTGCTGAAGCCGGCAAGCGGGTGCCATTTATCAGTATACTGGCCTGTAAGTTGGCGTATAGTAGTTTGATCCAAGACTGGAAGGGTATAGGGAAACCCATCCGTTGTAATACAAAGGCTAAGTAATCCCATTCTAGGGAGTCAAAGGCTTTGGTCGCGTCAAGGAAGACGGCAACAGCATTTGTCTCAGGGTCAATGTCTTGCAGGACTGCGAATAAGGTATGGAGGTTGTGTGATGTGGCCCTGCCGGGAATGAAGCTTGATTGCTCCGGCAGCACCAGGGCGGTTATGAGGGGTCTGATGTTTTTTGCAGTAATCTTGGCCAGGATTTTCGCATCCACGTTGATGAGGGAGAGCGGCCGGTACGAGTCGCACTGGTCTGTGCGTTTCCCAGGCTTTTGGAGGGAGATGATGAGTGCTTCACGCATAATCTGGGGGAGTGTCCCCATATCCCTTCCTTCCTGAGGATTGGAATGAGGGCAGAGCTCAAAGTTTTATAAAATTGAGCCATGAGGCCATTAGGGCCGGGGCACGGCCTGACTGTGACTGCATTATAGCAGCTCTTATCTCATCGTCTTCGTAGTTGGCCAAAAGGTATTCCCGTTGGGAATCTCCTAGCCACCCGATTGCTGTGTCCTCAAAGAAAGGAGTAAAGTCTACCGGCTGCGTCCTGTGAGACTTGTATAATGTGCTATAAAATTTCTGAAATACTGCTAGGATGTCTGGGGTATCTCTGTGCACGCATCCCTCGTCGTCAAGTATTTCAAGTATCGTATTCGAAAATCTAGGTTGACGGATAGTTGCTGCAAGCACTTTCCCTGGTCTTTCGCCCTCACCATATTTCCGAGCCCGGTGGTATTTGCCCCTAAATTTACAATCCCTATCCGCGGTCTCTAGATATTCAGATATGATCTCTCTTATTTTCGCCTGTATGCTTGGGGAGGGTATCCCTTGCAGTTGGGCCTCTAAGCATTTAAGTTCTTTTTCCAAGCTGTGAAAAGTAGTGCAAATATCCTTTAACATCCCCCCACTCTTAGCAATGCAGACCCCACAGATGGTGGCCTTGAATGCCTCCCAAACCGTGGCGTACTGCGGCATCGACTTTATGTTGTGGGGAAAGAAGTCCGCTATCTCCTGTTCAAATTCTGAGTTGAAAACAGGATCCAACAATGCGTGTGTAGGTAGGCGCCAGCATGTGTATGGCGGGTCTATATTGGGGGAGGTGAGATTCAGCAGGACGGGCGAATGTTCCAAGTAGGTGCGCGCAGGTGTGTGACACCCGTCAATACGTGACCAAGAGGAGTGCGCAATAGAGTAACAAGTGCCGTCCCTGCTGTTGGGGTGAAAATGTCACCATGGTTCAATCAGTCCGTGATCTGTTTCGATGTTGTTGGGGTAGCGTTGGGTATTAGAATAGTGGTGCGGCTGAGGGTGCGAGTGATCCATTGTTGGATCCAATGCAAGGTTAAAGTCGCCTCTCCAGACACCGGCGTAGCTAAGGGGGTGCGGGCGGGCGGCCGCACCGCGCGGCACTGGTGGCCTGTTGCGGCCGCCTTCATAATTTATTCACCAGTGCCACGCGCGTGGCCCAGTTATGTACAGTGCTGCAGCTGCCAAAATTGCAGTGTTTGTGTTTACTTAGTTTGCCTGCTGCTGTTGGTGGTCGTGGTCCGTCCCAGCCTCCAGGGCCGTCAATCTTGTAGCGCGCGAGCCGGGCGCTACCAATGACGGCCCTGGGCTACATGATTTTGGCCAGCCCTCGCGACGCGAGAATGTAGCAGTGACGCATCACGCTCTTTACCACTACGCGCTCGAGTCGTGAGGAGTCAATTGTGGCCTGGGGCTGGGGCAGTCAGCGGCAGTGCTGCTCTGAATGAAGTTTGAACTTCAAGTTCGAACCAACCACCCCTCTCTTCCATAGAGTAGAGACCTTGGAGCGAGTGAGGTAACAGGTAAGAGGAGAGCAGCAGGAGTTCAGCTCCTAATCATTTGAAAACGATGTAACTTAAAATACAATTAATAAGAGGGGCAGGCTGATTTACCTTGATGCGCCTTTGCAGATTTAGTGAAGTGAACTTTGCAGTGTCTATGAATAGATTGGACAATAGGTACATCTAAGGCATTCCGCTTTTTGTGTTAGGTTTCACAAAATGAGCGATTGGGAAGAGGTGACTTTAAGATGTACTATGATTGTCTAACAAAAGAAGAGAGGATGATGGTCGGCCCAGGGCATTTCTGAGATGAGTCTCCTAGTGGAAGACAAAGAGCTCTGTCTTGGCCAAATTGAGTAAGGGCCTGTATTGTATTTATTTTGCAATGTGAAGTGCTCTGATATCCCTCTGGATCCTGTTTGCGCTATATAAAACTCTATCAATAAATAAATAAATCTGGTCTTTTTAGGGTCACACAAGTGCTTTCTCTTTACTTTCTCTTGTCTCAGCCTGTTTCCTTTTACCACTTCATTCTCTTTCCTTTCTCCCTCTTCTCTTCCCCCTCCTTCCTCTTGCCTTTCTCTCCTCTTTCCATACCTTTCTTTCTGCCCACTCTCTTTACTATGCCAGTGTCTCCCTTTCTCCATCTCTCTGCAACTTATATAGCAGAATTATAAATTCAGCTGACACAATGCTTTAATGTGCCTGTGGAAAAAAAATGCTTTTAATTTGTAGAACTAGACATCAGCAGGCACATTCCAAACCACTTGCCAGGCAGCTGACTCTATTCTAGTGGTTTTAAGGAGCACGAGACTTAACAGTTACCGGGGGGCCTTTATGGTGATCAATCAGGTCATGATATTGGAGAGTAAGCCGCGGCTCTTTGAAAACAAAGTCCTGAGTTTCCCAGCCAGCTGCCAGTTCCTCTCAGCAATTAATTGTTTAGGCAGCTCTCTGATGGATGTCACATGCGGTTTTTCTGAGTCCCCAGATAGATCATGCAGTCTGTGTGTTCTCTTTTGTACTGCAAGTCACCGGTGTATTCAACTGTGAAGCTTTGGACCATGTCATGTATGTGCATGTAACTTGCATGATCGAGGTAACTATCAGCGGAGATACTACGCGTCTCTCGGACCTCTTTCAAGTGTTCGCCGTCCTTTTCCCCCAGCAAACCCCCCCCACCGTCCCCCCCTCCAGGGGCGGCAATCTGAGGGATAGCCCCGGGCACCACAAGCTCTAGCTACGCCCCTGTCTCCAAACCACGTGTTGACCAAATGTCTAGAATCTGCCCCCACAGGATATGAAAGAATTTAGAGTCATCTGTGTTGAGGCCATAGCAGCTGATGAATGTGATGGATTGGTAAGCTAGTTGTCCCCACAGGACGCAGAATCGTCCTGCTGGGTCAGAGTAGGAGCCTATGGCATTGTAAGGGAGAGTCCGCTTAACCAGTAGGGTGATGCCCCTTGTGTATGTGGAGGAAGAGGAAAAACTGCGGTGGGCTGCCCAACGGGCAGCGAAAGAGGGTACGGCTGTTGACCTGAGGTGTGTTTCGTGCAGCATGGCACATTGTATGTTGTAAAAAATAAACAACAAGAGAGATACCAGAAGTCTGTATACAGGAGCCTAAATAGTACTCACTCTATAAAACAAAACCAACAGGTTAATGTTCAGGTCATCACAATCCTAATTGACGTGTGATCGCAGGAGAAGAGAAAAGAACCAAGAGAAAGCCCCAAAGGTGCTGGAAAAAATCCCCATCAGCCCGCTCAATAGCGGAGTATCGTCATCTGGGTAGTATGGTTGACAAAAGTAGTGTCCAGAGTGCCCTTCCTTAGGAACAACCCAAGACTAGCATAACTTGGACCATCACGTTGACCCTCAACCAACAAAGATGCAGACTGAAAGGGTTAAGTTGCAGTGCTCAGAAAATGTGAAAAAGGAAAAGAAACAAAATTCATAATCCAAGTGTTCTAAAAATACCTACCTTGATGTCATAGGAAAAACTTTATTGGGTCTGACCATCAAGGTGGTATGGTTAAAAGCAGAGTGAACAATAGCATGCAAGGAATTGCTATTCACCATGAATCTTATTTGGTCGACATGTTTCAGCCTACATAGGCTTTCTTCAGGACCTATGATGCACTACTGCAACAACAACTTACTGTGTAAAAGAGACTTACTGTGTGAAAGAAACTAAATAAGTGGTTCAATACTCCAAAATAGGGAGTAGGATGTCTTCTCCTGCATGTGAAACAATTGAAAAAGATAACAAATGGCAATCATTATTGCTATTGCAAAAAGGAACTGCTCAGTGTCCAGTACACTATAGATTCCTATGTTGATCAACTCACCCAAATTCTAGGGAGGAAAAACCTCACCTCACCTGGCACTTGCTCACAGTGAAGGAGGCCACGCACTAAAAAAGAAAGAAAAGAAGAAAATAGAGAACATACGTTTCATTTCAAAACCAAAGTTTAGACTCTGAAGGCCAACTACAGGTGGCAACAGCAGGGGGTAAAGGATAGTGATAGCACACCTTGACAAGAGGGCATCCTATGGGTAGGAAATGCATTGCAAAATACCACACACATAGGATGCCCTGCATTTCCTACCCATAGGATGCCCTCTTGTCAAGGTGTGCTATCACTATCCTTTACCCCCTGCTGTTGCCACCTGTAGTTGGCCTTCAGAGTCTAAACTTTGGTTTTGAAATGAAACGTATGTTCTCTATTTTCTTCTTTTCTTTCTTTTTTAGTGCGTGGCCTCCTTCACTGTGAGCAAGTGCCAGGTGAGGTGAGGTTTTTCCTCCCTAGAATTTGGGTGAGTTGATCAACATAGGAATCTATAGTGTACTGGACACTGAGCAGTTCCTTTTTGCAATAGCAATAATGATTGCCATTTGTTATCTTTTTCAATTGTTTCACATGCAGGAGAAGACATCCTACTCCCTATTTTGGAGTATTGAACCACTTATTTAGTTTCTTTCACACAGTAAGTCTCTTTTACACAGTAAGTTGTTGTTGCAGTAGTGCATCATAGGTCCTGAAGAAAGCCTATGTAGGCTGAAACATGTCGACCAAATAAGATTCATGGTGAATAGCAATTCCTTGCATGCTATTGTTCACTCTGCTTTTAACCATACCACCTTGATGGTCAGACCCAATAAAGTTTTTCCTATGACATCAAGGTAGGTATTTTTAGAACACTTGGATTATGAATTTTGTTTCTTTTCCTTTTTCACATTTTCTGAGCACTGCAACTTAACCCTTTCAGTCTGCATCTTTGTTGGTTGAGGGTCAACGTGATGGTCCAAGTTATGCTAGCCTTGGGTTGTTCCTAAGGAAGGGCACTCTGGACACTACTTTTGTCAACCATACTACCCAGATGACGATACTCCGCTATTGAGCGGGCTGATGGGGATTTTTTCCAGCACCTTTGGGGCTTTCTCTTGGTTCTTTTCTCTTCTCCTGCGATCACACGTCAATTAGGATTGTGATGACCTGAACATTAACCTGTTGGTTTTGTTTTATAGAGTGAGTACTATTTAGGCTCCTGTATACAGACTTCTGGTATCTCTCTTGTTGTTTATTGCTTAGTTGGGGGACAAGGTACCTAAAGAGTCTATAAACACTTCTCCCCTCAGGCCCTCCCCTACCTAGTTTGTTTTGTTCACATTGTATGTTGTGCCTGTCTAGGAACGCCAAGATGTGCCTGCGCTTCCAGGGTTTACCCAGGCCGCGCACATTCCATGTCAGGAGGTTGTACCTAGGAAGGCGAGGCTGAGTCATGTCAGCGGTGTAGTTGATTTAGGGCATTGAGTGACATGACTATGTCACGTAGTCGGTTTATGTTGATGTGGTTTGTCTGTATGACGTTGTTGAGTGGTGTTCCTTGAGTAAACTTTCCCCTCCCCCTCCCACTTCAGCAGCCCAAATACTGCTGTGGTGGTTGACCCTCCCACCCCCCCTTACCGTCTCCATAACGGTGCTCCTAACTGGGGAACAAACAATAACTTTTGGAATGTTCAAATACCAGATCAGTTTAGGGATTGCCTATTCTGTGTAGGCTAGAGGGCGACACAGAGCGTCCTCGATGGTACGAAATCATGCCACGATTGGATAACACCACTCCGCACATCAGACAGAAAGGAGTCTTCCACCTGGACATCTTTTCATGGTCATGAGACATTACATCATTTTGCAGAATATCTACTGTTGGGCTATATAATCTCAAGAGCCTCTCCATCTAGCATTACAGTTTTTTGTCTCATTAAGAAGGTTCAATTGTTGTTTTCATGGCTTACTTGATCCAGCTTCATCCGCTGAACATTATAATATAGCAGTTTTTAGCACTACTTCTTCCTTCCCGATGAATTCTTCCGTTATTAATAAAATCTCATGTATCTCTAGTGAATCATAAGTAGGTAATTAATTTACCCTGGATCCAAGTATTTTAATATTGGGTCCCTCTTCTTCTCTGTTATATGAATTTAGGTTTATGTTGTGGCTGTCCCGAAGAAGGCACTCCCAAGCCAAAACATGCGTAGACAAATTGAGAACTTGTCCAACATTTAGCCACTAGATTTTATTTAGAAGGATTGATTGTATAACTATTTGATTTTTGTGGTTTATGTTTAAATTGTAATATAATGAACTATGCCACTATTGTCTGTATTTAGATTTTTCGGAATTATGTACGTTGCACAAATTTTGATCTATACAGTTTTTACCATGAATTTATACTAATAAAAAATGGAAATATTTTAACTAATGTTCAGTGCACTGTAGTCTATAAATATATCAATGAGCCTATTGTAGGTCGCTCCTTGACCCGTTAATTGCCTAGGCTTTTGTCTCAAACGAGGGTGCTCAGGGACAGATAGAATGTCTCATATAGCTGAGTGTTCCATTTTGGTGGCGTGGAGTGTGTAGCATGTCCGCTGGACTCGGTACAGCAGGATGATACACTTTGTTTGTTGCTGCGTAGGTTGAGTGTGTATTGCACCGGGCCATCGCCCTCCGTCACCGGACGGTATCCACAGTCTATTGTTAACTTTGCCTTGGTTGATTAGTCATTCTATGTCTGAGAGGTCCGCAGCAACTGTGTGCGAGTTGTTTGGCGACGCTTTGCTGGAGTATGTCTGAGGCAGGGACTTTAAAAAGTCATTGACATGTTGAGGATTGGTAACAAAATGTTGCTTATTATCGTAGGTGACTTTTAAACACGCTGGAAACAGCATGACATATGCTATGTTCGCTTGTTGAAGCTTCTTTTTGACAGGGAGAAATTATCTGCGCGCCTCCTGGCCGGCCATCGTGAAGTCAGGGTATATTGATATTGCTGTGCCCTCCAAAGATAGCGTCCTCTTCTCCCTTGCCAGACGTAGGGCAGTGTCGCGGTCTCGATAGTTAAGTATCCGTGCTATAATTGGTATTGGGGGGGCTCCCAGCAGAGTTCTGCTGGCTAATGGCCTGTGGGCTTGTTCCACTATCAGGATCTCAGAAAACGCCTCCTTTCCAAACAGCGTGGTGAGGAGGCGCTCAACGTATTCCTCCATTTTGACAGTGTTTGTGGACTCTGGCACATCAAGAATTGCAAGTTGTTCCTGCGAGATCTAGATTCTTGGCGGCAATTACCTTCAGGACTTTTTCCATATTCAGGAGTTTTTCTTTGCTAATGTTAGAAGTGTCCTCTAGGTCCGAAATGCGCTGCTCAGCTTCTTTTATAGGTTCTTCGTGCTGGTCAGTCTTGTGTGTGATGTTGTCGAGGCGCGTGTAGGAGAGTAGGTTCTGCAATCCTATGGTCACCCCAGATTTATTGCTTTTTGCTTCACTGGTTTACGACTTTCCCTGGCTGTGGGCCTGCTAATCAGACCCACAGCCTAGCTGTTCTCTCTCTAAATTGACATCCATGTACTTTAGGTGCATTTACCAATTGGTACTGGGCCACCTTCTCAGTCCCTGTACAGTGTACCTTAGGTACCCAGGGCATAGGTGTACCCAGGGCCTACCAGGGGCTGCAGCATGTATTATGCCACCCCTGGCTGGCCATCCAAAACTGACACAACTGGCTGCTAAGACAGCTGGGGCAAGGTGGTGTAATCACCCTTTGCTGTAGATATAGTATGCCTATATCTAACCCTAAAATGGACACATATATTCCTATCAGTCACTCCTATGGCAGGCCTTATCAATCCTGAAGGCAGAGTGCTTGGAATTATGTGAGATGGTGCTCTGGCATGAGCTGAGCCAGTCTGCAGCTTGCGGAACCAAGTCCTAATAGCTGTTCCATGATAACGCTATACCATATACTCTTAAGTGCATTATAATCCTCGCGGTTAAATGCTAACTTTGGTATAGCATTATCAAAACATGTCGAGTAAGGTGTCATACGAATTGGAATACTACCCCCTCGCCAATTCTGGCGACGGGGGTAGCATTCCACCCTTCTAGAGGGACACGACATGTATGTAACTGTGAACCCCGGTTAAAGTTATCTCGAGCCTTGGCATCACAAAATGGATGCTGCCACCACAGACACAAGTCTGACCTCCTGCTGCTGGGAGTCCTTACAGCGAGAGAGGCTTGGACAAAGGGTTTCCTGCCTTGGGAGGTGCTAGCACCACCCCGGACAGGATTTTGTGTATTGGGTAGGACAGGCCTGAAAGGAATGAGACATGCCTGGGGCACACAAGGTGTCCTGTGCATACACCGGTACAAACCAGTTGCTGGGGCCTCACTGCCCCAGCTCTGGCGCGAAACCGGACAAAGGATAGGGGGTGTAGCCACCCCCTTCCTGGTCCCACCCAGGGGAGGGACCTAGTCACTAGTGCAGCCCCCTTTAGGAGAATAAAGGTAGGAGCTGGTCCCATTCCAAATTAGATTATCCTGAACAACTTTACAAGAAGAAACTCTGGACTTCGACGTTCTGCTCCACAGAAGACTGAAGAATCTCCCTTGTGGGCAAAGAGTGTCCACCCTGCAACTGCAGGCACCATCAAGCGTCCAGCGGCTTCACTTTGTCGTCTTCCCTCGAGGATCCAGACTTCAGAGCTCGACGAGACCCGGATTCCCAGACCTCTCCGACCTCAACTCACATCTGCAGCACAGCCGAGGTCCGTGGGTGCGACGAGACACGTGGGACCGGCCATCTTGAGAGAAACTGCACTTCGCTTCCAGCACGACTCCTGAGGTAAACTCGACCAAGTGCTTTGGGGATTGAGAAGCCCCAGTCCCGAGCAGCTCCTGCACCGAAGATCAGCCCTCCATCATCCACGAGATCTGCGTGTGGCCCTTCTGCCTGTTTGCTGCTCGACGCGTTGTCTGGTCACTTGCCGGCTGGCTAGTGCCCTCCTAGACGACGACCTTTGAAATCTTCACTGCTGGTCTGGTTGCTCCAGGCTGGCCCTTGCTCCCTTCCAAAAGAGGAGCACCCCGGACCCTCCTGGTCCACTCCAGACGCCGTTTCCACTCACCGCGTGGGTTGCCTTTGCCAAGGCCTGTTGACTCCAAATCCAGATCCCACACCGCCGACAGCGAGAGCCTGCGTGGGACAGCTCGTGCCTCCATCCTGGTCGTCGAAGACACCTCCTGGTCCACGTGGCTGCAGAGACAAGCGTCCACTCTTCACCTGATCGCGACGATAGCACCTGGTTCCTTCCTGGTTCCACACCGGTCACTGGCTAGTGACTTTGAACACTGTCCCCTCTGCTTTCAGGTCCTCTTCTTCCTCGATCCACCCGTGGATCACACCGGACATCTTCCTCCTGGTCGCCTGCAGCATCTTTTCTTCCAGGTTCCATAGACTTCAACGCAGAAACCCGACACGACTTCGCACCTATGCACCCGCAGCCCGTGGGTGAGGTAACAAGAGCATTTCGGTGCTCAAGGGTAGCTTGACTCTCCTAGTGTCCAGATTCACAGTCGTTTTAGTCCTAACCAGTCAGGATTGTCCGTACTCACCTTTTTCTTGAACTGTACTGTCCATAGACGTTGTTACGCATCCCGCGTGTGTGTTCACACTCTGCACACGCGTCCCGTGGGCCTCCTATTACTTACATGAGGTTAGGATAGGGTACTCCCAGCGAACCTCCAGCCTCTGGACAGCTCCATTCCTTCTATCGATTTCCTTATACCATTTACTTAGTATATGGTTTGTAGTGCCCCTAGGGCACCATTGTTATATTGTGCAACTTATCGTATTTTTCCTAAGAGATTGTCATCTGCTTAGCCCTCTGATCTCATAAAGAGCTCAGAGGTGTTTGCTATTAATAAATATACTGTTTATTTTCATAACCACCTGTGTGGTGTCCTTTCATCTGGTATTCAAGGGGTTATATGTGGTAAAACAGCTGGCTTCACATGCCAAAAGAGTTTAGCCTAAGATTGCTTTGTCCATGCTACCATTAGGATAGCTGGTCTATAAGGTTGACTTACAACCAATCACCATAAGGGTTGTTTGGACTGATACAAGGGGATCACTAGAACTAGTGAGCATCATATATCAGACCAACTTCTCACATTGGTGTGCAGCGGTTGGGATTTGAGCGTGCTGTTGTTTTTACCAAATATAATCTTGAAATATCATTTGAAAGATCACATAAGGTACCATAGGTACATATAACAAGCTTAGAAATACTCTGAGTTCTACTGAACCAGCTGTTGTAGTAGAAAGGGCCTAGCAAACCCTGACTACAACTCTTAGCAAGGGATCAGTAGGAAAACCCATAGTGTAGGTAGGTGGATCACTTACACCTCACTAGAAAGCATGTCTACCCATGGAGAGACTTCAGAGACTCCCCTAGTGGTTAGTGACCCTCCACAGGTCCTTTCCAGATATGCAGCACTCAGTTTCCAGGAGATGAGACAATTGTGTACCTCCAGGAAATTGAAACAGGGTTCTAACCCTACCACTCCTTTTCTGTTAGGTCTCTTAGAGACATATGATGCTAGAAGGGCTTCTAACACAGGCCCCTCTAATCCAGATGGGAGCATGCCCCCCTTAGAAGGCGATCCAGGTGATCCAGACTCTAACCTACCAGAAGCAGAGAATGTAGATAGTAGGGAAGAAGGGGATGTATCTGAGGATGAGGCAGACAATGGGCAACCTTTAGTCAGCAGACTTACAAGGGCCAACTTAGACCTACATAGGGAAGGAACTGGGGGACCCCCAGTGCCATCCACTAGCAGGCCTAACTTTGGGGTTAGAAGAGATAGATCTCATTCTAGGGACTCCAGTAGATCTGTGCACTCTCGTGCCTCTCATGCATCTGCTCAGAGGAGGATGACATCCCCTCAGCGGAGAGAGCATGAGGCAAAAATGAAGGAGGCTAATCTGAGGATCCAAAGGGAAGAACTTGCCCTTGCCAAAGAGAAGCTTGCCTTTGCTAGAGAGCAACAGTTGGATGGGGTAGTCCCCACTGGTGGCAGCAATATCCCTAGGGATAAAGAAAGGGGTTTTGATACTAGAAACCTGAGTAAAATAGTGCCCTCCTATAAGACAGGAGATGATATCCACAAGTGGATAACTGCTCTGGAGAGGGCCTGCAAAGTACAGCAGGTACCCCAGAGTCAGTGGGCAGCTATATTGTGGCTCTCCTTTGAAGGCAAAGGTAGAGATACGCTCCTCACTGTTAGAGATGAGGATGCTAATGATAACCAAGTCCTGAAAACTGCACTGATTGATGGGTTTGGCTTAACCACTGAACAGTAAAGGTTAATGTTCAGGGATACCCAGAAACCTCAGGCTCAGGATTGGACTGACTTTGTTGATTGTGCCACTAAGGCTTTGGAGGGCTGGTTACTGGGAAGTAAAGTTACTGATTACACAGGATTGTATAATCTAATTATGAGAGAGCAAATCTTAAATAATTGTCAGAACCAGTTGTTGCATCAGCACCTGATTGACTCAGATCTGATCTCTCCCCAAGAATTGGGAAAGAAGGCAGACTGATGGGTCAGAACCAGGGTTAAGCAGCAGAACCAGAACCAAGGTGGTGGCCAAAAGAAAGCATACCAGAAGGGTAATAATGAGAATAAGCAAAATGACCAGAAGTCTTCAACAGGGCCCCAACAACCTAAGGAGGGTGGGTCCCAAAATTCCCAAAAGAAGAAGAATGATCGTCCTAAGAAACCATGGTGCCAATAGTGTAAAAGTAAGACTCACTGGTTTTGTGAGTGCACCAAGAAAGGCCAAACTCCTACCACTACTGTCCCTAAGACACCTGCACCCCCTAGTACAGTTAGTAGTGGTAGTGTACCTCCCAAGGCTATAGTTGGGTTAACCCTGGGAACTGAGGTGGGTTCTGACTTAGTCAAGATACCTACTCAGGCAGTTCTTGTTTGTACTGGGGACATTGATATGACCCCTACTATAAGTCCTAGTACTCTGGGCAAATACAGGCAAACGCCTTTAATCAATGGAAAAATGGCTCAGGCCTACAGGGACACATGTGCCAGTGTCACTATGGTGACACCAACATTTGTGGACCCTGACCAAATCATGCTAGGTTCAGACTACCTAGTGACCAATGCTAGCAATGTCACTACCAATCACAGTATGGCAGTGGTTAATTTCTCCTGGGGAGGGGTAACTGGCCTCAAAAGGGTTGTAGTTAGTTCAGACCTCCAAGTAGATTGTCTCTTGGGCAATGATTTGTATTCCTCACTGAGGTCAGATGTGGAGTACAGGACTCATGTAGAAATGCTAGGTCTCTCCTCACATATCCTTGCTGTGACCAGGTCACAAGCCAAAAAATGCCCAGCTGAACAAGTGCTTGATCCTGGAAGAATGGACCAGACACTAGCCAAGAGGAAGAGCAGTAGGGGTGATGCTGAGCCTTCCCGCCTGCCTCGGGTTGAGGATCAGCCCTCTCAGGAGGCTGACCCAGAGACCCCACAAGGAACTGTCCTAGAAGAGCTTGAACCTGAACAGGTTGATTTTCTTGGGACAGGGGGACCTTCCAGGGCAGACTTGAGGCAGGCCCAGTTAGACTGTTCCTCCCTTGAAACCCTCAGGCAGCAAGCTGCTACTGAGGCTGCAGGGAATGCTACAGGTGCCCATAAAGTATATTGGGATGAAGGACTCCTATACTCTGAGGCAAGAGACCCCAAACCTGGTGCTACCAGGAGGCTGGTCATCCCCTTGTCTCTTAGAGGTTTCCTTCTCACCTTAGCCCATGAGATTCCCCTTGCAGGTCACTTAGGCCAGAACAAGACTTTGGACAGGCTTGCCCCACACTTTCACTGGCCTCATATGTCTGAAGACACCAAAGAGTTTTGTCGCTCATGTGTCACCTGCCAAGCCAGTGGCAAATCAGGTGGCACCGCAAAGGCCCCCCTTATACCACTACCTGTAGTGGGGGTGCCCTTTGAGAGAGTGGGGATAGACATTGTTGGACCAATGGACCCCCCAA
Organism: Lissotriton helveticus; assembly: GCF_964261635.1. Lineage (NCBI taxonomy): Eukaryota > Metazoa > Chordata > Amphibia > Caudata > Salamandridae > Lissotriton > Lissotriton helveticus. The sequence goes on along the minus strand of NC_136063.1, from coordinate 1,432,979,361 downwards.
CAGCATCTGGGCACAGATTTATACTGGTGGTAGTGGATCATGCCACCAGGTATCCAGAAGCTATTCCCCTTAGGACCACTACAGCTCCTGTTGTGGCCTGGGCTCTACTTGGAGTTTTCTCCAGAGTGGGGTTTCCTAAGCAGGTTGTCTCTGACAGGGGTGCAAACTTCATGTCAGGATACTTGACTGCAATGTGGAAGGAGTGTGGTGTAAATTACAAGTTTACCACACCCTATCACCCACAGTGCAATGGGCTTGTTGAGAGATTCAACAAGACCCTCAAAGGGATGATAAAAGGGTTACCTGAAAAGCTTAGGCGAAGATGGGACATCCTTTTACCCTGCCTCCTGCTTGCTTACAGAGAGGTCCCACAGAAGGGGGTTGGCTACAGTCCTTTTGAGCTTCTGTTTGGACATCCTGTAAGAGGACCCCTATGTCTTGTGAAGGAAGGATGGGAGTTACCTCTCAAAAAGCCTAAACTTGACATAGTGGACTATGTACTTGGTCTCCGCTCCAGGATGGCAGAGTACATGGAGAAGGCATCCAAAAACCTTGAGGCCAGCCAAGAACTTCAAAAAGCTTGGCATGACCAAAAGGCTGTCCTAACTGTTTATCATGCAGGACAGAAGGTGCGGGTGTTGGAGCCAGTGGCCCCAGCAGCTCTCCAAGACAAATGGTCTGGACCCCATACCATCATTGAGCAAAAGGGAGAGGTCACCTACTTGGTGGACCTAGGAACTCCCAGGAGCCCCCACAGGGTGCTTCATGTAAACAGGTTCAAGGCATTTGTCGACAGGGAGGACATGGGCTTGCTCATGGCCACAGATGAGGGGCAGGAGGAAGAGAGTGACCCTCTCCCAGACCTACTCACTCAGAACCCTGATGATGGGTCAGTAGATGGTGTAGTCTTTTCTGACAGCCTCTCTGAGCATCAACAAGAGGATTGTAAACAGGTTCTTCAATCCTTTAGACAAATGTTCTCACTGACACCCAGTCAGACAAACTGGTGCACCCATGAGGTGGACACTGGTGACAGTCTGCCTGTCAACGAGTAAAATCTACAGGCAACCTGACCACGTCAGGGACTGCATAAAGAAAGAAGTTCAAAAGATGTTGGAATTTGGAGTCATTGAACCCTCAGAGAGCCCTTGGGCTAGTCATGTAGTTCTAGTGCCAAAACCTCACACCCAGGATGGTAAGAGAGAGATGAGGTTTTGTGTAGACTACAGGGGTCTCAATGCTGTCACTAAGACAGATGTCCATCCAATACCTAGGGCAGATGAACTCATAGACAAGTTGGCTTCTGCAACTTTCTTGAGTACATTTGACCTAACAGCTGGTTATTGGCAAATCAGGTTAGCTGAGGATGCCAAGGCCAAAACAGCATTTTCTACCCCAGGAGGTCATTACCAATTTGTGGTGATGCCCTTTGGTTTGAAAAATGCACCTGCCACTTTTCAAAGGTTGGTGAACCAAGTTCTCACTGGGTTGGATTACTTTTGTGCAGCATATCTAGATGATATTGCTGTCTTCAGCTCCACCTGGAAGGATCACCTGATCTACCTGAGGAAAGTTTTGGAGGACCTGCAAAAGGCAGGCCTCACTATCAAGGCCACCAAGTGCCAGATAGGGCAGAGTCAGGTTGTGTACCTGGGCCACCTTGTAGGTGGAGGCCAGGTTCAACCATTGGAGAGCAAGATACAGGCCATCAAGGACTGGGCTCCTCCAACCACCCAGACACAGGTCAGAGCTTTCTTGGGCCTGTCTGGTTACTATAGGAAGTTTGTCAAAAATGATGGGTCCATTGTGACACCACTTAATGACTTGACAAGCAAGAAAATGCCAAAGAAAGTTCAGTGGACAGTTAGCTGTCAAAAGGCATTCGATGACCTGAAGCAGGCCATGTGTACTGCACCTATTCTCAAGAGTCCTGACTACTCCAAAACCTTCATTGTCCAAACAGATGCATCTGAGTTGGGTGTGGGAGCTGTTCTATCTCAACTGAATATTGATGGTCATGACCAGCCCATTGCTTTTATAAGTAGAAGGCTGACCCCTAGAGAGAAACGTTGGTCAGCTATAGAGAGGGAGGCCTTTGCTGTGGTTTGGGCCCTGAAGAAGTTGAGGCCCTACTTGTTTGGAACTCACTTCAAGATTCAGACCGACCATAAGCCCCTCTTATGGCTAAATCAGATGAAGGGTGAAAACCCCAAACTTCTTAGGTGGTCCATTTCCCTACAGGGGATGGACTTTACAGTGGAGCACATACCAGGGACTGACCATGGCAATGCAGATGGTCTCTCCATGTATTTCCACTTAGAACAGGAAGACTCACCTGGTCAAGGTTAGTTTAATGTCCCTAAGTTTGGGGGGGTTATGTAGGAGAGTAGGGTCTGCAATCCTATGGTCACCCCAGATTTTTTGCTTTTTGCTTCACTGGTTTATGACTTTCTCTGGCTGTGGGCCTGCTAATCAGACCCACAGCCTAGCTGTTCTCTCTCTAAATTGACATCCATGTACTTTAGGTGCATGTACCAATTGGTACTGGGCCACCTTCTCAGTCCCTGTACAGTGTACCTTAGGTACCCAGGGCATAGGCGTACCCAGGGCCTACCAGGGGCTGCAGCATGTATTATGCCACCCCTGGCTGGCCATCCAAAACTGACACAACTGGCTGCTAAGACAGCTCGGGCAAGGTGGTGTAATCACCCTTTGCTGTAGATATAGTATGCCTATATCTAACCCTAAAATGGACACATATATTCCTATCAGTCACTCCTATGGCAGGCCGTATCAATCCTGAAGGCAGAGTGCTTGGAATTATGTGAGATGGTGCTCTGGCATGAGCTGAGCCCGTCTGCAGCTTGCGGAACCAAGTCCTAATAGCTGTTCCATGATAACGCTATACCATATACTCTTAAGTGCATTATAATCCTCGCGGTTAAATGCTAACTTTGGTATAGCATTATCAAAACATGTCGAGTAAGGTGTCATACGAATTGGAATACTACCCCCTTGCCAATTCTGGCGACGGGGGTAGCATTCCACCCTTCTAGAGGGACACAACATGTATGTAACTGTGAACCCCTGTTAAAGTTATCTCGAGCCTTGGCATCACAAAATGGATGCTGCCACCACAAACACAAGTCTGACCTCCTGCTGCTAGTAGTCCTTCCAGCGAGAGAGGCTTGGACAAAGGGTTTGCTAGCACCACCCCAGACAGGATTTTGTGTATTGGGTAGGACATGCCTGGGCACACAAGGTGTCCTGTGCATACACCGGTTCAAACCAGTTGCTGGGGCCTCCCTGCCCCAGCTCTGGCATGAAACCGAACAAAGGATAGGGGGTGTAGCCACCCCCCTTCCTGGTCCCACCCAGGGGAGGGACCTAGTCACTAGTGCAGCCCCCTTCAGGAGAATAACGGTAGGAGCTGGTCCCATTCCAAATTAGATTATCCTGAACAACTTTACAAGAAGAAACTCTGGACTTCGACGTTCTGCTCCACAGAAGACTGAAGAATCTCCCTTGTGGGCAAGGAGTGTCCACCCTGCAACTGCAGGCACCATCAAGCGTCCAGCTGCTTCACTTTGTCGTCTTCCCTCGAGGATCCAGACTTCAGAGCTCGACAAGACCCGGATTCCCAGACCTCTCCGACCTCAACTCACATCTGCAGCACAGCTGAGATCCGTGGGTGCGACGAGACACGTGGGACCGGCCATCTTGAGAGAAACTGCACTTCGCTTCCAGCACGACTCCCGAGGTAAACTCGACCAAGTGCTTTGGGGATTGAGAAGCCCCAGTCCCGAGAGCTCCTGCACCGAAGATCAGCCCTCCAGCATCCACGAGATCTGCGTGGGGCCCTTCTGCCTGTTTGCTGCTCGACACGTTGTCTGGTCACTTGCCGGCTGGCTAGTGCCCTCCTAGACGACGACCTTTGAAATCTTCACTGCTGGTCTGGTTGCTCCAGACTGGCCCTTGCTTCCTTCCAAAAGAGAAGCACCCCGGACCCTCCTGGTCCACTCCAGACGCCGTTTCCACTCACTGCGTGGGTTGCCTTTGCCAAGGCCTCTTGACTCCAAATCCGGATCCGACAACGCCGACAGCGAGAGCCTGCGTGGGACAGCTCGTGCCTCCATCCTGGTCGTCGAAGACACCTCCTGGTCCACGTGGCTGCAGAGACAAGCGTCCACTCTTCACCTGATCGCGACGACAGCACCTGGTTCCTTCCTGGTTCCACACCGGTCACTGGCTAGTGACTTTGAACACTGTCCCCTCTGCTTTCAGGTCCTCTTCTTCCTCGATCCACCCGCGGATCGCACCGGACATCTTCCTCCTGGTCGCCTGCAGCATCTTTTCTTCCAGGCTCCATAGACTTCAACGCAGAAACCCGACACGACTTCGCACCTATGCACCCGCAGCCCGTGGGTGAGGTAACAAGAGCATTTCGGTGCTCAAGGGTAGCTTGACTCTCCTAGTGTCCAGATTCACAGTCGTTTTAGTCCTAACCAGTCAGGATTGTCCGTACTCACCTTTTTCTTGAACTGTACTGTCCATAGACGTTGTTACGCATCCCGCGTGTGAGTTCACACTCTGCACACGCGTCCTGTGGGCCTCCTATTACTTACCTGAGGTTAGGATAGGGTAGTCCCAGCGAACCTCCAGCCTCTGGACAGCTCCATTCCTTCTATTGATTTCCTTATACCATTTACTTAGTATATGGTTTGTTGTGCCCCTAGGGCACCATTGTAATATTGTGCAAGTTATCGTATTTTTCCTAAGAGATTGTCATGTGCTTAGCCCTTTGATCTCATAAAGAGTTCAGAGGTGTTTGTTATTAATAAATATACTGTTTATTTTCATAACAACCTGTGTGGTGTCCTTTCATCTGGTATTCAAGGGGTTATATGTGGTAAAACAGCTGGCTTCACATGCCAAAAGAGTTTAGCCTAAGACTGCTTTGTCCATGCTACCATTAGGATAGCTGGTCTATAAGGATGACTTACAACCAATCACCATAAGGGTTGTTTGGACTGATACAAGGTGATCACTAGAACTAGTGAGCATCATATATCAGGCCAACTTCTCACAGCGCGTGCACATGGAGTCCATCTTGGCCTCTATGGAGGTAAGGCTGGATATCATGGTGAGGAGGAGGTCCCTCAGATCGTCCGTTGATGCGGGTGTCCCCGTGGGAAGGCATCCGTCGTGTTATTTTCAGTCTCGCCTTGTCTTCTGGATGATTTGCGGGCTTCGAATGGAATTTTCTTTTGCTTTCCGTCTGTTTTCCCCATGTTGGTCCCTGTGTTTAAGGTATGGTCCCTTGGTATGGCGAGGCGAGTAGGAAAGAGTATGATTAGACAGGGTGTAGGAGCGTTGCTTCGTCTACACAAGGCTGTGGCGGGGTAATAATGCCTACATTTTAGGGTTAGCGCCGGAGTGCGTTGGGTGGTATTTTAGAAATGGAGGTGTAGCCCCTCACCGCACTGCTGAGAGATGGGGTTTATTGCTCCGCGGGCCCAGGTGCGTGGTCGGCGTAGTTGGATTCAGGTTGTGGGTAATACTGTGCAGTTAGGGGGGTGGCGATCAGAAAAAAGTATCCAGCACACCTAGTTCCGGCAGGCGTGGCAGTGGGTGCGCCTGTGCCTATGAACGTCTATGACGGTGTTTTGGGGATCGTGGTGGCCCCGGGCCCAGTGGGTCACAAAAGCGACCGCCCAAAGAGGGGCAGCAGCAAAGCAGCCGGTCCCTCCCGCGGACAAAAGCTCCACAGGTAAGTCATGGGGTGGGGCAGCTGATCGGCACAGTCAAATAGTATTTTCTCTTACTGGCCAGGTAGGACTTGCGGGCCCCAGGCGCCTGCACAACAAGTCCAGCGGGAGCGACGGGCGGCAATAAATTCCAATCAATGAGGAATGGGAATGGACTAAATTTTTTTAAATAACGAATTAAGTAGAATGACTCCATTTTATTGGAAACCCTGCGGGCATTCATGGGCCGCTGCCCCTGGAGTCGTGCTTCAGCAAGTAAACCCTACAATTTTACCCACAGCCTTTTTTTCTTATGATGGGTTGGAGAAATGCTTCCAAAACTTGGATTCCTTCTTCAGAGGTGTCAAGTATTCCTCCTCTTCATCACAGTGTTCTCATTCTGCTTTGCTTTCTGAACAAGAAAGAAACAGCCGGCAAGTCTCGGGTCCGCGCAGGAGGTAGAACGAGAGGGGGTCCCAGGCAGCACCCCCCGCAGTATGCAGCGGCCGCGCTGATCTCTGGCCCCCAAGCATCGGCGAAAGGTCTGGAGCGGGGCGACCACAGCCGAGGTCCGGCGATCCAGGCACAGGGTTTGGAGGTGGGAGGGCGAAGGGGGAGGGTGAATGGGGCTGACCCCACCCCCGACTCACTCCCCCAAGCTAGGCCTCTCTCACTTCGACGCTGATTTCTTCTAGGTGGCCGGCTTCCCAGGGCAACAGCAGACCGCGTCATGAGCCAGGAGCGCAGACACTTTGCAGGGGCGGGAGATCAGCGTCTGTGTAGTCAAGAGATAGGGTGCCACAAGAGTCGGCGGGCCGCTCCAACCAGCTTTGGCAGGGATGCGGCCCTCAACGTACCATCTCAGGTCCCCCGCCTCGTTGCCGTCTCCGCCGGCCACCGAGGCGCTGGCTTCTTTGGGATCAATGCGGGCAGCTAGCTGTTCTGTGCGGCAGCCGTCTTGGGGTTGCATCACCGCCGGGCTCGGATGAGGAGGACTCGGCTTTGAGGCTGGTTGCAGAGATGCCTCTGACAGCAAAGTGTGGCGGTGAGTCTCCGATCCACTGTCCAGAGCCTTTGTGGGTCGATTGTTCTGCCTATGAGGAGGATTATGATGAATTGTATCCCCGAGCAGCAAGAGCCTCACACAAGTACGGCCATCTTGCTTGGCGCCCTGTAACACCCCCTGGGTTTAATGACTCGTTCTGATTCGCTATTTGGAAATGGTGGGTATAAAGGTACATTCCCCCCTATTTGCAGATCGAAATGAGGTGTATCAATGGTTGTTTCCTCAATTACCGTTGCAACCATTGAAAAGTTAACTACTACTCAAAGGAGGTTATAACCCACTTGAAAATCGTACACAGTAATATTTGGACGACTCCCGTTTGGGGCTTGTATCTAGTAAGCTTGGGGACCTAGTGGTGGTCCAGAAGCCCACTTCCTGCTCCTTCCCCCCATCCCCAATATGTTCCCAAATGGGAAACTTTTTTTTATAGGTAGCAATGTGGTCTGTTTGTCCTTGTAGGCCACTATTATTGTGTTTGTGGCCTATCACTGGGGTTGCAAATAGCGACCTGCTAATTAATATTCATTAGGCAGTCTTAATGCGACCCCCTACAACCGGAGATTATGCGACACAACTTATAAGTGCATAGGTTGTATCACAAAGTTAGAAATAGGTCCCAAATGGTCGGTACATAATTTTCAACCACTATTTGTGATCAGGTTGTTCCTAAAACATGCTTGAAGTTCTTCAAATAAATAAGAAACAAGGGTGAATGTTAGTTATCTGTACGATAATAGTATCAACTAACAATATGAGACCATTCTTCGTTTTGAGAGTAGAACATCCTAAAAATGAAAACCCTTTTCACTGCAGTCCCTGAGCATGGTAAACACCCCACAACTTCAAGTAGCTTACCCTTCCTTTGCCCATCGACTGCTGCCATGTTTTCTCAGTTACAACAGGTTTCAGGAGGGTAGGTGAATCTTATAGAAGATTGAGCCTTATTTTACACACTCTTGAGGTTCCCCAAATAATCAGTTTCTTTCTAACTGATATCCCATAAGCCTCTTGCAGGTGCCTACAACTTCCTTCTCCACCAGCAGCTTCCACTGGCGTGGTAAATGGACCATGAGCCCTAAGGCAAGTAAGGAATATGGACTTTTCTGACTCTAACTCGATAGTACTAGGCATCAATACTTGGAGTGCAGTGACCCCTCTCTTCTCTGGGTCACAGTGCCACTGCACCTGCTCCACTAATGAAAGCTACCCTGTTGGGAGCCTCTTCTATTGTATTGATTTCATCGGGCGCTGTGCTCCTCCTGCTGTAATTTTCAGACAGTTACAACCTGCTATAATTGTGATACATTTGCAGCAGCTTAAAATGGGGCGGTTTTTGTGTGCAACGTGTTCTGTAGCGTTTTATCCTGATTAACAGAATCAGAATTACTGAAATCTAGCTAATGCAATTTGCCCTTTTAATAGTAGAACATGGGTGTCCCCTGGACAGGGAGGCATTGACCATTGGAAATGTGGGGTTTTCGATCTATTGACTCGCCTCATATGATTGGTGTAATGTGTACAATGGGTGCATTAGGTTCTCAATGACACCCAATATTTACAGGTGCAGATTAACAGGTTTCTTCATAAGGAACAAGAAAAACCCATTGCCCTCCACACCCCCCTGGGCTAAAAACAAGTTCTCTTCCAGGGGATTCTCATCAATAGTCATAAGCACTGAATTATCTCCGCCCACGTGCGGGAACCTGGAATTATCTCCTTCCACGTCCGGGAACCCGGAGCATATACAAAAATACATATATATGTGTATGTAGTAGAAAATGAGTACATAGTACGAAATAAACGCACACATATACATGTATAACATAAAAAATGTGCAGCCCCAAACATATCCAATAGGCTATGAAGCCAGAGTTACATGTGTTTTTCTAGTATGAAAATAACATATAATGTAAGAGAAGGACATGTACAGTGATAGCATTCCGCAGAAAACCTTTTATTTTCATCAAAGAAAACAAGTAATGGCAGGCAATTAGCCTAAAGAAGGCCGCATAAATAAATAACATCCCTGTACAGAAAAGGAAACTGGCACCTCGCCTTTAAGGCCTGAGAGTTTAGTTTAGTTTAGTTTTGCATTTCTAACGCGCAACAGCTACCCACAGATGGTTTCCCGGCGCGAAATTGTGAAAAATTAATAAAGGGCTAAGGATGAGGGGTGTCTAGATGTCGAATAACCATTTTTTAAGGCTTTGCGAAATTTCATGAAGTTAGTCTCAATGCGTATCGGGAAAGGTAAAGAATTCCATAACCGGGGTCCAAGATAGGAGAAAGATTTGTCGCCCATGCGGAAAAGCTTGAATTTAGGAATGACAAACTGTTTTGATGTGGAGGAGCGGAGAGTGCGGGACAGGCAGTAAGGGTGAACGAGTGATTGGAGATATTTTGGGGCCGATCCAGTATTCATTTTGTGCATAAAACAGAGTGCTTTAAATTTGATTCTATTTTCAACCCTGAGCCAGTGAAGGTCACGGAGGTATCTGGTGGTAGGAGTGGTTCTGGGGATTTTACATAACAGTCTGGCAGCAGAGTTCTGGATAACCTGCAATCTACGGATGGTTGCTTTTTTTGAGCCTAGGTAGAGTACATTGCCGTAGTCAATCCTTGAAGTAATCAAGGCATTGACTACGGTTTTCTGAGTTGACTCTGGTGGCATCCAGCAGATCTTCTTTAGCCACTTTAAGATTGCGAAACATTTGGCTGAAGTTTTTACAGTATGTTGGTGCATATTGAGGGAGTCATCAATAATAATGCCTAGATTGCGCACCTGTGAGACAGGGGTGGGGAGCGCGCCTATTTCCTTAGGCCAATGTTGGGGGCCCCACAGGTTTTTATTTTTACCGAGAATAATGACTTCGGTTTTATCCCCATTTAATTTGAGGAAATGATCCTGCATCCATCCTGCTATTTTAGTGAGAGCAATTTTAAGTGTGGAGGGAGTATCAATACTCTCAGAAGAGAGGGAAAAGATCAACTGAGAGTCATCGGCATATGAATACATCAATAGGCCTGAGTCCTTGACCATCTCCCATCATGCACCACAGGTGACAGTTAGGTCAGTTCTTTTTTCCGGCTCCTTCTGTGAGGAACCTGGAGCTTGAGCTTAACTGATTTTGACTTTTTCCAGTCAGAATTTATATTCTAACTACTTTTTTTTCGATATTTCTTGTTACTGGTTGTATTTACCAGTCTTTTTCTGACTAATTAGTCATTCTTTTTAGTCAGATATGCCACCTTTATTTTATAAATGTCCTTCCTGTGGGAAGAAGACGGCAAATCCGATCCTCATTCAGTCTGCGTCGTGTGCCTACCTTCTTCTCACGACACAGAGACATGCTACCACTGTCTTCAACTTTCAAGAAGAACATTGAAAGACAGAGAGAAGATCAGACTTCTAGGCTTTATGGAGAGAGGAAAACAACATAAAAGTGGCCAGAGAGTCATCACTCATCTGGAGGGCCCTCCTCTCCGATAGAACGGTGAAGATCTACATCACCAGAAGCTATAAGTAAGAAAAAACATTACAGCATGTCTCAACGTGGAGACCAACTAAACAAGTAAGGTCGACGTCGAAGGCCAGATCGTCGATGTTTATATGGAGTGTTCTTCCCACTGGTCTTATTCTTCTGCCATGGTGTTTTTCCATGTTATTCCCACCTCTTGCCCTCCACATCCCCCTGGGCTAAAAAAACATGTTTACGTTCATTAGCAAACTTCCTGCCATTGAGTTAGCCATATACAATGTACAATTTTTAGAGATTAATGCGTGTCTTTCAGTAGTTTGAGAATGTATTCGGAAATCCACTCCAGTCATGCAAGTAAACCTATATGAAATAGATTTATGATTTTCTAAACAATTTTTGATTCAGCACAAGGCATCAGGTTAACAAACAGCATCCATAGAGCAGACAGACAGTTGATCACAGGTGCAGTTTAAGTAAAATTACGAGTGTAGCAAGGCAGACATCTGGGCATAGCTATTAGTAGCAGGGCCATTAATCATCTGGAAAGAACTGATGCAACAAAGGAAAGGAGGGAGCAAAGAACCTTCCAAGGCGAATATATGACGTTACAACGCAAATTATTGAGAACCTAATGCACCCCATTTACACATTACACCAATCATATGAGGTGAGTCAATAGATCGAAAACTCCACATTTCCAATGGTCAATGCATCCGTGTCCAGGGAACCCATGTTCTACTATTAAAAGGGCAAATTGCATTTGCTGGATTTCAGTAATTCTGATTCTGTTAATCAGGATAAGACAATACAGAACATATTTTGCACACAAAAACTGCCCCATTTTAAGCTGCTGCAAATGTATCACAATTATAGCAAGTTGTAACTGTCTGAAAAACAGCAGGAGGAGCACAGCGCCCGATGAAATCAATACAATAGAAGAGGCTCCCAACAGGCTAGCTTTCATTAGTGCAGCAGGTGCAGTGGCAGTGTGACCCAGAGAAGGGAGGGGTCACTGCACTCCAAGTAGTGATACCTAGTACTATCGAGTTGGTCTCAGAAAAGTCCATATTTCTTACTTGCTTAAGGGCTCATGGCCCATTTACCACGCCAGTGGAAGCTGCTGGTGGAGAATTACAATGCATGCCTTTACAATGCGGTTTTTACATCGCAACTACCATTACATCACATGATTTTACAATGCATGCCATTACAGTGCATTATTTAAACTACCATTACAACGCATACCATTACAATGAATACCATTACAACGCATAATACTTTTGAGGCAACAGTGAGGTAAAGTGTAGGAGAGTGTAGGGGTAAAAATTAATATGCCCACTCCAGTGAGTGCAACAGTAGGGTAAGTGTTGAATAGTGTAGGTGTAAAAATTGCTGTTCCCACTCCAGTGAGTGCAACAATAGGGTACGTGTTGGATAGAGTAGGGGTAAAAATACTATCCCTATGTACCCCAAAACCGATACCCACCCTAAAACTAAGCAAATCCACATTACTTAGTATTTATTCTCACCGCCCTACCTCTTTTATGCCTCTGCATAGCCGTTTTTTTCTCTGCTTCTGCCTTGCACAAAGCTGCGGTTGCTTTCACTTTTTGATTGGAAGTATGTCCATAACACCTCCGATACCAAACCAAGAGTTTCACTACTGGCCTGACTGTTCTTCAGATGTGCCTTCTACCCTTTTCGGGGTTTATGGCTATTTTTCCTCTTCTGTACTTCTTGGTCATGGCTTCCTTACCAGTCGACTCTGGGTTGGCTCTTTTGGGATTATTTTCTAGGGAGTTCCCTCCACCTCTTGCAAGCGCGGTTGCAGTTCTAACCCCTTTGGGGGATTGCTTCCCCTGTACTAATAAGCATAAGGATTGCGGTGAGTAGGCGGCTGCCTGACCCCCCAACACCCTCTGTGATTTTGTGCACACTCGATCTTGAACATTGGTGGCATCATTTTAATGTGTACAGCGTTCTGAATGTCTGAATATGTTTTAAAATGATTTACGATTTTAATTTCATTTAACTTGCTTCTTTGCACACATACATTCCTACCTCTCGGCTCCCGACTCGTTCCCCGCAGCTGTGTGCTGTTTGAGTGGAGGGCGTGGAGACCTGCACCAGAACGCGCAGGGCGGTTCCGGCACCACATGGGGCGGAGCTGATTGCAAGCTCCGCTCGTTACTTAAGCTTGGTAGCTTCACTGCTCACTGAGGATTGCGGTGAGTAGGCGGCTGCCTGATCCCCCAACACCCTCTGTGATTTTGTGCACACTCGATCTTGAACATTGGTGGCATCATTTTAATGTGTACAGCGTTCTGAATGTCTGAATATGTTTTAAAATGATTTACGATTTTAATTTCATTTAACTTGCTTCTTTGCACACATACATTCCTACCTCTCGGCTCCCGCCTCGTTCCCCGCAGCTGTGTGCTGTTTGAGTGGAGGGCGTGGAGACCTGCACCAGAACGCGCAGGGCGGTTCCGGCACCACATGGGGCGGAGCTGATTGCAAACTCCGCTTCCTATATATTTAATGTGTCAGAGAACGCGCAGCGGGCGCGCCGGTGGCGCGCCTAAGGCAAGCCCGTCTGCGCCCGTCCGCTCCCGGCTCGTGCCCAGCGCCGGTCACTATGCCCAAATTGATTCATTGATACGCCATAGCTGGTCTAGAGAAAGTCTCCTAGACCTCAGACCAGCTACCTCAGATAACCACTTGAGGTACAACCCCTCACTAGCTCAGCAAAGCTACATTTGCCCTAACTGCCACTTTGCCCTGCAACCTGCGATAACCAATACGGGCAAGGTCACTAGAGAGAGCTGCCGCGGCACCCTCCCGCGTGAAATAAAGGCTTGTTTAATCAATTGCCGTTCCCTGCCGAAACACGCCAGTGATATCTGGCTCTCCCTTACAACGAATGCTTGGGACCTGTTGTTCCTCACGGAAACCTGGACCAAAGAGTCCTCGCACCCCGACATCGCCCTAGCTGTCCCTCCAAACTATCATTTTGCGGGACTTAATAGACCTGGCTCAAAGACAGGTGGAGGAATAGCTATTATTCTCAGAGAACACTGGACAATCTCTTCTAGGAAACTAGATAACTTGGGCCCCATTGAAGCTATGTATTTCTGCATTTCCGAGGCAGCTCTCCTCATCTGTGCATGGGTACTTATCTACAACACACCGAACACCCCCCCCATTTACATTACCGAATTAATGTCGAGGTTAGCTGACCTCTCACTAAAACACTCTCACTTTACTGTCTTGGGGGATTTTAATCTACATGTAGATGACAGTAACTGTACAAAGGCGTGTTCCTTGGTAGAGACCATGGAGGGTTTTAACCTTCTGCAAAAAGTTGTTGGCCCCACACACTCTGCTGGGCACACGTTAGACCTGATTTTCACCAACCTACCTGGCCTCTCCACTCTTACCCCTCTCCCTGTGACTTGGTCGGACCACTTTACTATCCCTTTCAACCTAAAACTCGCCACAACTGTGACCCCTGTCTGTAGGTCGGAGAGGACGGGTAGAAAGTGGTTTAAAGTAACGCTTGAGGAGCTTGAGCCTGCTCTAGCCAAGCTCAAATGGCAACCCTCCGCGAAGATTAATGATGATGTTGCGAATCTAAATCAATACATCACTACGGCCATTGAAAATATCGCCCCCCTCACTACCCTTTCTTCAGCTAGAACCAAGCCCTCTGCTCCCTGGTTCTCCCAGCTGCTGCGGGAAGAAAAAAGTGAATGTAAAAAGCTGGAACGCCTTTGGCGTCGTACCTATGACCCAGGCGCCAAATTAACGTACAGAGGGGCACTAAAAAATTTCCACAAACTCAAACAAACTGCCATGAGGGAATACTTTGCCTGTAAAATCAAATCTGCAGATAACAGTGCCAAGACACTCTTCCAAGTAGTAAATGACTTCACCAACCCTTCTGCCCTTCTGCACAAGACAGAGCCCTGCCAAGAACTCTGTGACAATTTATCCAATTTCTTTCATGAGAAAATTTCTCTCATCTATGCTTCTTTTAATACAGTGCAAAAACCTCATATTGATGACACTCCCCCCTCCGATCCTAGCCCCAAGGATAAGAGGCTTAGGGCGTTCAAAGCCATCACCTTAGAGTTGGCACTGAAAAAACTCCTTCTATGTAAATCAGGCTCACCCTTAGATCCTATGCCTGCTCAAGTTTTCTCCACAGTTGCTCCGGCGATTGTGCAACCTCTGCTATCAATATGGAACTCCTCCCTTAGATTAGGACAGTTTCCGGACGCCTGGAAGCAGGCAATTCTCATCCCCCTGTTAAAAAAACCCGACGCGGACTCTGCTGTTTTCAGTAACTACCGCCCGATATCCCTGCTACCAAAACCTGCCAAAATTTTGGAAAAAATAGTACAGGAACAACTATCAGACCATATTGAAAGACATGACTTGTTACATGACTCACAATCCGGCTTTAGGACCGGTTATAGCACAGAGACTGCACTTCTAGAGGTGGCGGAGACCGTGCGAGAGACTGTGGACGGGGGAGAAGTAGTCATGTTAGTGCTCCTCGACCTGTCTGCAGCCTTCGATACGGTCTCCCACGCCATCCTCCTGAATAGACTCCGTGAGATGGGGATTTGCGGCACCCCTTTGGCCTGGATTAATTCCTTTCTTACAGGCCGCACACAACAAGTCTGGTGCCGCCCTTTCTGGTCCAAAGACAGGAAACCTCTTGGCTGTGGGGTGCCCCAGGGATCGGCTCTTAGCCCCCTCTTCTTTAACATCTATGTGGCACCCCTAGCAAAGGTAATTGAGTCTCTGGGGGTAAGAGTGATATCGTATGCTGACGACACTCAGCTTATTTTTTCTCTTAAAGATCAATCACCCTCTGGTTTTGACAACTTCAGAATCTGTCTCTCCAATATCGTGGTATGGATGACTGCAAACACGCTAAAACTGAATACGGATAAGACTGAGGTGTTATTTTTTAATCAGACTATCCCCTTATCCCCCTCCACCTGGTGGCCTGTGGAACTCAACCCTCCACCTGCCCCGGTAAGGGTGGCCCGCAATCTTGGAGTTCAATTTAATAATAACTTATCTTTTAAAACCCATATTCAGAAAGTCACCTCAGCATGCTTTGGGAAACTTCATATGATAAGAAAAATCTCCCCCTTTCTTCCCAAGGAAGCTCTGAAGACAGTGACACATGCCCTAATTACGTCACACTTAGATTACGCGAATAGTCTATATGTGGGACTACCGGCCTATCTGCTTCACAGACTGCAAATAGTGCAGAATGCCGCTGCCAGGCTAATTTGCAAAGTCCCCTATCGACACTCAATCTCCCCCCACTTGAAGAAACTGCACTGGCTACCGATCACTGCTCGCGTTAAATTTAAGGCCCTGATACTAGCTTTTAGAGCTCTTATCGGGAAAGGCCCTAAATACCTGAGGCAAAGACTGAAACCAGTTCACTCCGCCCTCAATCTCAGATCGAATCATCTTCACCTGCTGTCAACCCCCCGATTTCGTTATGCGAGAAAGGGTGGCAGAGCCTTCACAGTGGCAGTATCCAAGCTGTGGAACTCTCTGCCCATCAGTCTTAGGACTATTGACACTGAATCTCAGTTCAGGGGCAAATTGAAAACCTTTTTATTCTCAGACCATTAAGTCCTGCCCCTCCTCTCTGCATTCCTTAGCGCCGGGACACCCCCGTTGGGGGTAGCTGTGCGCTTAATAAATGTCAATAATAATAATAATAATAATATCAGCTACGATCTTGGGTGACGTCAGGATCCTCACTCACCTTGTTCCCTGGCTTGTTGGTCGGGAACAGGTTGCTCCATGCACATAAGGACTTTATTTAGCGTGTGGCCTTCGTGTTTGTTTGGCTGTGGACACTGCCTCTCCATATATTACTTCAGTTATATATACTTTATATATTTCTGGCGTTGGTCTTCCCATACTATTTTCTTTTGCGATGAGGACTAGGTATCTGAATAGGCCTCCCCTTTGTTGGCTCTGTTCTTCTCGACCCCTTTTGGAGTCCTCCATTGTGGTCTTTATTTCTTTAATTTAGAGGGGTTGTTTCTCCCCTGTGGTTTTCTTTTCAGTTGTCTCTCGACTGCCTAATTGTACCCGTTCAATCAGTAGTGCTGTTTCTGTCTGCTTCCTTGGTTTTCTGGGGTGTGAATTCTACCCCACCCTCTCCCTTTAGATGAGGCAAAGTGGCTGGTTTCTAGCTTGCCATTGTCTCACCTGCAGCCCATGGCCGCTGCTGTGGTTGTTTATATATCTATATACATGTATCTATATATATATATATATGTGTGTGTGTGTGCATATATATATATATATTTGCGTGTGTGTGTGTTTTATGCCTTCTTTTCTTGGGATTCTGCATTAACCAGTCCCAGAGGGCTTCTTTCTCTTGAAGTGTTTCCTCTACCTCACGTGGTCTATGGCCATGATTCTTGTTATTGCTTGCCATGCTTTTCTTAATCTATTGTTTGGTGCTCTCTGTATTACCAACTTCTATGGCTAGGAGCTTTGGCCCAGTTGTTTTACTTATTGTCCATATCGTCCATATTGCGCTCTTTAACCACTTCCATGCTAATGACAAGGCCAGCTCGTCATGCAGTACACTGGAGCTGTGCTTATGACGAGCTGACCTTGTCATGAACAATGGGAAAAGTCATAGTTCAGCACCCAGCGGGAATTGCCTTAGCATTGAAGGTGTTAAGCGATCGAATACAGGACAGGAGGTACCGGGAACTGGGACGGTACTAGAGGTGTTGCAGGGTATGCTGTCTTGGTTGCCATGGATGGCGGGGCACTGAGTGAGCCGGAGGAGTTGTGTACGCAGCACTTTCAGCTGGGGCGCACTTACCTGCGCTATCCAAGGCCTGTAACTCCCAGCCACAGACAAGGAGGCAACATCAAGCATGGAGCAGATACCCTCTTTCGGCGCACCTGATCCCAACATGGCGGCTGCAGCACAAAGGCGGACAAACCCCAGTCACAGAGGCCCAGGAGGCACTAGATAAGTGGGAGGTCAAAAGCCAGAGACCTCTGGGTCCTCAGAGGAACAGAGTGAAGACCCAGCCAGACTTTGGACATAGTTCTCCTCGTCTCTACCCCTACCTCTGTTCCCCTACCTCTCCCCTCTTCCTCCCATGCCACATTCGTCTTGTATCATGTACCTTTGTAACATTGCTATTTGTGTCTTTTTTGAGTATGCATCACCATGCCCCAGTAACTGTTTGTAACCATGTAACTGTTACCAAACTACCTACCCCCTACCCCTCCCCGCTCTACTCCTCTCCACTTTCCTGCTACTGACCTCTGCCCCCACCTGTTCCTGGGCATAGTCCCCACCCTGTTTACCTGTGAATTTTCCTTCGTCATTTGAGATCTAGCTATTTTGTCTGATGCCCGATGGAGCTACCTGGTTTAGCTATAGGGGAGACAGGTCGGGGATTCCCTCCTTGGACGTCACCTACCCAGTCGGTCTTTAGCCAGACTTACTTTCATCTCTCCTTGTCGTCTCTTCCCGCATCCTCCCTCTATTTATGTGTCTCCTCTCCTCTATCAGTGTATTGAGACTGAACTATTTTGTCTGATGCCCGATGGAACTACCTGGTTTAGCTATAGGGGAGAAGGGCCGGGGACTCCCTCCTTGGTCGTCACCTACCCAGTTGGCCTTTAGACAGACTTCATTTTGTCTCTCCACGTTGTCTCTTCCCCTATCCTCCCTCTCTCACCTTCCTTGTCCCCTCACCTCTATGCTCCATTTATTTTGCCCTCCATGATCTTTAAATGTTTCCCATTAAGTTCTAGCTACTTGGCCAAAGCCCGATGGAGCTACCTGATAGCTATAGAGGAGATAGGTTTTGGGACTTCCCCCTCGACCGTCACCTACCCAGCCGGACTTTGGGCAGACTTTCCTTCGTCATTATGCCGTATCTCCCTCCCACCTCTTTACCCATACCCCTTTCCCCTCTACAGTTCACTTATCTCGTTTTCTATGCTCTTGTAATTGTTTGTCTAGCAACTGATGTAATCTTGTAATTTTGTGGAACCTCATGTAAAGCGCTCTGATACCTCCGGGTCTAGCGAGCGCTATATAAAACTCTTAAAATAAAATAAATAAATAAATGCAATTGTCCTTAGCCTTCCGCCTCGGTCTCTTGGGCCGTTTGACCTTCCGAGGGCGTTGTAGAGCTATGTTTATATGGAGTGTTCTTCCCACTGGTCTTATTCTTCTGCCATGGTGTTTTCCCATGTTTTTGCACAGCTGCGGATTTGGTTCTATACGGGGCTCTCCCAGTTTTCTGGTGGGATGTTTTCATCCTCACTCTCCCTTCCTGGTGAGCTGCCTCTCTCTCTCTCTTTGTCTTATGCAGACCGGATAGCTTAGGCAGGGAATCAATTTGCAAACCATCCTCCGGGATGGTGTTGCTTGGGTATCTCATTCACAGGTAAGGAACCTGCAGCTAGACATCTCTATCACATGAATACGTAACTTACCTTTGGTAACGCCTTATCTGGTAGGGACTAGATATAGCAGCTGATTCCTTACCAACTCACCTATCCTCCCTGCTCTGCGTACTGATTCTCCTTTTCTTTCAGATCCCTTGTATACCCCCTCATGCATTTCGTGGGTTAAAGACACAAAAGAGAAAAGACAAACCAACAACTAATAATTATTATAAGCATCATTCAAAAAGAGGATTCTTGTTGGGCACACTGTGTCCATAGCAGTTACTATACATGGCTCAGTGTTTTAGCGCAGAAAGTAGTTGCGGAAGAAACTGACGTCAGCGCATCAGGGGAGGGCTTACATGGACTCTTACTACGTCACATCCGGTGGACCATGTCGTTACAGAGTCGCTCGACGCCCTCTACCGACTCGCAGAGGTACTGCTGTAGAAACAATTCCGGATCCAATCTGTTATCTGGGAATAATTCAAAGGTAAGGACTCTGTGGCTAGATCTAGTCTCTACCAGCCAAGGCGTTACAGAAGGTAAGTAACTTATGCGATTCCATGTTAGAGCTTGAAACGTTTCTGACTTCTTCTCTGGTAGTTAATGCTGATGTCTTGTAATGCCATTAAACATTATACATAAACATTTGAGTATGCACCCTAGTTTTATAAATTCTGTTCATGTATTTTAAATGTATTTTTTATTCTTGTGACAGAATTTCTGCAAAGTATGATGGGATTTGGGATAGAGGATCTCTGGTTGCAATTAACCCACGTGATAGAGAGCGGTGAGTAAAATTATTTGGGAGAGTCATTGTGTCCCCTTCCACACATTTGTCTGTTTTGGCAGATGAACTACCAGTGAAAATAGCAGACTCTTTCGCCTGAGTGTTTCTACTTTCATAACATTTTGCATTTTGATGAGCCGCTTTACATGAAGATTATGGTGAGTTACCATCCCAGTACACGCCCCCCACCCTAACTAATTTGCATGGAAGTATCTCCCCAAAAAAGGTATTTACCAGTTATGGCATGCATACATATGCTGTTCAGGTAATGCCTGTAATACCATGATCATGATCAACAATAAGTGCTTCACTTCATTTATTGTGCTCAACAGACAGTGACTCCAATTTGGCCAAATTATTGGTATTGTAGATAATCCCACTGACGCTGCATGAGCCAAAATATCCATGTTCGCATAAATGATGTTGTGGAAGGGTATTTTTAATTTAGAATTTTCAGAAAAAAGGGGTAATTTACGGTTCATGTTTCTAAATTTGTTGCACTGACATCCATGGCCTCTGAAGGACAATAAAAAAGGTTAGGTCTGCTGTTGTACCCAGAAGCATTATTCTTCTGAAGCAGCAAATGCATGCATGTTACCATCAAAAATCTGTATAGCCTGTAAAAAATCTGTAGACACATCAGATAACTGTGTCCCCATAACAGATATAGAAGCAAATGCATCAAAAGAAAAAACGGTCGCAAACAGGCATATTTCCGGAATCTGCCCCTTTGCGACCAGTATTTTTGAATTTGGGATGCATCATCCCAAATGCAAAAATCGCGATTTGAAGAATCGCAAAATTTGCGATTACTTAAATTGCGATTGCATTTAAGGCATCGCAAATTGCGATACCTCAAAAGCAATGCATGATGCCATTGAAAATTGCGATTTCCCTATTAGAAGACGCAAATTACCGGCAAATGAAACTTGACGGTAATTTGCAAAAACTTTGAAAAACGCACTAAAGTGCATTTTTCAAAGTTCCTGGTTACACACACACATGCTCAACATGTGTTCACATTACAATTTCAGGGGTGCAACAGGGTGTCCTTTTTGCACCCTTGAAATTGAATGCACAATTTGTGAGTACCTTTTGGGTACTCGCAAATTGCGCGTGCAATTCCCATTTATTCCTATGGGCCTCTAGGCCCATAGGAATGAATGAGAAGCAATTTCTTAATTGCGACTCACAATGTGCGAGTCGTAATTAAGGAATTTGTAGGAATCACAATTTTATTGCGATTCTTACATGCATAGGCAATAGCGATTCTTTAATTGTGATTCCTTAAAAATCGCAATTAAAGAGTCGCTATTGACTTCTTTGATGCATGTGCACCTTAGTGTTTTTATGTATTTGGATATTCTGTGACAAGAAAGGTTGCATAAGGTTGTAATATTGTCCCAGTTTCGTCTTTGCCCATTACTAATTCTATGCCATTGGCTATTTCATCATCCCTTCTGTACTTCAATATCAAAAATCCCACCAGAATTGTTGCCATTATATGTCATGATTCTGACATCACGTGCCACAATATTATTGATATGTTCAAGATTTCTTCCGGTATGCCTGTGGCTTCGCGTTTGCTAGGCATTTTAGAGGCAGATGAATGTGGTAGGGAGGCTGGACAGTATTCCAAAAGGATTGTTCTGTGTGCTGTGGGGCTGCTTATTGTGCCATTGGGTTGCTCATTATTCTTCAAGATTGCTTAATGTTTCAAGGAGATATTCAGTATGCCAAGGGAGTGTTGAATAGACCATGTGCTGTTCAGTGTTCCTGGGTCATACCCAACATGTCAGGATGCTTGCCAATGGTCTAGTTTCCTATGCAAGATGCCAGTAAGCAGCTGATTAGTGTTCTGTCGATGCTCCTCTGGCGTCAGTGGGCTTTCAAATATGCCAGGGTATGCAACTCAAAATATATGAGCAGTGTGACTGATTCCTTTGGGCCACACAAATGGCATGTGCCTTGCATAGCATAATCCTCCCAGGAACTACTCAGTATGACTTTGGGGAATCTCATTATTCCAGAGTTGCAAACTGTGTGCATGCAGCTCAGTATGCCAGCGTACTAGAGGCCTACCCAACGTGGCAGGGATCTGCTCAGTGTGTCAGAGTACAGCTGCTCACTAGGCTAGTGTATACTGTACAGCAAGTCAGTAGCCACTCTCCAGCAGATTTGGAGATCAATATGGCAGACTAGTATATCAATACACAGTACCTCATACCTGGGATTGTGTCAAGTATACCAGTGTGCTGTTCGGTATCATGGTTCTGCTTTCACAATGCGCCCAATGTCCAAGGCACTGTTGTTGCAGTTTATAAGGATACAGGAAAGCCTGCATGGGTTTCTCGTGTACATTAAGAAAGAGTAGTTATACGTCTGTTACCTGATATACTCTTGCCCTGATGTTCAACTTCCTGGTGTTTTATTTGGAGTGGAAGAAGGGTCACCTTTTTCTTGTGGACAGAAGTTAACTTTGGATTGTGAGTCCTGGCATTATTCCCTCATTTATAAAAAGCTGCTGGCAAGTCTGGCATCACCCCGTGAGCACTGAAAGCCAACGAAAAATGTGTGCAGAGCAGTCATAACTTATGATTTTAATACAAACCTTTATGTAAACATAATATCTGGAGGACACTTCCATCCCATACTTCCAGTAAACTGCTGTGAAAATATTGGGTCTTTTATCATATATCGTCAAATCAATGGTTCTAAAAGTATGAAATTATTGTTTTGTGGACATATGGTATGTTAGCAGAAATCTGTATACACTGCGCTGAAAATGTATTTTAATTTTTTTTTAATTGTGCCTCTTTTCTTGTTTTTAATAGCTATGCCAAGGCACTGCTTTCCTTGATGGAGCAGGACTGTTGTTATCTACTAATTACGGTGTTATACAATCCAGATTTGTTAGAAGGTATAGTTCACTTTAAGTTTTTTATATGTTTTGGAAACCTACACAAAAATATTGTGCCCAATTTGAAGTGTCACCGAGCCATAAAGATTTACTTAACAAGTAATAAAGCAGGAATACTTATGAGCTGCAATACAACTTTACAAACATAAAACCAATATCACCAGACAGTGCAGACAGAAAATGTGCAAGTGATTAATTGTAAGGGGTTACTGCATATTTCAGAAATACTAGCTTTAATTAAAATAAAAGAGCACTTCTAACCTTAGGACATACACTAAGCAAATTAACTAAAACCTCCCCAAACCTCCCTCGAAAACAGCATATTTAAAACTCATGAGGTATTTTCTGCCATGGCCCTTCAACAACAAAAGTGGGTAAATGAGTAGGGTCAGTCAAATATCTTTGAGGTGCACCAAGGTGTAACAGCCTCAACATTTTCGGAACATATCTGCTTTGTTAAAAGCAATTTTTTGTTGTTTTTCAAATATGTACCAGGTAGACAACTCTGTTGAAGACTCATCAGGCATAGGGAAAGATCAAACGCAGAGTATTCACCTTCCCAAGTTTGTTCAACTATCTGCTCCCGAGTTCACAGCATAAAATGTATAGGAGCCTGCAATCCCTGTATAAAGCCCGTCTCTGACTTCCTTATTACAGATGTCTCTAGTCTCCTGTAAGAAAGAAAGGCTATAGCTGGTAAACTGTTATAAGTTATTACAGTTGAGTTCTGACATCACTATGCCTACTGCCAGAACCAGTAACCAGAGTGAAAGGCAGGTCACTGAACATAATTATAACTGCAGTATAAAACAAGGAAAATAGGAAATGGCTTTTACTTTTGATATGTTTTATCTAAAAAGGAAAAGTGATCAGCACAAGTTAGATATTTATGGCCCCATACATATGTCATTGAAGGGAACATAGAATCTCTGCATGTTTCTACACTATCTGAGCCACTGCATTTTAAACCTGATTTGTACGAAACTGTTTCTAATATTTTTTTGCAAAACTTTCTAGCTTCTTTTAAGTGTGTTAAATTTTGCATTATAGATTCTAGTTAAAATGTTCTGTTCTGTAGTGAACATCAAAGAGAAACACACCAAGGGGGTCATTAGGATGTAGCGTGGATCGCCACCGCCCGCATGGCGGTGGCGATCGGCCCTACATCTGTCCCCGCCCGCCACCCATTTACCCCCGCCACATTAGTATGGCGGGGGTACCGCGGCGGATGTGAATACCGTCTGGTAAGGGTTTAATATGGTGGCGTTGTCTGCTAGACACCGCCAGCCATATTAGAATTGGGGAGGAAACATGCCTTTCCATGACGGCATTGCCGCCACGGAAAGGCATGCGGAGTATCCTTACGGGGGCCCAGTGCGGGCCGCCTGGGACTCTGGGGGGGTGGGGGATGCACAACCCCCTACATTGTCATGGACATGGTGACTATTCACGCAGTGCATTCCCAGCATTGTGGCGGGCGGTGCTGTGAGCACCGCCCGCCACAATGCTGGGAATGGAGGATGCCACCACCACGGTGGCGGTGGCATCCTAATCATCGGGGCGGTACCTCCGCACCACAGGCGGTCGGTCCCAGGTCCACCGCAATCCTAATGGCCTACCAAGTATTTAATTGGTTTTAGGCAGTATGATGGGTTGACCATATATTGTAAGAAATAAAATATCCTATGTCGTACATTAAAACAATACTACAAGTCCCCTCAGAATTCCATTACCTTATAGAGGAACATGGCCTTCCGCCCTGTTCCTCTTTCCTCTTTATGGACTTGGAAGTTGTTGGTGACTTTCAATAATATCCTTACAATGTACGGCAGTGGGTCATTTAACCCAAATATAATAATGACACCTCCCCAGATGAAATGATCAAACTCCCTAGCGTGACCAATGGATGAGCATTCTTATGTGTCAGACTGGCCATCTCTAGGGTCCAATGAGGCAGCAAAATACTTTTTTAATTTTTTTTATTTTCAACCGTGACAGTGGTATTACATGCAGTCGGAGAGTGGCGCGCCTCACCTGGGACAGCGCAGCCCACTTTTCACTGGACAAACACAGCCTTTCAGCCCACATCCCGGAGGTCGGGCGGCGTAGAATGCAAGTTATTTCTGCTATCCCCCGTCAGAGGCACATGTCATACATAAAAATTGCTGTCACATTTTCAACAATTATACAAAACAAACAACAAACGATGCCATATTCGCTACGATACGCTCCGTGAACCTGTGGTACCATCCTATACTTCCTCTTGGCGCCCGCTTAACTATGGACCCACAGGAAGCCTCTGACGTGATGCCGATCCCAACTGACGGGGCCAATAACAACCTACTCTAAATCACGCCTCTACAGGGGCCGAAGGTTCATCAACATGTGGCCCAGTGGTGCGGCTCTCAGCACTCCCCCCCTCCTCCTCCGCTGTCGCAGCCAGGCGCCTTTTGCAATCTAAGTATAACCCCCCCAAAATTCTTGGGCCTGCTTTTCAGCGGTAAAAGGTCACTGTAATTCTCTGTTTGTGTGCAGCAGTAGGTCAAATCCCCGTCCCAGTGCTCTATCTTAGGGAGAGGTCCCCTCATCCAGCATATAGTCAGCCTCCGTTTAGCTAACAACAGTCCCATATCGACTAAGCGTCTCTGAGCTTTCGGCAGTCCCTTCGAGTATCCCAGCAGAGCAAGGGCGGGGCACGGAGCGATCTCGTCTTCTAAAATCCTACCTATAGTATGGAACACTTTACTCCAATATTGCTGCACCCCCTGGCACTCCCAGGCTAAGTGTAAAAACCCTGCGTTACCAACCCCACATCTGTCGCAAGTCGAATCGGCCCGTAGACCGAATCAGCACAGTCTTTCCGGAGTGTGATAAACTCTATTGATAAATTTAAAATGAATTAATCGGTGTCTCCCATTCAAGGAAATGCGCCTTGTGTTGGTGCAACAGTAGCTCCACATGGCGTCGTCAACCGCAGTCCCCAAGTCATGCTGCCACTCGAGGCGTGCTTTACTATACCCTGTCGCTCTACCAGTTATGACCATTTCCATGGTGGAAACAATTTTTGGGGGGGAAGTTGTTTTAATCACATGTGTGAGTTCTAACAGTTCTGTAGGTTCCAATAAGTCATCACCCAGTTGCTCCTGCCAGGCCTCTCCCAACTCGGTAGAATTGGAAGCGCTGGAGCCCAGTGGGTGCAACTTCTGGTGTGAGTACGTCAGCTAGCGATTTAAGCGTCCCTCCCTCAAACATGTCGCCAGCCGTAGTTATGCCCAAGTCGTTCAGGGCCAAGATAACACCTTTTTCAGTGCACGGTGAAAACCAAGCCATCCAATCAATGGGTATCAGAGGGGAGTACAAAAGCGCTCCGGCGTAATAGTGCAGCAGCACCTGCCAAGCATGTCTGGGCGAGTTTAATGAGTCTAGCATACCCGTACGTCTATCCGCTGTTTCAAATATTATAGCTGGCAGTGGTTTCGGAGCTGCATAAAACCTCTCAAGCTGAACAGGCAGCAAAATACTTTTGGTGGACAAATAGCATCCTACTTCTCATGTTGTGCTTGATTAGATGGGTGCCAGTTTTTTGTGTATGCTAAGTGTGATGCTGGTGATGCTCCTATAATACCAGCTGTAGCTACACTTGACTGTAGTGGAGCAAAGAAGAGTGAAGGATAGAACACTGCATTCATAGCATAGTTGTGTTCAGTTGAAAGGGTGAGGTTTAGCAGTATGACTTATATGGGAAGAGTTTTCATGTTTGTTTGATGATCAGTGAGATAGTCTTATTGTGTCACTTCAGTTATGTTACAGCAGGCAAGTAGCTGAGCTTGTGCTTGTGATCGAGCTTATGATCCTTGTGTGGGTGTTAGATTCTTGTTAGAAATTGGGTCTCTAGTTGGCAGAGGAATGCACCCTGTCCAAGTAGGGACCACAATCCTAGTCAGTGTAAGCTAGATACACACTAAAAGATAACCTGTGCTCAACCTCTGGTAGCTTGGTATGGAGCAGTCAAGCTTATGTAGAGATAACCTGTGCTCACCCTCTGGTAGCTTGGTATGGAGCAGTCAAGCTGTTCTAGAGATGGACTGTGTAAAGTATTGGTGCAATACACACACACACAGTAACACAATGAAAACCCCACAAAAATACTCCACTCAGGTGTAGAAAAGTTGAGAATATTTGTATGAAAAAATCTAGACCAAAATGACAAAAATCTAATATGTAAATCCGAAGTTATGAATTTCTAAAGAATAAACCAAAAATAGTGCTTAAAAGTGAGGTAGCGCTAAGGGGTTACTTCAGGTCATGCCTGACCGGGGTAAATCCAGAGTTCAGGCTGACCGCGATGGAGGGCAGGCTGGTTACAGGACTCGCAAAGTACCTTGGATGGAGAAAGCATTGACATCGAAGACTCGATGCAAGGAGCAGAGGAGGCTATGCGACATAGCCGATCTGGAGGATGTAGGTAATGCATAAGTTCCGATCGACGCAGCCAGAGAAGGCTTTAATGACAAACACTTTTACGATGCAGGTGTTGTGTCGTAGTCGAGCCTGGCAGTCGGGTCTCGCGCCATCCTTGATCCATGCAGGGATGTCCTCGGATCGGAACTGCTTCGATGTTGAAGGGCACTGCTTCGGTTCTGATGGGTGCAAAGACGTCACTGCATCGCTATGGAAGCTGCAGAACCCACTTTTAAGGCCCAGGACTAGATTGGCCCCTCAGGCAGGGCAGGACTCACAGATTATGAGAAAAGGGGTAAAAAGATCCCGATCCCTTACTGACCGTATATTTAGCGAAGAATTTGTTGTGATACTTGCCCTTTACAGGGGGAAACCCCTAACCCCTTAATATGTAGACAAGGTTCAAAGTGGTTGAAAGGCAAGACTGTTTTTCAACTCCCTCAGGAAAAAATTCCAGTCAGACAAAAGATCATTTAGTTGGTAGTTTTTTAAGGTGTAGTCACTCTACCCGTGAGAGTGAGTGAGTGAGAGGCAGCCAACACATGTTTCACCTCTTTACATGGCCATACGGCCTGGGGCTTCATCAGGGCGTCGTAAAAGAAGGTATATGGGTAATGTCGTCTGTATGGATGGGTCCTGTACTTTCTTAACAAAATCACGGGCTGTGGGGTGACGACACCTTAAAAAAACAACCAACAAAATGATTGTTTGTCTGACTGGAATTTTTTCCTGAAGGATTTCAAAAACAGTCTTGCCCTTACAACCACTTTGAACCAGGACTCCCAGATTGCAGAGTCCGGAAGGGTTGTAGGAAGTCTTTGACGGGTCTGAAACTTCAAAAATAGGAGGCAAGCCCTTGGCATCACTCTGGGTTCAGGTGAGATGGGTCCAGAACTTGTCCTCAGCAGGGCAGAGATCAGCAGGCAGCAGGGCAGTTCAGCCAAGCAGAAAGTAGTTCCTTCAGAGCAGCAGTCCGGTAAAGTGACAATCTTTGTAGCATAACAGTAGTCTTCACTCCTGGCAAAGTTCTTGCTGATGAGGGCTGTTAGCTAGAAACTGGTCCCAGGATGCTTGATTCCGGTCCAGGGAAGACATGGCTTGGCAGTTCGGGTTGGACTGTTCCCATGAGGCACAGGGCCAAGAATGATTTGCATATAGCCGTGTCTGAACTGGGGTGGCAAAGTTAGCTAAAGAATGATGATGGATTCAACCCAGATCTGTGACTGGGGGTGAGTGTTAGAAAAGTTTCAGCACTCCGCCCATCATCTCCTTGTGTTTGCTTTGATCTCCCTATTTTGGTAGAGTATGCCCAGACGTGGTTCCCTTGCTCACTTTGCCACTGGATTCATGCTAGCCTGGCTGATGAGGGCTGTTAGCCTGAAACCGATCCCAGGATGCTTAAAAGTTAAGCAGTGGTAAGGGGTTACTTCAGGTCATGCCTGACCGGGGTAAATCCAGAGTTCAGGCTGACCGCGATGGAGGGCAGGCTGGTTACAGGACTCGCAAAGTACCTTGGATGGAGCAAGCATTGACATTGAAGACTCGATGCGAGGAGCTGAGTAGGCGATGCAACATGGTCGATCTGGAGGATGTAGGTAATGCGTCGGTCCCGATCCACGCAGCCGAAGTAGGTTTCAGTGTCAAACACTTTTAAGATGCAGGCACTGTGTCCTCGATCCACGCAGGGATGTCCTCTGATCAGAACTACTTTGGTGTTGTAGGGCACTGCTTTGGTTCCGATTGGCACTAAGACGTCACTGCATAGATTTGGAAGCTGCAGAACCCACTTTTAAGGTCCAGGACTAGATTGGCCCCTCAGGCAGGGTGGGACTAACAGATTGCAGAGTCTGGAAGGGTTGTAGGAAGTCTTTGATGGCCCTGAAACTTCAAAAATAGGAGGCAACCCCTTGGCATCACTCTGGGTTCAGGTGATATGGGTCCAGACCTTGTCCTCAGCAGGGCAGGGAGAAGCAGGCAGCAGGGCAGTTCTTCCAAGCATAAAGTAGTTCCTTCAGAGCAGCAGTCAGGTAAAGTGACGATCCTTGTAGCATAACAGTCTTTACTCCTGGCAAAGTTATTTTTCAGGTCCAGTTGTGTACTGTCTTGGTAGGGTCAGAGCCCCAGTATTTATGCCCAGTTGTGCCTGTGAAGTGGTGGTGACTTCAAAGCAGGGCCTTCATGTGCACAGGTCCTATTTCATCCCACCCTTGTCTGCCAGGCTGTGGGGGTAATCGGCTCTTTGTGCGGGACACAGGACACTCCCTATTCAGGTATGTCAGCCCCCCTTCTTGCCCAGGAAGAGCTTTCAGAATGTAGATAAATGCAGATGAGTTTGCTGTTACATCCACCCTTCCTGTATTTGTGGCTGTCTAAAGAGAATACTCAAAGTGTAACTGGCACCCACCCCAAGCGTGTATTGGAGACTGGATGCAAGGTACACAACAGTAAGTTCAGAGAAATGTCCACTTTCTAAAAGTGCCGTTTCTGAAATATTAATATTAAATCCAACTTTTCCATTAAAGAGGGTTTAATCATTACCATTCCAAAGTTATGAAAAAACGACTCCTTTCTAATCAGGAATTATAGCTTAAAAGTGTTTTAATGAATTCCCAATTTTAGCCGATGAGAGGAATAGGCATCAGAGTAGTGAAAAACAAATTTAGCGGTTTGTCACTACTAGGACATGCAAAACATGAAGGAGAGGAGTTAGCCTAACGGCTCGAATCTGGGGAACTGGGTTTGAGTCTCCGCAATGACGCTGAACGTCCTCTGATTCTAGGCAAATCACTTAATCTCCCCGTGCCTAACAAAAATGAATGTGTCCTCATGTAATGCAACTGGTACTATGTAAAGGGTCCTGATACCCGATTCGGGTCAAGTTTGCGCTATATAAAACTCTTGTAAAATAAATGGGGAAAAAATGTCCTACCTCTACTTACACAGCACCCTGGGCTACCTAGGGTCGACCTCAGTGGTGACCTGTGTGTAATACAATGGGAGTTTAAGGCTTAGCAAGTAGTTTTAAATGCCAAGTCAAAGTGGCAGTAAACTGTACACATAGGCCCTACAATGGCAGGCCGGAGACAGGCTTGAAAGGCTCCTTGTGTGGGTGGTACAGACAGTGCTGCTGGCTCACTAGTCATGTATAGGGAAACAAGGGCCACCCTACTCACATGGAAAAAGGGTATTTTATATAACGAGGAACAGTGGTTCCTGTGGACAATGTGTGTAATATATGATAGTAGTTAGCTCAATGGCAGTATTCATGGGCACAGAGATGCCGGAGAGACGAAAGAAACCGTATACAAGTCATTTCCAAATCTAAGCTGTTTATGTAAATGCGTAATCAAATTACTCAAGAAAGGTGCGTGGTGTTCCAAGTGAACATAGAACCTACATATAAAAAGGTGACAATTTGTTACATAAAATAGGTTTCAAGAATACAAAAACTACCATAACATAAATATTCAGTATGTAGTCACAGCCTTCCAGTACAATGGTAGGGGCTGGGTAATGGTTTGTTTTTAGATTTGTGTTGACGGTGTTTCGATCCCACCATCAATAGGGGGTCTCTTCAGGACCTAATATGTAGGGACACCTGAAGATTTGTGAATTCACTGTCAGAGTGTAAAGTGCACACCACAAGGAAGTGTAATCAAAGAGAGGTACTCACAAGGGGCCCAGCAAGGCACCCTGTGAGGGGAGGAGGGCTGGACAGTCCTTTCGGCATATTGTGTGATATTAAATGTCCGTAATGTAGAAAACACAACAATCTGTGTCATGGATGTTTATCTAATTTAGCAGAGCTAGAGAAAATCCTCTTGCGTGTGCTGTAAATGAGGCCGCTGTAGTCCGCCTCATTAATAATCCAAAGTTACAAAGCACGATCAAGGAGGACCGCCGAAGTCAGCCCCCGTCTGTATAATGGCACGCATAGTAGCATTAAATTTACAGGTCCTGGGTATATGGTATACCACTTTACAAGGGACTTACAAGTTATTTAAATATGCCTAACAGGTGAACACCAACTATACCATGTTTAGAGAAGAAAGCCAATACACTTTATTCCTGGCTAGCGGTAACATACATAACATAAAGTTTATTTGTAACGCGCACCTTCATCCAAAGGTATCTTGGCGCTGAATAACACATGTTTATTGTTAGCCAACTCAATGATACTCATTTGATCAACCTCAGAAAGATGAAAGGCCGAGTAGACCCACTGGAATTTGAAAAGGTGACCATGAGGTCGAACACAGGCCCCTACAGTGGACCCATTAGTCCACTAAGCCACCAGTCTTGGCTAAGTGGTAAAGTGCTCAGAGTCCCAAAGCCAACAACAACGATGTGATAAAAATGGTAGGAGAAAGGCAAGACATTTGGGGAGATTCTTCAGAGAGGGTAATTTTCTAACAGTTCTGCTTGTTTGGTGGGTGGGATCCAACCAGTGGTGGCGCTCCCAGGACAGCACTCGCATCGCAGGGGTGGGGGGGAGGAGATCACTTACCAGCCACCGCCTCTTCTCCGTCTTCTCCTCTTCTCCATCCTCTCCATCCTCTTCCTTCTGCGTGAGCAGGAAGCACCCAGGCTCCCCTACGCCAATCACAATGCTGCAATGGAGTGTTGTGATTGGTCTGAGCACTGTGGTTTGCGCTCAGACAGGGACTGGGAACCTGGGCATGTTTCCAGCCAGGCTGTAATATGTAAATGGAGAACATGCAAAGTGCACAAGACTGGCTGGCCTAAGACGGCCGACCAAACAGTTATGCGCACTTAGAGAGTGCCACCACTCCTCCCACTTGCTCTTCCCAGCCAAGCCCCACCCACAAAACTGCCTCAGCACAGAAAAATAAAATGATAAAAGCATGGCCTTATTATCATTTTATTTTTCCTTTTTTGCAGCTCTGAAAGGCAGCGGGCAACGCTCCTCGCTTTACCGCAGGAGCTGCCCCTCGATCCAACTTCATGTGTTGGGGAAGAGTACAGGTGCTTCCAGGTGCTTTTTTATCTTGTCTGTGTTGGGAGGAAGTTCCAAAGTTTTGGGCATGTACGCAGAAGGAGGTTCCACTAATGCATGACTCCTTGTAAAGCAGGTGGCTAGCAGGAGGAAGTAGTCTAACTCAAAGTGTTGTATTATGTACCTTGTGGGTAATGCATAGTGCCTGAAAGGAGTATCAGTCAGCACCTGGTGGCCAGGTAAGTACATGGAGGACTGCGGTGATGGAGTCATGTACATGTAGGTGTAGTGGTTGTATGGTTGCAACATACAACCAGATTTCAGATTTTGAAGCCTTAAGGCTTCAGTGCGGAAAGGAGCTTATATGGAAGGCGTGAGTGACATACTGCTTGATCTGTCAGCGAGGTAGGAGGAAGTCCAGTCTAGGAGCCCGTTCCTCTAGGTTTATTTAGAGCGAGAGGTTGTGAACTTAGTCAAAAGGGGCAAACAGGTCCTATCAGTAGTAGAATATCAACTCGGTTTCTGTTTGCAGTTGTCTTCAGGTCATCCAAATTAAGGTTAGGGTGGATTCACTTTGGGATTGTCTTTAGGTCATTCAAGATTTACTACCTCTGCCAAGATGGAAATGAGTTTGATGGTCGGAGAGAAGATCGGTTTCTTCCGTTGGAGATCTGAGTGAAATGTTCTCTTTCACTTTACCTAAAAACAGACACTGGTGTTTGGAAAGTAGCTCTCTGAGTGTTGGAAGTAGCCCTTTTTGCAGGGTTATCCCCAAACTTTTTTCTATTTCCTCCTTTGTTTTTCCTGACCTGTGGTTGTTGGCTATAGGACTCTGGGCACTGTACCACTGCTGATCAGTGCTAAAGTGCATATGCTCTCTGTGTAAATTGCTATTATGATTGGTTATCCATGGTTGACATATTTGTTTTACCAGTAAGTCTCTAGTAAAGTGCACTGAGTGTGCCAGGGCTGGTGATTCAAATTGAACTAGGGGGCCTGCAGCACTAATTGTGCCACCCACATGAGTAGCCCTAAAATGGTGTCTCAGACCTGCCACCGCAGTGCCTGTGTGCAGTTGCAACTGCCATGCTGACCTGACCAGTGTCCCTTCCCTCTCTGTACACATTGGACACCCCTATAGAAGGCCCAAGTTACCCCCCTGGGCAGGGTGCATTGGATGTGAAAGGTAGAGCATTTACTAGTGTGGGTGACATGCTCTGATAGTGAAATACTGCCAATTTCGTTTTTCACTATTGAAAGTCTATCTTGTCCATAGGCTAGAATGGTGAATGCTGTGTATAATGTTTACCTGCATATCTTCCCATATGAGTAAGTTAGAAAATTAAAGTATGGTATCCCTGAACTCAGAATTTAATAACCCATCTTTTAGGAAGGATGTTTTTTAAATCGTGTGTTTGAAAACAGCACTTTTAGAAAGTGGCTGTTTTCTTGTCTGACCTTTCTTTGGCCTGTTTGTGAATTGACTGTCTGGTTGGTGAGTGACAGGGGCTGGGGTGGGTCCAGGAGGCTGGGTGAGTCAGCAGTAGGCTGAATAGCTTCATCTGCATCTTGAGTGGTGGGAGGGGGTAGCACCTGGGCCTGAATAGGGCTGTGCCTGCCTTCCACAATGCTGGCTCCACCTCCTGCTGGGCGGCTGATGACCCTGCCCCTCTCTCTCAAAGGAAAGAAGGAGTCATGTAAACAGAGTGCTCCAGGACTGACCGGAACTGGTTTGGAATAGGCCTAGGCCTCTCTGCCTTAAGAGAATATTGGTATAAAAAGGGATACCCAGACCCCTGAACTTTAGATCATCCTGGAATCAAGAAGGAACCTCTGCCAAGGAGAAAAGCTGGAAGACTGAAGAGGAAGGTGCCCTGCTGTGTGTTTGTAGGCTGACCTGCAGTTGCTATTCTGACAAGGAGAGGGAAAGGACTTTGCTGTTGCTGTGTCCTCTGCTTGAAGAAATCTCCAAGAGCCTGTGCAGAGGTGGCCTCCTGTTAAGAAGTCTCAGGAACAAAAGGACTTCACCCCCAGCTTCCCCCCTGAACTCTGCTGTGTGAGTTCTGACCTGCCTAGGGTGCTTGATCCATTTGTGGGGCCTCTGGAGGTTGTTTCCTGCTGTTTGGGGAGATGGAAAAGAAGAGAAGAAGAAGATCTACAATTTTGCACGCATTGCTCGCTTGCAGAGCGCATCGTCGACAGTGCGAGAGGATTCCCGTCGCAGAGCCTGTTGCCGCTGCTAGACCCGACGCGTCGCTCGCTTGTGGAGCGCATCGCCCAGGTGCGGGAAGATTCCCGATGCTACGAATATCGTCGCATAGCCTGTCGTCGCTGTGAAACCCGTTGCACCGCTTGCCTGTGGACCACATCCCGTCGATGCGAACATCGTCGCAGAGTCTAGCGCCAAGGCATCAAGGGGCCGCGACAGAAGTGGATCAACGCTGTGCATCACCGCTGCACCGAAAATCGCCGCCGTCCGGAAGATCGTCGCATTGTGCCTGTGCGAGATGCTTCCTACCGGAGAACCTGCAAACCGGAATCCATACAAGGTATCGCATCGCTCCCCATACAGACCAGATTCGATGCAACCCGCCCGCTGTGCGCAGCGGGGTTGTCACATCGCCTCTCCAGGGTCTCAGGAGTGACGCATCGCTTGTTTTCTGACGCTGCAGCTGCCGCTTGGAACTTTTGTCGCATCTACAGGTACTTTGGACTAAAAGTGACGCAACTGTGGATTATTTTGGTGCAAACCCTTGAACTCCTTTTAAATACTTATTTTGGAACAGTGTATGTTGGATTTTTGTCCTTGTGGTCTTGTGTAGTTTAGATAAAGATACTTTATTTATCTAAACTGGTGTGGAGTCCATTTGTGGTGTTTTCACTGTGTTACTGTGAGTGTTGGTACAAATACTTTACACATTGCCTTTGATAAGCCTGTCTGCTCGTGCCAAGCTACCAAGGGGGTGAGCAGGGGTTATCCAAAGAGTGTATCCCCCCATACCCTGACTAGAAGCAAGGGTTCGTATTTGGACATTGGTACCTACCTCTGCCAACTAGAGACCCCCAGATCTAACACTGGGTATGCTGGATCAAGGCTCTACTTGGGAGCTGGCCTGATGTACGATGTCTTGAAGTTGGTTTGCTATATGTCTGAGCTTCGGGGAGTTTATTTAGGGTTCATTCTAGTGTGGCAGTGTTTGTGGTAAGTATGCTCTCTTTAAATGTGTGTGGAAGGCTAGGGTCCGATGGGGAGCCAGTGGACCGCTTGCCTTAATCAGTTCCTTGAACTGGAAAGCGTAGATTTGTTTGATGGAGGACTAGGTCTGTTGGAGGACTGGGTCTGTGGTTTGTATGTGGAGGTCATTTTGTTTAACTTGGTCTGTGGAAGAAGGTTGCTGGATGGCTTACTTATGATGTGTGTTTCAGGATCTTTTCTTTTGAGACAAGATGGTTTATGATGATGTAATTGAAGGCTTGGAGTGAGAGGTCTTTTTGGTGGTGCAAGGCCTGACATCCGGTCAGTAGTTTACAGGCATGGCTTCTGTATCCATGGCAGTAAAATATTGGAAAAAGCTGTGAAATCTGGTACTTTCACCTTTTGTATTAAATACCTAAAAGAGCAAACACTTGAGGAAAGCAGTTAAAAGTATATGAGAGTTGTCCAGTTATTTCTAAATGGTTATTAAAGCAAATAGATAATTGCCATGTTACAAAATAATACTGAGAATCGTACATACATTTTTTCCCCTGCTTTTTTGTCCCTTCCAGAATAGCAACAAATGGCCGGTATTGTTTTCAGAGAAAGGTAGCAACCATAGGCAGTGTAGTCTGGATTGTAGAATTCTCTGAGGGTCTTGCTTATGTCCTTGAATGGGCATTTAGTTTTGAAGTTCCACTCGGAGAAGAGTCTAAGGCTCATGCACTCACTAACAAATTTATCAAACATCAGTTCATCTGATCTCTTGGAAATAGAGTTCCAGTCAAACACCGAACCTCATCGCCCAGACATCACAAAAGCAACTTGGCATTCACTTGAGACAGCACATAAAATCATGGAAGAAATAGCGACGTTTCAGCAATGGGGGGTAGAGCTGAGACTCGAAGAAAGACCTCGCTACCCTACTCCTTTTCTTCCTCTAGCCAGACCTCTAGTACAAAAAAGTACTACCTCAATATTAAAAGGAGCAAGAAGCAGCTCGCCCGGGCCGTGCCCCCGAGACTTAAAAAACCCCAACTCTGAACAACATCAAAAGCTAAGCAGCTGTTCGTTACGAAAAACTGCTCACAATTGGAACTCAATTCAACGCACATTTGCAAGTTCAACTGTCAACAATTGACAGAAAGGGAAAGAACTCACCAATCCATCAGAAGGATATATGGACATTAGAATTTTCTCCTGGAACATCAACGGTTTGGCGCGCAAAAGAAATGATCCCGAATTTCTAGAATACCTGACTACATTTGAACTTATCCTGCTCCAAGAGACTTGGGAAGAAAAGGCATTTGAGCTCCAAGGGTTCACGTCCTGCTGTATTCCGGCAAACAAAAACTCAACCTTTGGCCGAAGATCAGGCGGACTGATGCTTTTCGCATCAATATCGACAATAGGCGAAATTGAGGCAATGGACCTGCATATTCCTCCCCCAAGCGTCAGTCAGGTGGCAAAGATCCTACTTCGGTTAAAGAAGCAACCCCAAGCTGTAACTATAATAAATACATACATTCATCCCAAAGACAAACAAAAAGGTGCGAAAGATCTAGCCATACTGGTGAAAAAAATATTGGAAGAAAGCTTCTTCCATTCATTCATCTTGACAGGCGACTTCAATATGCTTCTAAATAATAAAGAGCCACCTAGCGACCTTACCCAAGACCTGAACGCAGCATGGGGCGTGCCGACACAAGGCCATATAAAAAACAAGAACCCAACGAGGCACTCAAAAATCCTACTTCGACATCTGGAACAACTTAACTTAAGGGCCCTGAACGGCCGCTACCCTGACGATGATCCACCAGTTGCCACCTTTCACGCGAATAAACAACCCTCCCATCTTGATTACATGTTCACATCTCTAAACATGCTTTGTCGGGTAAAGTCCTTTAGAATAGGTACGAGCGACCTCAGTGATCACCTGCCACAAGAGGCCATAATAAAAACTACTTCCCACCTGGAAACCGAAACCTTTATAGGCTTCGACACAGATACTGTCCCAAATTTAAGACGGCTTCGCTGTAACGCCAGGAACATTGATTCAATTAGCTCCATGGCGAAAAACCTCTTCTCCCAAGCTACCAGCTATGCATCCAAGGCATCGGATGTCTGGGACATCTTCATCAAAACCATTAGGGAGAAAATGGTAAAAAAGGTTCCCAGCAATCCACGTCATCATCAGACGCCCCTTCGTGGGAATCACTCATGTCCAGAAACGAAACTGCAAAAAAGATTAGTAAATCAATTACTGAGACAGTTGCGAAAGGATCCAACAAATTACAGCTTGCAAACTGCCCTACGGGAAGCTAAAACAAAGTTGAAACGGACAAAATGGGGCAACCAGAAGCGAAGTAACGAAGAACTATGGGCAAAGCTAGTTTACGAGGGGAAGCAGAAGAACAGCTCCAGATTCTGGCAAATGGTTAAAAGAATACAGAATCCTGACGTCCCTGGTCAAAACTCGCACATAACTGAAGAAGTATGGTCGAAATACCTACTGACGCATTGTAATAACGATGGGTCTACTGAGGAGGCTGTTACAAACAAACCTTGCTTAAAAACCACAAAGCACAACAAAGAAGCAAACCCCAACCACCACACTCCCACAAATCCCATTGAAACGGGGGAGTACATCGCCATGAATACACCAAAATTTGAAAAATTAAAAACGGAAAAAAACTCAACAAAGGCACTTGAGTCAGGGCCAAAGACAATTCTCCCACCAGACATCCAACGACAAATATCAAGGGGGAGACCAACCAGTGCTCCTGGGCCGAACGGCCTACCACCTATGCTCTACAAATCAGATGTCGAATTTTGGAGTGCATCTTTAGCACCAGTGTTCAATAGTATCAGAGTTTTACAGACCCTTCCTGAGTCCTGGCACGGTTCAATTATCAGCCCGATACATAAACAAGGTAGCAAGAGGCTTCCAAACAACTATCGCCTTATTGCTCTCCTAGATGTTGAGGCAAAATACTTTGCTGGCCTTATCTTGGAGGAGCTAACATCATGGGCAACTGAAAATTCCATCATGCCAATCAACCAAACGGGTTTCTGCAAAGGCCAAGGGACCACAACTAATCTCATGGCACTATCACTGCTGATGGAAGCAGCAAAAGAAACTAAGTCATCCTTATTCTTTTCATTTATTGACTATACCGCCGCATTCGACCATGTGGACCGAAACAAACTTTGGCTGAAATTGGACAATTTGGGAATACCTAAATACCTATTAGACGTCCTAATACTGCTCCACTCAAACACCTGGATCAAAATCAAACTTGGGGCTGGAACACACCTTTCAAAACCCATAAGGACTAAAACAGGGATGCCTACTTGCACCAATCCTATTCAATCTTTTTCTAGCCGATCTACCGGGCCAACTAGACAAATGCTCCAATCATGCACCGAAATTAGGGAAAATTAACCTCTCAAACCTGTTATATGCGGATGATCTGCTGTTGATAAGTCGGACTCCAATGGGCCTCCAACACCTTTTGAACACAACCCATGCTTTTTCAGTAAAGAATGCACTACAAATAAACTTCAATAAATCAAAGGTGATGGCTGTGAATTACAGGGGAAAAAAAGAATCCTTGCTGGCACTTGAATGGCGAAAAGCTCAACCAGGTCATCACATATAAATACCTGGGAGTAATCCTGGACTCAAATAATACCTCTAGGGCGCAGTTCAAGTCCTTGCGAGGGAAGGCTATAACGACCTATTTGGCACTAAAATCATTGACGGTCAAACTACCTGACCTTACACTTAAACCTCTTCTTGAAATACTGAGGGCAAAATTAAAACCGACTCTCACCTACGGGAGTGAATCACACCACGGTAAGGACGCGGCGTTGCTGGACACACTCATAGCCAACTCATACAGGGCTATCTTTAATCTTCCCAAATACGTCTCCCCCGGCTCAGATTCGACTGGAATTCGGTATCTTGAAACAAACCCTAGAGAGGCGGAGTGTGTATGCAACAAACTGGCATAAGATTTGCAATGCAGATGCTGGATCTTTATGTGCAAATGTATGGGAAGAATTACTTCGGCACCGCAATCTCGCGCCGAGAGCCTACTTATACGAATCACTCAAAGTTTTAGGCCTGACTGACATCTGGGAAACATCAATAGATCTCTTGTCTTTAAAAAAAGTAGCCAAAAAATCAGCTAGTATCATCTCAGCGATAGAAGACAAGAAGGACCTAGCAAATAGAGCACATGGATGGCTAACGGTGGGTGACTACGAAAAACTGCGGCCACAAGCGTACTTCAGCATCGGCATGAAAATCAATGTTAAAGAAAAATTCTTAAAATTACGCCTCGGGGTAATTCCCATACTTCCACATCTTCCGCCTCGGGAGAGAAACAGTGTCGCATGTGCAAAACCGGCAAGGAGGACATAGTTCACGTGGTTTGCATTTGTTCTAGCGTAAAGGACTTGAAGTACAATCTCTTACGTCCTTTCTTCAACCTACATGCCGTTCGGACCTGTAGACAGGCAGTCAAACTGTGCTTCTCTACTAGCGACATTAAGTTGAACTGTCAAGTTGTGAAGTTCTTTGACATGATAGGAAATAGACTTAACCACGCTAGATGAACTTTTAAAATCCCTCGAGGGTAATCATAAAACTGTAAACAATACTGTAATTTTATGCATCCTAATTTTGTTATGTTTAAGTAACAACAATTATTGGACGTTTTACAATTTTGTAAAGATTTTAATTAATCTTATACAAATAAAATATTTACTTACTTTACTTACTCACTCGGAGAGGAGTCATTTTCCCTTCATGGATTTTGAGATCATGGTATGTGACTGGAGGCGTATTTTGTCATGATAGTGGTTAGATTTCTTCCACTGTGGTTGGGGATCTTTTTTTTCCGACTTCTATATTTCTTTGCTAAACTATGGGCTCCCTGGGCAGTAGAAAGGGTGCTTGGAAGTCTTGTAAGGTATCAGTCTGTTTTGAGTCAAACATTATTTGTGTTTATTTTGTTCACAAAATCTCCCTTACTTGATTGATTGTGTTGTTATTATGTAAATTACATTTTGCCCAGGTCAGTATTCTTCCAATATGATTTGTGTGTTTTGTAATGTAATTTAATCAAGGTCATCATTGTTCAGTGGCATAAAACAGATAGAGTGTTTCAAGTTTATGACAAGTGATTATGCTAATCGGAGAGCCATGGTCCATTGCGTGTAGGGGACCGGATTCCTAGAAATAGTGGAACGTATAAATCGTCTTAGCAAACGTCATAACATTCATAATTTGAAGGGTAAGACAAAATGCGGAACAAAAGATTGGCGTGAAAGAAAGTAGAAGATTGGCTATGGTCTTCCTTCTCTAACTCATTTAGGACATGCTTGGCCTTTTATTTGTGCGTATTGGACCACAGGACTAATACAGTGAGTAATTACGCTTTGACTAAGGAAACTACCTTTGAAACAGAGGCAGCTTCTGCTGAGAAAAAAGGGAGGATTCTGTCTCTGAGCAAGAGACCATATGAGTAGCTGCCGGCTGATAATTCCTCACAAATCCCTTTATTGATCCTGTCCCCTGGTTGATGTGATATTGATGTGGGTATCTGGAAAGGTCCTGATGAAGGTGGTCTAACTACACTTCTTATACCACCGAAAAGCGCATCGACCTTATGCTGAGCGTAGTGCTCTGAATATAAAAATCTATCTGGTCGCAGAGGTTTTATTTGCCACACATAACCTCTACCTTGTAGAGATGCTGGCTGTATGAAGTTGTGTGAAAGTATGTATGTGTCTGAATGGTTGTGGTATGGTTGTATTTATTAAAGACAGTCCAGGGGCTATTGTGTTTCTATTGAATGGATTTATATATATAAAATTGTATGTAATGATTGTGATAATTTTGTTTTTTGCATGAACTTTTATATTCAGTTTTTTCATGAAAAAAGATATACATAAAAATATAAAGAATATTGAAAAATTATAAAATATATGAAGCAATGCAATAATAAAAATAATGAAAACATTTTTATGTCAAGTGTCACTGTTGTGATTAGATGTATGAGATAATTTGAGAAAAACAATGGTTTGATGTAAGGAATAGATAGGTTGTGAGGGAGCATATTCAGTTGTATGCTGGAGAGCACAGCCTAGTCTTTTGAGGAAGAGAAACAAATGTCCAACCCCTAAATCTAATGTGCTTTTCCTATCACACCATTTCATTTCTTCACTGTGGCTCGAGTCACATTGTTATACTTGTACCAAAGTTCAACTTAGGTACACTAACACATGCATTCGAAATATATTATGCCCATGGTAGCAGTGTGGAGGAACACCCCCAAAATTAATTTGGATTAGGAAAATTAGTTCCTTCACAGAGATAATATTTTTGTCATAAATGCACATTGACCAAAGCAAATGTTCCACTTGTGGAAGTTCTGCATGCATTCATTTTACACAATTGAATATTTCTGGAATACTGTAATATAGTTTTCCAGGTGTATTCATGTAATTCTCTAAGAATTTCACAAAAGTCGGAAGTGAGCTCCACATGGGACTCAATAAAAACATTTTGATAATGTATACATTGGGATGCAGTGTATAGTTTGACTGAACGAAGAGTAAAACATCTAGTGAATGCTTGTTTCACATTTGACTTGAGGGCATGATTCATTAAAAAAAGACTCCCTTAATTGATCTGCAGTGAGTGTGCAGTATTTTGATTTTTGTTTTCATCTTGTAAACTATACTCATCGGCTGATGACATCACGTAATATTGGTATAATAACCATTGTCAAGCAAGCAATGATCATTTCATTTGAATTCTAACTGCACCATACACCTTGTGTTCTGTATGTCTGTTTTTCAGGCCCACCATTTTACGTCCCTAATTCTGTAATTGAAAAGTTATATGGTGAGTTGTTTTCTTCATTCTTATTATACATTGTTTGGATGAGGGATTATTTGCCATTTCACACCAGAAAAGCCTGCAATATCAATATATTCAAATAAGTGGCCTGCAGCTTTGTTTGAAGGATTGTTTCGGTTATACTTGTAGCCAATAATAAGGTTTTCAGAGTGTATATTACAAACCTTCATCATATATAAATGCATTTATCTATTGTGATCCAGATGTAAAGCCAAACATTTAAGTTATGCAGTTTTCTGTCATGTACCCTGTGGGAGACAGAGCCCTTTACGTCTTGAAAACCAGACAACAGTGACATAGGAATAGGTACTGGTTCAGAGGCTTGATACAGTTAGAAGACCTGTTGGCCTGCACCATACAAAACAGTTTACTATTAACATCATGAAAGCGGGGAACCTATAAGGGCAGAGTAACAAAAGATTAAGCACTGCGTTATTTGGTTTTGCCTCTTCGTATTGAAAAGGTTTCCGCTTCAGACAGTGTAAACATGTTGAATCACTTCCTAAAAAGGTAACAGATTCACACAAATATTATTTTCCTCCCTTCTTTTACAAGGAGCATATCCGACATGAGAGTGTATACAGTAGACCGTTTTTTTTAGCAATATTGTTATTAACATAGCTCTCTTGAAAATATAGTTTACAGATTGTCCTTGGTAAGTGCCAAGTAGTCAATAGCCTTCATGTCCATTGCTCTAAAATGAGTGCATAGATGTAGCTGTTGTTATTCCTATAAATGCAGATGATTAATGGCCAACATAACGTGATAAAAATATGATTCCTGTCTTGTTCAATATACTTTATAGAATATGACAGGACCTCTCCAATTCAGACACGTTTTTCTCTTTTTAAGTCGTTTAGGGCCAGATGTAGGTAAATCTCATTTACCGATTCATAAATACCGAATTTTACCGAATCGGTATTTATGAATCTGTAAATGAGATGTAGGTAAAAATTCGGTATTTTTTACCGAATCGGTAAGATTCGGTATTTACCGATTCGGTAATTACCGAATCGGTATTTGCCATTGATTCCTATGGGCCTTGAAGCCCATAGGAATCAATAGCAAATACTGATTTGGTAATTACCGAATCGGTAAAAAATACTGAATTGCCAAGGGGGACAGGGTGTCACTTTGACACCCTGTTACACCCCTGTTTCTGGCTTGTGTGCCATTTGACACACATACATGCCCTTAGGGCATGTATGTGTGCCACATGGCACAGGTGTGCATGCACAGATGTGCATGTACACAGGAATTCGTTATTTACCACCCAATGGTATTAGGTGGTAAATAACGAATTCTAAAGGCCCTGTAGCACTGTTTAAAGTGCTACCTACATAAGAAATTACAGATTCGGTAATTTTACCGATCGGTAATTTTACCGAATCTGTAAAATCACAGATTCGGTAAAATTACCGAATCTGTATGATTTTGCAACCCCTACATGCCAATGTCCAAATACCGGTCGGAAACGGACAAAAATCGGTATTTTCGGCCGTTTCCGACCGGTATT
Organism: Lissotriton helveticus; assembly: GCF_964261635.1. NCBI lineage: Eukaryota > Metazoa > Chordata > Amphibia > Caudata > Salamandridae > Lissotriton > Lissotriton helveticus. The sequence continues at coordinate 1,432,935,814 of NC_136063.1, read as the reverse complement.
TGGACACCTACATCTGGCCCTTAAATCTATACCTGATCTTTTACAACTTTAGGAAGAAAATTATAATCCTGTTCTCTGCTTTTCATGTACTTTGATTTTTTTTTTTTAAACAAACTTTATTAGGTTTATAATTCCAATCTATAATAATAAAATATGTAGCTTAAGCACCACCCTCCCTCCAACATTCCCAGGTCAATTACTTATGGATAATTAGTACACTTCTTCGTTCCCCCTCTATCCCGGTCTGAAAAGGCCATATTCGAGGGACCAGGGGCACATTGTCATATATCCAACACATCCCATAATAATCTACATCAATAATCCCAATAAATTTAAACTAAACTAACTACCCCCTCTCCCTCCCTCCAGGCATGTCACATCCATTACGCTCCTAGAACTATCAAGCCCCAATAAAAGTGTGTTGTCAGTAGATCCCAAGTCGTAAACAATTCAAATGTGTGCAGGACAGCATTCCGATCTCATTCAACCTATACTCCTAAAATATGGTTGAGCAAGTGCACCTGCAAGCTGCAAGGAGCTTATTCCATGTTGGGGGCACCCAATTCTACATCATCATTGCTCGTAATGTCGTGGCTCCTCAACAATCCCACCAAGTGTTCCCATGCTGTAGTCGCCTCTAGTGCTCTCTCGTTCCCAACCCTTCTAGCTAATTGTACTCTAACTGTGCCATCACATTGCTCCCATTTGACAAAGTCGCTTTTCCACCTTTCTAAGCTCGGGGGCTCAGTCGCCTTCCAATGCATCGTAATTTCCCTCTTGGCCAGCACCAGTCGCATATCTATAAACTTGCTGGTCATCTTAGTTCTAGCAGTGTGGGGGAACCAATGCAATATACAAGTCCCTAGTGAAAGCTCCAACTCTCTTTCCGTCACCTCCTTCAATAATGCTAATACATCAGACCAGTAGCCAGTCAGTAGCGGGCATCCCCACAGCATGTGAGGGAAGTTTGCCCCCTCCCTTTGACACGTTGGGCACTCATCAGAGTCCGTAATAAAGTATGCCTTCATTTTTGCCGGCGTGAAGTATGTGTGAAGGGAGTTGGGGGTGAAGTCACTTCATTGGCAAAACTCAATTCCAATACGCATAATGTCTTGTTTAAGCATACTTGTGTGGGGAAAATGGGTTAGATTTAGGCTGTTCTCATCTATTAACACACATGTTAAGTTACAAATAAATTACGGATGGGTGGCATTAGTAGAGGCGCGTTCTCCTAGGTTCATCGTCCCTTATTGCGAACGCCCCACATGCCTTTGAGAACCTCTGCCTGCGCTGGGAGGGCTGGGCTGGCGAACTTGATGAGGCAGATTGGAGGGAGTGTCGGTTGGCCCGGCGCACGCTTGCTATCTCTACCCATCTCCGGCTCATTCAATTGAACTACTTGCACACAACTTACATTACCCCGATCCGCTTGTATAAACTTGGCAAAATTCCGCATCTGGTTTGCTATAGGTTTTCCAGAGCTCCGGACGATTTCTACCATGTTGTTTGGGCCTGCCCGGTCATCTCTGTCTATTGACAGTGTCTGCTTTGCGAGCTTACCGGGGTCCTGGAATGCATTATGACCTGACCCCTATAGGCACCCTGCTGGGGTTGGTTAACAAGATGGGGGCTCTCTGGCAGAACAGACGTTTGTGGGTGTCGCCACATTGGTGGCTAAGACAGGCATTGCTCTGGGCTGGAATTCTCCTTGCGCCCGACCCCTGCGGAGTGGAGGGCAGAAGTGGACTGGTGCGCTCAACTTGAAAAGCGTGTTTACCTTACCTGAGGGTTGCCCGCGTGAACACAAGATATGGGAGAGGTGTGGGGCATACTATGGATTTGAATTGTGACTTGTTTGTGGCTGGTTGTGCAATGACAGTAAAATACAATTGTTCTTTTATCTTATGTGGTGGTTCAAAATAAATAAATTGTAATAAAAAAATGCCATGCAGCACACATGCATATAAAGTAATGCTTAGGATCAAGATCAAAATGAAGTATCTGAAGGTCAAACTCATCTCCACTCCCGTCAATATCTCCTGTAAACACTGTTTTCTGTTGATGGATATGCTTTCCATGTGGATGTCAGGTGCGAACTGGCGGAAGAGCAGTGGGTTGAGACCTCCAAAGGTCCTATGCTTCATATTATTCTATGTTGCCAAAATCTACTTATGTTATCCAGCCAAAGTCTGTATTCAGGTCTTCAATCCCAGAACCTCAAGATAAATTGTTTTACAGAAATGTGGATGTGCGCAGTCACCCTGATTGTCATGGTACTGAGTGCTGGGGACACTTATATTGTCTTCCTTCAAATGGAAACCAGGGGAAATAGCTCTGCTGTTGAAGCCTGAAGAATGGAAACATCTCTATCTCCACATTCACTTCCTCCTTTGTCCGATAGAGACCTCTGACCTCCTGGTCAGAGTCACTGCTCTCCCCCAGTGCAGCTCCTGCCCTTACCGTCAACTTGAGCTTCAGGTCGGTGTTCGAGGCCCTCCTCCACCCACAGGTTCATGCCTGCATCTCATCCCTGGTGGTCTATTGGAAGAGCCTGCTCCTCTGCTTGTCTGCTCAGTGTGTCATCCTCTTCTGTTCTGCCTTTTTCTGTCTTGCCCTTTTCTGTTTTGCCTATTTTCAGGTTGCCTTTTCTGTTTTCCCTGCCGCTGCTGCCACTGCACGGCTCCCTCTCCCCCAGCGTGTTCCCGCTCCCACCTCTCAGCTGCTCACCCACCCCTCCCTCTACTTAATGGCGCCCGCTGCGCGGACACACGCAGTGGTTGCAACGCTGGCGTTTGGAAGGCAAGCCCATCTGCGCCAGTCCACAACCCAAAAGGGACCAGCACCAGGGACACTGGTCCCCTGATCCGCTGTCGCTACGACTCCAGCACTCTCCTCGCACGCAACCCCAGACGCAACAACCACTGCCAGCTCTCAACGCCGAGCAACACCCAGGGCCCGATCTCCTGCCAACACTGCCGCCTTTCCTTCACCCACCTCCGGACCCATGCAGCCACCCCCAACCCACTGGATGCCATCGCACACAAGCCACTGACTGCATCCTCCTCAACGTACGCTCTCTACACAGACACGCAATAGAAATCTGGGACCTCCTCAACACTCACTTGCCTGATGTCACCTTCCTCACGGAGACCTGGACCAACACCAGCTACGTACCCTACATCGCAACTGCCATCCCCAACAAATACAAGATCCTGAGGAAAGACCACCCCAACCGCCCAGGAGGAGGCCTCGCCATCGTCCACATAGCTCCCTCCTACTAACCACCACCAACTCGGAATACACCTCGCCCTTCATGGAACACATCCACTTCCAGATCCAGCCTAACCCTAGAATGACGCTCCAAGAAACACTTGCCTACAGACGTCCCAGACCCGGCACCCCCTTCACCAACGTCATCACTGACCACATTGCTCCCCATGCCCTCGCCTCCACGGACTACATACTACTCTGAGACCTGAACATCCACCTAGACAACCACCGTGATACCAACACCCCCGCCCTCCTAGAGAACCTCACCAATATAGGACTGAGGCAACTTGTCTCAACCCCAATTCACACAGCAGAACACACACTCAACCCCATCTTCGCCGGAGGGAACAACATATGCTTCAGCCACACCATGGAACCGCTCTGGACAGACTAACACTGCATCAATTTCTCCTTCTCGAAACCCAACGCATACAAGTGCATGCCCCGCCCCCACACAGAAGCTTGAACAAAGTCTCAGAAAAACACCTCACTTCCGCCCTCAACTACACGTCTCCCCCCAACTACGACAATCCCCAACACAGCGGCAAGCAACCTCCACCAATGGATCGCCAACACTCTCGCCCCCTCCAGAACACCACGAGACTACACAACAAGAAAAGCCAACTGGTTCACCAAGAACCTCCAAGAATTCAAGCACTCTTGCCTATGACTTGAGAAGACGTGGAGAAACAGCAAAACCCCGGAAGCACGCTCTGCCTACAAGGCATCCACCACGGCCCACCACCAACTCATCAAATTAACAAAGAGAATCTTCATCCAAGATTGAATCTTCTCCAACTTCCACAATTCTTAAAGACTTCTTCGGCATCATACAAAATTTTGCCAGACCCAACAGCGAAACAATCGACGTCCCTCCCTTCCAAGACCTATCAAGACGCTCTATGACAATTTCGGCGACCAAGACCACTGCACCACCACAATTCCCATACCCAGCGACGCCATCCAACAGACCCTCCTCACCTGGACCCCTCTCACCCCAGAAGACACCGTAAGGACAATGAAAAGCATCCACTCCCGAGTACCTACTGACCCTTACCCGCTGCACATCCTACACAGGAGCCTCACTGCCATCGCACCTGAACTGTTCCATCGAGGCCGCCACATTCCTCGACAACTGGAATTACGTCAAAATCAACCCCCTCCTAAAGAAGTCCCCCGGAGACCCAACAGATCTCAAGAACTTCAGGTCCATCTCACTGCTCCTTTTTGCCGCCAAAGTCATCCGAAAGGCTGTCAACACCCAGCTAGCATACTTCATAGAAACCAACAACATCCTAGACACCTCTCAATCTGGATTCAGCAGCAACTACAGCACCGAGAGCTAGGCCGACTGGGAACCAAAACTGGCCCTGGCAAACTGTTCAGTTGGCCCCCCTATGCAGTCAAAATGTTTGCAAGGGCCGGTTTCTGACGATTTGTCGACCCCCGGTAACAAAAAGGGCCCCCAGGGGCCCAAGACCAGCCCCCACCCTGGCGGCCCACCGGGGAAACGCCCGGTGCCGGCTACAGCCAGTCCGGCCCTGACCGAGATGGCCCTCATAGCCGCCTCCAACGACATCCGCACCCTTCTCGACCAAGGCCACACAGCAGCCCTCATCCTCCTGGACCTTTCAGCAGCCTTCGACACAGTCTCTCACCGCACATTAGCCTCTAGGCTCCACGATTCCTGCATCCAAGGAACAGCCTTAGACTGGATTTGATGTTTCTTCACAGGCAGAACACAAAGAATAAGACTCCCGCCCTTCCTATCCGAACCAATAGAGATCAGATTCAAAGTACCCCAAAGCTGCTCCCTCAGACCCACACTCTTCAACGTCTACATGGCCCCCCTCGCAACCATGTCAGAAACCACAGGCTCATTATAGTCTCATATGCCGACGACACCCAGCTCATCCTCTCCCTCACCAAGGAACCCGACATCACCAGGCGCAATTTCCAAGAAGGGATAAAAGACGTTGAGCAACAGCTGCCTGAAGATCAAATCAGAGAAAACAAAAGTCCTCATCCTCAGCTCCACCCCCTCTGCATGGGAAAACAGGGTGGCCTCCGTCTGTCGGAAACCCACCCACCCCAACAAATCACGCACACAACCTCGGCATCATACTCAACTCTTCACACACCATGAACCGCCAGGTCAACGCTGTGTTCTCTACATGCTTCAACACCCTCCACAAACTTTGCAATCCCCCCTGTCTTCAGGAAGACTGTCACCCACACACTCATTGCCTGCTGACTGGACTACAAAAACGCTTTCTAAGCCGGAATCAACAAAAAACTCCTCAGTAAACTCCAGACCATCCAGAACGCCGCAGTCAAACTTATCTTCAACATCTGACGACATGACCACATCACCCAACACCTCCTCGACTTCCACTGGCTCCCCGTCGTAAGAAAATAACCTTCAAACTGCTCACACATTCCTACAAAGCCTTCCATAACACCGGACCCTAATACCTCAAGAAATTAATCTCCTTCCACGCCCCCAAGAGGAACCTCTGCTCTGCTGACCTCTCCCTAGCCACGGTCCCTTACATCCACAGGGCTGAGCAGGTTGCAGATCCTTTTCCTACCTCGCAGCCAAAACCTGGAACAAACTACCCCCTACATCCGACGAAGCCCGACACTGCACTCTTCAAATGACCAACGGAGCTGCTCGCACACCCTCCCTCCCCAGCGCCTTGAGACCCTCATGAGTGAGTAGTGCGCTCTAAAACCCCTGATTGATTGAATAGTTTGACTTTTCTCTTAGTGAAGAATCTGTGGCTCAGTTGAAAACAATAGGAGTCTGCTAAGAAGGCTTGACAGATGGAGTCCTTTCAAAATCCCCATTAGAAAAAACTTGTCTGGATAAAGGGTGATAGTGTGAACATACTTGTCCATCTCGCCCTCAAAGTGTTCATCAGAAAAAATTGCCATGGTCACTGACCCAGCCGTGTTATTCGCCAGCTCTCTGAACTTTGGGTCTACCTTTAGTGTGATTTATCCTCTCCAAATAGCAGAATAAGCTCAGTAGGCATTCATTATTACAGAGGAATATAGCATGTTGTCCTCTCCTGGTCAAGAGGACTCAGTTTTAGTGGAAGCATTTTTACCCGGGTAGTGTGATGGTGTAAGAAGCATCTGCACTGCCTTCTACCTCATAATCTATACATCATATATTTTTCGGCCTACTTAAGTGGATTCATAATTTAGAGGAACCATCACTGTTTTGCTGGAAGACTCCAGAGGTAATAGTTCCTCAGAAGAAATTGGAGAACGTGCAGCGGAGAAGTGCTAACCCATAGTGATAAATGGCTGAAGGAGAATAGTAGAGCAGGTACACACTGCCAGTAACGTTTCACTGGAAACCAGTGGAAGCCATGCAGAGGAAGTGGGCAAACAGGCCTGTTGCTTTCTCAGGCCACCAACCTGAAATGGTGGCTTGAATATACTATAGAAAGGTTTTCATTTATGAAAAGGTTCACAGCAATTCAATGTCCTCAATGGCTACTCTAAAGTAACATAGAATCTGTGGCCGTAGCTAACAAGGATCTTCAGTCTTCTGAAGAGAGGTGATATTGTGAGCTAGTCATTAAGATAGAGGTCTATCGGATCTCCCTAAATGTTGAAGGTAACTGGGAAGACTGTGTATTGTCAGTAGCTTCTACAGCCACAGCTAACATACCTCATGAACTACCTAACTTAAATTCCGGTGTACCAATTGTTTAGCATTGGTGTTGAGTCAAACATTTTGAGGTTTGTATTCAGTATTTATGATTCTGATGATTTGTTTCCAAACTTTTACTTGTTCTCTCTTGCTTTTTAGGTGAATCCTGTAACATCAAGTTACTAGAGACAGTCGATGCACTCGATGACCGTATTAGAGGGTGGGGCCTGGATTATTTCCGGGAGACAATACACTTGCTCACACTAAAGGCTAATACTCCATGAGAATGAGATCGCTAAACGACAAGGCACTCCTATGCAGTTCAACATCCTGGTTTTATTTTTGAGAACACTGTTTATTAAAAAATATTGAAAATTATACTTTTGTATGAAATATATTGTTGCTAAATCTCATCTACTCAAGTGTTTATTTAACCCCTTCCATGCTGATGACGGCCGGGAGCCGTCATGGCACACAGTGCTCGTGTGCTGATGACGGCTCCCGGCCGTCATGACTGCACCCGCGATCGGAATGTGCCGCACAGGCGCAGAATCGCGGCCGCGCCCAAGGGGTTAAGGGCAAATGCTGTGTGCATCTGTGTATGAATATTGTCTGTGTTACTCACAAAATGCAAATGGTGCTTTCTGGAGACTGAGATACTGTTGAGCTCTTGGCCTTTAAGTATATTTGAGTGTATGTATTGATTTAAAATGGATTCTTTAAAAATATATATATATATATTGTGGAAAAGCCCAGTTTAAAAAAAAACATAGAAGCGGTATAAAATCACAATTGAGAATATCAGGCTGTGAAGTTCTTCACACCAAGCAGGGCGCAACGTAACGAGGCAACCTTCTCCAACAGAAAATATTCAATAAAGGAAACACAAGCTTTCAATTAGAGTATTCCTCTGCATTTAGAACTTGTAAAGTCATGGGCAGTTTCCTCCTGTCTTACAGTTATTCCACTATTTTATGATCAGTGCGGACTGTACCCATACACAGATGATATGCACCCACCTTTTTCCCATGGCCTTTACTCCTTACATCAAACCCAGGGCTTCTGTCCTGCATGCTGTATAAAGTAATGCTATTTTCACTATTAGGAGGCCCAAAAACCCAGTACGATATTGCATGTAATTTTTTAATCGAATTTGAGAAGGCTCCCAGTATAAAATGTAGGATATCTATTTCTAGCATACCTCCAACACTCTCTTCAGATTATTAGTATATTGTGGATTGGTAACGCGTATGGTAACGTAGAAGGGTTTCCCAGTGCTGGTGCAACAGAAGGGACTATGGAAGAAAGATTAGAAAAGCCGCATCTTCAGGAGTGTTTTAAACTTGTCCAAAGACTTAAAGAATCTAAGCAAGGCAGGCAGAGAGTTCTAAAGTGTGGGGCCCAAGTAAGAAAAGGAGCGACCACCTTGCCTCGTCTTGGGAATCCTAGGGAGAACTGCATAATTAAGATAGCAAGCACAAAGCGACTGATTGCGGCGATAAGGCGATACCAGTGACCTAAGGTAGAACGGTCCCGAATTAGACAGGGCTTTGAACATATATCACAATGCCTTAAATTGGAATCGCTTGCCAATTGGGAGCCAGTATAAGTACAGAAGAAAATGAGAAACTAAAGAATACTTAGGAAAATGATAATGCTGCCGATTCACTGCATTCCTGATAGAGCACCACCTGTCTCCAGTATGCTCCGACCTCAGGATTGGACCATGTGCAACACATCAACTTCATTGAATTCACTGAATGTGCCTTTTTGTGAATGTGTATCCTAGTAGAATAGCAGGGGTAAGATACGTACTACGGAAGAATTTGAATTGAGTGTACATAGTCTAGTGTTACTTACCACCTTCTTTTATATATGCCAGGGTTGTATCTCAGCTTGGATCCAAAAGCTGCACACTGCAAGCCCTTTCCCATTTTATTTTTTAGGTCTCGTGCTAGCGGGAAACACTGCGCAGCAGTGTTCGCGCAGCGAGAGTCCTTTTCTACGGGTTTTCAAAATGGACCTGTAAATTCCACACACTTGTGCGTGTTGATTCCTGATGGTCCATTTTGATTGGGCTTTGCGTGCGTGTTGTTTTTTAACAGAACACGCAATAGGCCATAGGTGGTCGCGTAGCTCCGCCTATGGCCTATTGGTGTCTGTTAGCGCAACAAAGCCCATATGTTTTCAATTATCGTGCCCAGACACGGGCGCGATAATTGAAAACATATGGTCGCAGTGGGAACGCGTGTGCACCACTCGCGAGCGTGTTTTTTTTTGTTGCAATAGCGAGCACCCGCCAGCCACCAGACATCGGATGAACATCAACAGTGGGATGCAGCACTGAACGTCGTACGAGCCATTCCAGAGGACCGGTGTCTTTTCCTATTCATGCAAAAGTTTTGTCGCTGTGAACTTCTGTTGTTGAATAAGAATTTAGAAGTATGCAGTATGAGCGCCTGCCAACCACCAGACAGCGGATGAACATCAACAGTGGGATGCAGCACGGGCCATTCCAGAGGACCGGCGTCTTTTCCTATTCATGCAAAAGTTTTGTCGCTGTGAACTTCTGTTATTGAATAAGAATTTAGAAGTATGCAGCATGAGCGCCCACCAGACAACGGATGAACATCAACAGTGGGATGCAGCACTGAACGTCGCACAAGCCATTCCAGAGGACCGGCGTCTTTTCCTTTTCATGCAGAAGTTTTGTCGCTGTGAACTTCTGTTGTTGAATAAGAATTTAGAAGTATGCAGTATGTTTCAGGGACAAGAATAACAAGATAACACAATGTGTACGCACCCTGCTGTGCGCTGAAATGCAAGGCTTTGACAGAGCGTGCTTCTGGTGCCCGCTCGCTGTCACACAAGAGAACAATGAAGGCGCCGGGCGCGTGCCTGCTGTGGACGGTGTGTGCACAGAGGGGCAGTGGCGTGGGACGGTCGGTGGTACAGCTCTACAGATATAACAATGGCAGCACACAGGGGCAGTGCTGGTGCAATGGCAGTTCAAGGCTAGCAGTCACGGGCAGAGGTTGTCAGTGGACTAGCAAAAGAGAAGACGATTAGAGAGAGGGCAGGGGCCACGACAGGGCAGCAAAGCGGCAACAGGGCAGGAAAGCAGTAGCTGGGCAGTTTGAGTAGTAGGAGTGGTGACAGGACTGAATAGAAGTGACAAGGCAGCAGGAGAACAGTGACTGGGCACAGAGCAGTGACGGGACAGGAGAGCAGTGACAGGGCAAGTAGCAGGGGCAGGACAGGAGAACAGTGACAGAGCAAGTAGCAGGGGCAGGACAGGAGAAAAATGACAGAGCGGGTAGCAGGGGCAGGGCATGAGTGCAGTGCAGGCCAAGGGGTCAATGGGAAGTATGGGCGAATTCGCGGTACGCGAATTCGTGCGAAAGCATACTCGTGGTCCGCAAAATCCACAAACTTTTGCGGTCGTACATGGGCCATCTTGTTTTCAGTGTTCGCGTTGCGTATTTCTGTTTCCGGGCGCTAGTTGCATGCTCGCGTTCTGCATTTCCTACGTGCGGGGCGCAATTGCGTGTTCGCGTCCGTTTTTGCATGCTCGCGGGGGAAATATCGCTCAAACTTACCCACGTGATCGCAATGGGCGCGGCCATCTTGTTTTTCATTCATTGCTATGGTTCTGGGCATGCTTTTTCAATCCTTCAATCTTTGTAATCCTTTGTTTGTTTGAACTTTTTAAAAATCTTTTTTACTCATTATCTATCACTCTATTTTTTACATCTATATTTTGTGTTTTTTTCTACTTTTCGTTACTTTAAAACTACTTTTTTTAATTCTCTTTTCTTTACTTTACTTTTTCCCTATTCTTTCCTATTTTATTTTCCTTTAACTGTCCAGGACCATTGCAAAGGGAGCTGGCAAAAACCTGAAGGGGAAGGGTCCCACACCCCGTAGCCGGCTCCCTTGCGGGCACTTAACGGGGGGGCTGTAAGTCCCAGGGAGATCTTCAGCGCGGTGGAGTTGGCCGCACTGGTCTTCTTCGTGCAGCGCCACCTCCCTAAGACCGTCGCGGCAGGCCCGGTACCGGGTACGGCCTCCGGGAGCGTCGCCAGGTATGGGGTAAGGTGTGCCGGGCCATGTATCGGGAGTCTGGGGTCCGGCGCACCTACAACCAGGTGACGCACCGGTGGTCAGACATACTGGACTGGGAACTCGACCTGCTTGGCGTGGAGATCCCTGGGCTTGGTGAGTACTAGTAGCTATTTAATCACTACTTTGTTGTCTTCTGCTCTGTGTTATGATATTACAAATATTTTTTTTTTCCGAAGCGCAAGAATGTGTTTTCAAAAGCTTCTGTGATTGCAGGTGCTCGCCTGCTCACCGGCGGTGCTACTATGCTTACTTGTTTTCAATTTTGTGCTCATTGGCCTGAGTGATTATGTATGAGTGTAATTTACAGAACTGCGTAATGCTAGACACTAGAGATTACATTGCAGGTAAATTATGTTTCAAAGCTTCTGTGATTGCAGGTGCTCGCCTGCTCACTGGCAGTGCTACTATGCTTACTTGTTTTCAATTTTGTGCTCATTTGGCCTGAGTGATTATGTATGAGTGTACTTTACAGAACTGCGTAATGCTAGACACTAAAGACTCAAGTCCAGTCCTTCCTTTGTACTCCTGACACTAAGAAGAGATAGTGGTGGTGGATTGATAGTTTGAGTATATTATGACTTGTTATTTAGTAGGAAACTTTTTAGTGGTCTGCAATCATGACGGACCGTGTCTGTCACTTCGCGTGCTGCGGAGTGCTGCCTGCCAGTCCTAGTAGAACCTTTTTGTAGTTTGGTTTAGTGAGTTACGTAACTTTCCAAGTTGACGGTCCACGAATCCAGCAATACTAATATCCTAGTAGACCACATCAGATAGGTCAATAAATTTAGTGCAATTGTTGTCTATTCCCCGAAATAATTTGTTATTGTTTTTTTGAAATGTTTGATTTGGTTTACAACAATCATCCATGTTTGTGTCTTTCTTTCATGTATATCAGCTCTTCCCAGGGGCAAGAGGACAGAGGAGGTAGCGGCGCCGGCGGAGCAGGAAGGCCAGGATCGGTCCGCCGAGGGCTCCTCTGCTGGTCCCAGTAAGTTTTCCTGTTAATATTAATAATTATACTCCCCTAACTTTTACAGCACCTATTTATTCCAAACGCATCAAAATTCTATTTTTTCCTAAATCGTCTTTGATCTTCTTGTAGACTGTTTCTAAATTCTTATCCTGCCTCTACTATGACTCTTTTATTAGTCTGTCTGTGTAGCTAGCTAAGCTTGCACAGTTGGCAAAAGTTGTTAAAACAAAACTCCTATTCAGCAATAGCTCTAGGCACTGAGTGCAGTCGTCTGGGTAGTCCATAATGTCTATTGAAGTTGAACCCCCAATCTCCTTGCTGACTAGCTAGTGTGTCAGAGTCATTATTTCGTTCACGAATGCAGCGATGATCCCCAATGATTATACAACCCAGAACATAAGACTACGGAGTCAGAGTCCTGACCTCTCAGAGTCACGGACTCATGCTTGCAAATTGCAAACCCTTTCGCTCACTCACTCATGACCAAAAACCACAGAGTTTATGTAAGTTTTCAAGCTTTATTAAAAGTAAAACAACTAGCTCTGTGCGTACTCTGTATATTAAATTTCAATTGTGCATTATATAAAAACATTTATTAAAATCAACTTCATATAAGATAAAAGGTAAACTCTTGAAAACTCAACAGTGGCTGGTTTTACACATTAATTGTGGGAGAGCCCTCACCTGGTTGAAACTTAAAGTCTTGGTGGTGATGATGACGACTCCGAGTAACATATTGCTCTTGTTCGTAGAAGGGAAGCTTCTGTCTGTTATGAGAAAAATGGTGTGTGTTAAAAAGTAAGCATTCATCAGTTGTGCCAAAAAGTGTAGCATGTTATGGCTAAGCATAAATAAAAAACACCCTCCCCTTACGAAAGGGGAATTTTAAGTTTAGACTAGAGAGTCACAAATAATTAAATTTCTTTATTTAGTAACATATTTTTTCATTCCTAGACAAAATAGGGAGTGGTGTATATGGCATCTAAAAATATTAAATGTATTTTCTAGGCATAACACCATCGGCACAGCCCACCACCAGTGCTGGGGCCAGCGCGGAGGTGGTCACTCCAGGGGCGGATGCAGTGCCAGCAGGAACTGCTTTGGGGGATGCCACGGTAGTGGCGGGCAGTGGTAAGCTATTATATTCCTTACTTATTGAGATTGCAGAGTAGGCTGGCTGTAGGGATGTATATGTTGTACAGTACAAGTACACTTAACTGATTAGAAGACTTACCTATTTAGAACTAAGTTTTTGTCAACGAGGTAGAAGACAGTCACCCTTGACTTTGCATTAGTAATAGCATTAGCGGCGGGAGTTGACGAGTAACCAATGGCCTCCTCTAAATTTGACTTCAACTCAGCTGTGAAAGTTTTATCGAGAAGCCAAGTCATATCAGAGCTGAACTTGATGGATGGGATGAATGAAAAGGGAAAGAAGGGTGTAAGGAAAGACGAGCGAGTTAAATTAATGACTGGCAAAGAATGATACATGTTTTTGAATCCAGGCACAGGTGGCTGGGAATCTGATGCATGGCCGGTTGAAGGCTGAAGCAAGGATGGGTGGAAGGAGAAAGAAAAGAGGACTGCCTGGGTGGGTGAAACAGAAACTGTTTGTGTGCGCAATATAGCCTTTGGTTCAAATTCAAATGCAAGTCAAGCACGGATGCATGGCTGGCGGTTTACAAAATAAAATAAAAAGGGTGTTTTTCAGTGAGAAAAAGTAAGGTTTGTCCAGTTGAGACATTAAGAAGAATGATTGACATTTACTTCGAATGGATGGATGCCTGGATGGTATCTTCCTCATAGATAGCATAGGTGTATGTAGACATAGAAGACGGTCACTGGATGAAGAGTGTTACTTTGAAGAGCATGTAACACCGCACGTCCGTGCCAGAGTGGCAAAGCCAAGGAAAGTAGAAGTTGTAATTTTTCAGAATACTCCCCTGACTAACTTTAGTTTGCAAGCACAGCATATATTGTGTATCTATATTGTATAGTTCACATTATCAAGTCAAGTCACGTCACAACTCACAAGTGCCTTCCTCCGGCGATTACGGGGACCACTCACTACCTCTGTTAATATTTTTTTTTCAACTGTCATTCATGTGTGGCCTATCGGTGTTCACTCAATCAATAAAAACAAAGCACCTAAAGTCATCCCTTCTATATGCAAATATCCTGAGAAGGGATAGATGATCATATTATTTATCTTCTTCATTTTCCTTTTGTAGTAGTCAGGGCAGGGTGAAAGTTAAATTAATTGAGCAGTAGCCCTTGTAACAGAGTATAGCCAGTGCTTTGATTTGCAAATACTCATGGGTGTGTGCCAAGCAGAATAAGAATATATCCTCGGATTCCTTGAAATTGATTTTCTGTTGCTTTTTACCTTATCCTCCCCAGCAAGTGTGTGGAATTATTGTTGTCATTTAGTCACACCTCAATGAAAACCACACAGCCCGGGGGAAGAGGGTTAGGGTTTGAAAATTGGATGGGAATGGGGTTTTTTGGGAAAGTTTTGTGGAGAGAGAAAAAAAAACCACAGCATGGACAAACAACAAATGAAGAAAAACAAATCTTTGGATACAACGATATCCATAAATATTTTAAGGGACATAAAGGAAGTGCATGCATAAAGTTGTTTGCTAAATGGATGGTTAGGTTACTGAAAAGTAGTACTTACTACAACTTACTAACTGTGAATAAACAATTTGACAGTACAGGGCTGCAGTAATTACGCAATTTCACTTGCCTATCTGCCGTCAGAGAGAATAAACACTTATTAGTACATTAAATTAGTTTTAAAAATAGCAAAGAAACTTATCAAATAGCTGTAGGGATGAATTTGAAGCAGAGAGCAAACGCACTCGTAGAAGTTCACAACAACATTATTTAAAAGATAAGGAGAAGTGAAGAGGATACTGTAACTGTATGTTGTAGTTGTCCTGTTCAGTTTGGGAAGTTGCATGCATCCAGCCATTCCTCTTATTTGCGATACTCCTCCATTCTAGCTGACGCTCCGTCAATCAATCTTGGTGACCACACTCTCCACTTCCTGCCTGGCGGATGCGGAGTTACGGATTGCTATGGTAAGCCTGAGTTAATGTTTTTCCCATCGCACATGGTAAAAGCCTGCCTGAAATTGTCGATGGAAAAACAGGAAGGGATATTAAAACACCACGGAGGAAAAATATAAGGTACGGTGTGTAGTACAAAAATAACACTTTCTCTTTCAGAGGTGACAGTATTACAGCATCATTTCTAAAGTGCATACTCTGAGTCTCCTTTTCAAGGATAATAATTAGCATACAGCAGGCCAGGGCCATGCAGACGGTCAAGGCAGCTACCACTGAGTGAACCAACCTCCATGTAGCATACCTCGTTGACACAGACAGACAAAGCAGATCTAATGTTATACAGCAAGCCACATAGCCGCAATTTTACATGAACTGCTGTCTGGACTCGGGCATAACAACACTACACTGGCTCGACCACTCCATACCACGACTAGACAGACATGTAGTTCTGCTGTGGTTGTTGTTGACTTGTTTGCCACTCACGAAATGGCCATAGTTCTTCCGTAAACAGACAATGATGATCCATCCATCCCAGTGAGTGACTGTAAAGATATTATGTAACTTTGATCATCAAGGCTCATCATCATCATCATGGTATTGGCAAACTCAATGTTGTTCATGCAGTCACAGTCTACACACAGTGAGTCCAAGGACATTTTCCATATTAAAAAATGCAACGAAGTGGCCCCTACAGTAGAAGTACAATTTGTATTAAACAAGGTAAAAACAGAGTAGACTTGAGTTACATTTAGTGTGTAAAAGATTCAATAATAACAGAACATATATGATTCATTTCATGCACAACAAACAGCAATTGCTTTCATCAGAGCCAGACAGTTCATCAGAATGCAGACTAGTGTTGTCCACTAGTCTGCATTCCATCTCATCATTCATTACCTGTTCCACTTTTTGTCACCATCTTATTCTTAAGTGAAGAGCCACAGGGCGGGCTCTCGTGTTAATTTCAGAAGTAACAGTCAGCATAGCGACACTTTCTTGATTCTGCGTAATCCGGCCATCTGCCGTGAGTGAAACAAATGGATAGGGGGAGTCTGTAGGAGGAGGATAGAGGAGCATGACTGAGTTGTGAACTTGTGAAATTCAGGAATGCAGATTGCGTCACCTTCAATATGGAAATAAGACGAAAACAGTGCTGCTGATGGATTTGTTGTGATTAGAGTTTTGTTATGCTAAAAGTTGCAAAACAAAGAATGACACACAGACATAAAAGTGAATAAGGATGGGGAAAAAAAAGTAAGTATTTCAAGCCTAGGTGTCACGGAAGTAGAGCTCGTCCTCAAACTCTGTGAATTGAACCTGGAGTAGGTCAGCTAACAGAAGAACTTCTGTCACTTAAGTCGGTGTCCTCTTCTTCCTGTGTGGATTCACATATTTTGTAATCTGGTGGTATGAAGTGCTGATTCATCTTGATCAGTGTTAACCTCTCCACAGTTTTGGGCGAGAGGCGGGTCCTTTTTGAAGTTACAATGGCACCAGCAGCACTGAAAACACGTTCAGAAGACACACTTGCAAGTGGGCAAGCCAAATAGTTTATAGCCAGCTTGGTGATCGGTGGCCATTGAGGGCTTTTCATATACCAATACACCAATGGGTTCTGATCAAAGAAGACCTCTGTTGGGTCATACAGATAGGCCTGCACTATCCACTCAAGGTCCTCCATGGGCGCACCACTTTGCGTACCATCTGTTGCCTTTGCATCAACACTGGAACGAGCAAACCCATGATGAGTTATCCAATCCGCTTCCGACAATATTATGGCTGGGCCTGGTGCAGGTGATGATAATGATACGGTTGCTGCTGTCGGTAACGGCTGTGAGGGAAAGTGACTGCCTTCGGCCACAGAAGTGGACCTTGACGCCGGATGGCCTGCTGCTTCAGTAGTACTTGTGGTGGTTCCTTCAATTTCCTGCCGCTCTTTTTCGAACCGAGTGGCTGACAGAGCTAGCTAAAGTTTGTACTTGGAAACATCTGCTTCATAAAAAGGAATGAATGTATTGCAGGCCAGTGCCTTTTTGTACTGTGGATCCAGAATAGTGGCACAAATGTAATGTTGTTCTGAATGTATTGCTTTAAGCCTTTCATTGTCAACTAGGCGGCTTAATAAGCTCGCCACCAACCAATATGCGTCTTGTTTTTCAGCATCAACTCCAAACGTTAAAGACACCACCTTCAGTTGGTGCTCTATCATGCGCAACAATGGGATAGCTTTGCCCAAAGTACAGTCCTCCCTGCTGACTTCACGCGTGAACACCTCAAAAGGACGAAGCATGTCTGTTAGGCTTTTAACTAGGTCCCATTCATCCCTCTCTATCCTCATGTCTTTCATAGAAGCACACCGTGCGTGAAAGACATACTCATTGATTACCAAGTACTGCTCAAACAGACGCTCAAGCATGTAGAAGGTTGAGTTCCAACTTGTTGCCACCTCCTGGATGAGTACTCTGACTGGCACTCTACGGTTACGTTGAATGATCCTCAGCTGCTTCCGGGCCTTAAAAGAATGGCTGAAATGTGTGCAGATTCTTCAGCAGGTGGTCAGTACCTTGCTGACTGTGTTTTCTTTTTTCAAGAAATCTTGAACAACAATGTTATTACTGTGCGCCAAACACGGCACTCTGAAATAGCCACCATCAGACATGGCCTTAACTATATTATTGCCATTATCCGTGGAAACATAACCAATCATGCAATTTCTTGGCTGCAGCCATTCAAAGACCTTACTGTTAAACTCCTCCAAAATGTTTACTGCAGTATGAGATTTCTCCATGGCAAACATGGCTACTGTTGCATGTTTCCGAGTAGTTTGAAAAATTGTGACACTGTCAACACCTGCAGCTATCTTGTCTCTAACCCCCGCAAAAGACACCCAGTCTGCAGTGATGCACATGTAATCAACGGCTTGGCAACTGGTCCACATGTCTGTTGTCAGGTGGACCAAAACATGCTTTTAATGGTGGTCTGGACTGTTTTCATATGTGATGAGGATCCAGACTTCTTCAACCCAGTTAGGCTCATTGATGTACTTTTTCGCATTGGTGTCTCTACCAGACTACTGTGCCTCCTAGATGTTGCTGGGGTAGAGGAGGGTGTGGGCGCTACCACTGCAGTGCTGCTGCCAGGGGTACTGTGTGTACCAGAAAAAATGTCTCTTGGTACTTCACCCCCCCTGCACGATCAGCTCCTCGTCATCAGATGCAATATCAATGGATACATTTGGATTTGTACTTTTGGCTTTCCGGATGTTACTTAAATGCACCTCCCACTGGATAATGTGGTGTTTTTGGAGATGACCTCTCTGGCCTCCGGTACCATAGTTGGTACCAAGCTTACCCTGACTAACTACTTGTTTACAAATCGAACAAATTACTAGTTTTCCACCTTTTTGCTAATACTAAAGAAGTCCCAAACTGGGGGCTGGAGATTTCTGGTGGTGGTGGAGGTGCTACTTTCAATGCCAGATGAAGTGGAGGATGGGCGTGGCGGAATTTGACTCTGTTGTGCACTTACAGCACCACTACTTGAGGTAATGGAGGTCGAGCTGGATGGAGGTCCCTGCCGACCCTTCTGACGAGAAAATATGGAAGCTGTAGGTCGTGTTGGTGTAGTAGTTACCTGTGTTGGTGGTGGTACCAGTGGTGCCGTGCCGCACACATCCTGCACAGCAGCATTTTTTGATAGGGTAAAAATGTCTGTCTGCTGCATGCCCGCTGGGGATGGAGTGACAACTGTGATGACTGGGTCGTCATTGTCTGACTGTTCATCAGCAGCAGAATACACCACTTCTACTTCTTTTTCGTCATCACCCATAACTGAAAGCCTCGCGGGAACCTTCCTTTTACCTAGCTTTGTCGGCTGGCGTGCCTCCCTCTCAGACTGCATTGGTGGGTGCCAATCTAGATCATCAGAAGGAAGGGGGCTTGAAGAAGAACTTGTACTAGCCCTCCTTGACCTTTTCCTTGCTGGGGATCTGGAAGACAATGGATCATCAGGAGGAGTGGCTTGCTCGGCTGATACCTCCGCATAAATCTCGATTTCCTGATGTGCCCCAACTTCTGGAGGAACAAGCATTGTGGGCAGTTGCGCCTCTCCATGCGCCTCTACTTGCGCCTCTCCTTGCGCCTCTCCTTGTTGCACCTGTGGTTGTCGTTGCGGCTGTGGTTGAACACTCGTCAGATGAGTTACACCCTGCATTGATTGGATGCTACTTTGCAATGAGTCAACGCCAACATCACTGGTCGATGGTGAAAGAGCATTTAAAGTGGCTGCCTCTGCGGAACTCATGGGCTTGGGCCTAACTTGGCGTGGTGGCACTGAGACCAATGAAGCGAAGGTGCTGCTCCCAGCTTGGTCCCCGGCGGACACCGCTGCTGCAGGCGTAGTTTTTTTTTTCTCCAAAAAAAGTGTCTGTCGGCACACTAGTCTCCTTGGTAAGTGGCGCCACTTGCTTCTTCTGCTCCTTATTGGCAGTGGCACTGGCAACTTTCTTGGTAGAGGAGCTATGGCCACCTTTCTTTGGGCCCATCTTCTTCAGATGTCAGAACAGCAGGACGCAGTTGCACGAGTTGCAGAGTTGTCTGTGGCCACACGTGACGTCACGTGACGTTGTGCACACACCGCAGCAGGACTTCTTCCTGGCACTACAACAAGTGATGATGATGAGGATGATTCCTGGTTCTTCTCAGTTTTTGTGCACCTAAAAGCAAAGGAAGCCAGAGGAACATCAGTTAAATAAATGTTGCATATGTCGTGCCACAATTAATATTTCCAACTAGGCATTTATTATTATTAACACAACACACCCAAAAACGGAAATACCCCAAATAAAAATTGCAATTCTAATACAAAATGGATGTTTAAATTAATAGAAGAGAGACCACACAGAGAGAGTTGTTTCATGCACCACTGAGTACCCCTGGGTATAATGGATGAAAGCAAGGCAGACTGGGTGCAGGCCTATGGCACAAAGCACACTGCCTGGCTTCAAAATGGCCCCTAGACCCCCGCCCACATGGCCAGGCCCTGTACCAGGCCTCAAAATGGCCCCCACCCACATGGCCAGGCCCTGGACCAGGCCCCAACAACACCCCAAAAATCGAAATACACATAAAAATCACCCCAATGCAATGCCATCCATGCCCTAAATGATGTTTCAATTCAAGAGACCCCACAGAAAGACATGGCCCATGCACCATTGAGTACCCCTGGGCATAATGGATGAAAGCAAGGCAGACTGGGTGCAGGTCTATGGCACAAAGCATACTGCCTCGCTTCAGAATGGCCCCTAGACCCCCACCCACATGGCCAGGCCCTGGACCAGGCCTCAAAATGGCCCCACCCACATGGCCAGGCCCCCCCAACACCTCAAAAATCGAAATACACACAAAAATCACCCCAATCCAATGCCATCCATGCCCTAAATGATGTTTAAATTCAAGAGACCCCACAGAAAGACATGGCCCATGCACCACTGAGTACCCCTGGGCATAATGGATAAAAGCAAGGCAGACTGGGTGCATGCCTATGGCACAAAGCACACTGCCTGGCTTCAAAATGGCCCCTAGACCCCTACCCACATGGCCAGGCCCTGGACCAGGCCTCAAAATGGCCCCCGCCCACATGGCCAGGCCCCGACAACACCCCAAAAATCGAAATACACAATAATCACCTCAATCCAATGCCATCCATGCCCTAAATGATGATTAAATTCAAGAGACCCCACAGAAAGACATGGCCCATGCACCACTGAGTATCCCTGGGCATAATGGATGAAAGCAAGGCAGAATGGGTGCAGGCCTATGGCACAAAGCACATTGCCAGGCTTCAAAATGGCCCCTAGTCCCCCACCCACATGGCTAGGCCCTGGACCAGGCCTCAAAATGGCCCCCGCCCACATGGCCAGGCCCCGACAACACCCCAAAAATCGAAATACACATAAAAATCACCCCAATGCAATGCCATCCATGCCCTAAATGATGTTTCAATTCAAGAGACCCCACAGAAAGACATGGCCCATGCACCATTGAGTACCACTGGGCATAATGGATGAAAGCAAGGCAGACTGGGTGCAGGCCTATGGCACAAAGCATACTGCCTCGCTTCAGAATGGCCCCTAGACCCCCACCCACATGGCCAGGCCCTGGACCAGGCCTCAAAATGGCCCCACCCACATGGCCAGGCCCTGGACCAGGCCCCCCCAACACCTCAAAAATCGAAATACACACAAAAATCACCCCAATCCAATGCCATCCATGCCCTAAATGATGTTTAAATTCAAGAGACCCCACAGAAAGACATGGCCCATGCACCACTGAGTACCCCTGGGCATAATGGATAAAAGCAAGGCAGACTGGGTGCATGCCTATGGCACAAAGCACACTGCCTGGCTTCAAAATGGCCCCTAGACCCCTACCCACATGGCCAGGCCCTGGACCAGGCCTCAAAATGGCCCCCATCCACATGGCCAGGCACTGGACCAGGCCCCAACAACACCCCAAAAATCGAAATACACAATAATCACCCCAATCCAATACCATCCATGGCCTGAATGATGAAAGACTTGGCCCATGCACCATTGACTACCCCGGGCCTACTGGCTAGTGTGGCTTTAACATGCACCCAAAATTACAAAAAACTATAACAGTGAGCTATTCAATTCCATGCCATCCATGCCGTAAATTATATTTAAGTTCAACAAAACTCACAGAAACAGTTGTATCATGCACCCATGACTAATCCTGGGCCTACTGGATACTGTGGCTACCCACAATATATATTTTTTAAAGTTTTAAAAAAGTTTATAAATTGTAGTTGCAGCAACTGCAATGCCCCAAACAAACAAAACCAACTTACTTGTAAAATCTCAACTCCAAAAGTGATCCAAACAAAAAGTCCTCAAATACAAATATCCAGCAGCAGCCACAAAGAGTAATCCTTCCAGCTCCAAATCCAAATGAAAAGTGACCATGACATGGACAAAGCACTGGGAGGAGTCTGCTGGAATTGGCAGGTCTTGACCTGACCTCTCCTTGAGGAGCGCTCTGTATATAGGGAGGATAATGGACACCCTCCCTACGTCTGTGATATCAATTGAAGCAGCGCTGCTAATTCAGATGGTCTACCAGGAAAAATTTCCAATGCAATATGTGTCACCCTGGTTAGTCTAGCGAATATCAGAAAATGGCAAGCCTTCATACCCATGGAACAGGAAGTTGGAGACTCTGGGGCATTTCTTTCCTCCCAACCCCCCAAAAATGCACTCCTTGCCCAAAAAAGTGCAGCCAAATGTCAATCTGAGGAGTTATTCTGATCTAAATCATCAATTCCAGAATTATTATGCCAACAACGATAGATTTCTTGTGCAAAATTGCAATTTTTGCGATTTCGGGAAAGCGAGATGTTCAAATCTCCCGCCGGATGTCAGCTGCGCGGCGCATCTATGTGTTCGCAATTTTTTATTCTCGCGATGCGTGATCGCGGGCCCATATAACGTATTCGCGTTCTGAAAGTCTCGCATTGCAAGATGACGGGACTCCATGACGTACTCGCGGTCGAATAGTCTCGCGCGATTACGCCATGACGTACTCACGGTCGAAAAGTCTCGCGCGATCACGCAGCAAGATCGAAAATGGCGCAGCGCACGCAAACCGGGAGCAAAACAACTCGGCGAACTCAGAATCACGGTAAGTCAACGCCGCGCACGCGAGATTGTATTTTTGAAGCGCGACCAAGCAAAAAAAATCCGCCAACTCGCGAATTGCAAATTCTTTGACAATTTTGTGCGATTCGCGGACCGCAAAATTGCCAAAAATTTGCAAATTCCGCGAGCGGAACTG
Organism: Lissotriton helveticus; assembly: GCF_964261635.1. Lineage (NCBI taxonomy): Eukaryota > Metazoa > Chordata > Amphibia > Caudata > Salamandridae > Lissotriton > Lissotriton helveticus. Next base: position 1,432,912,852 of record NC_136063.1, on the reverse strand, counting down.
AATTTCAGCCCATGCTTAGGCAGTGGTAAGGCTGTGAGAGTCTAAAGACAGTGACAGAACAAGAAACCAGTAGCAGGGCAGGAGAGCTTTGATAGCACTGCAGGCTGTGACAGGGCAGGGTGCAGTGACTGGACAAGAGAGACGTCATAGGGCAGTAGAGTGCAGAAGAGCGGCGGGGCAGTCACTGGAGCGAGAGACCATTGATAGGGCAGCAGAGCGGGGAAAGCAGAGCTGGCAGTGACAGGGCAGGAGAGACGCCATAGCGCACAGGGCAGTAGAGTGGAGTAGCGCTGCGACTAGGCAGTAGAGTAGCAGGGACAAACGGGCAGTGACAGGGCAGCACTCAGCCCGGGAGCTGGTTCACAAACACTAACCCGGATGCTCCGCGGAGCTCTTCAAGTCCTGACAGGAGGCTCCTGCCCGTGCCTCTCACCTGCTCCAGCTGCATTTTTCACATTTCACGCTGTTTAGGAAACAAAACAAACCGAACCAAAACAAAAAGCCTTGGCCATTTTTAGGTCTCGCGCCTAGCGCGATACACTGCACACATCGACACACACACAACCACGCACACACAACCGCAAACAACCACACACACACAACCACACACAAGCACACACACAACCACAGGCACACACAACCACCCACACACAACCACACACACACAACCACACACACACAACCACACATACACAACCACCCACACACAACCACACTCACACACACAACCACACACACACACCCACACACACAACTACAAGCACACACACTCCCACAATCAAACACACTCCCACAATCACACACACATACACAACCACCCACACACACACGACTACACACACATAACCACACACACAACCACACAGCATCAGTGCACAATTTCTACAGGCACACACACCACCAGCCCTCAGTGCACACATCAATTGTTAACGCATCCACAATTAACTATTGTAGCTATCGCAGTATGGCGCACTTTACTTTTAAACATATTCATTTAAAGCTCAGCATGCCACCATTGCTACAAAAATAAATACACATTGTTTTGTCCTACAATTTATAGACTTTTGTTGAAATTGGTGTTGCAATATTTAGCAATGCCAATAGCTCAAACGTAATTAATGCGAGACCTATTGCATTGTAAATGCTTGTATTGGTAGGTTTTGACCTGACCTCTCCTTGAGGAGCGCTCTCTATATATAGGGAGGATAATGGACACCCTCCCTATGTCTGTGATATCAATTGTAGCAGCGCTCCTGATTCAGATGGTCTACCAGGAAACATTTCCAATGCAATATGTGTCACCCTGGTTAGTATCAGAAAATGACAAGCCTTCATACCCATCTGTGCTCTAGTTTCTACAAGAATGTGGAGTGACTCCCCACTGTACATTTCTCAGCTTGTGACATTTGTCTTACCATGGGTATAGGTTCTGGAGTTTCCCTCAGTCCACACAGTGGCATCTATACACAATAAGTATAATCTTTGCCCATTCCCAGATCTAGAGCCTTGGGGGACACCGAATGCCAGACCCACTTCTCCACCTTTGGTGATGTTAGAAACTGATACCTCAGTTCTATATTCCTATGGCAGCCACTCACAAGATATATTTTGGTATATATGTCTGCTGCTCCAAGAGATGATGCAGCTAATATGCCAAATAATTAAACTATAACGGCTCAATTCACAAAGGTAATTTTACATATGTAGTTTTACTCACATGTAAATGTACACTTTTTCGCCATTCACCATTTGTGAGCGTATATTTAGACCGAAGTGTAGACTTGCATATCACCACCCTGTCAGTTTTGTGGCTGGAGAAGTCGAAGAATGAATTTTCGAGTGTAACGTTACCACTAGTAACTTTTCACACATAGATGAAGATGTCTGCCCTCATATACATGACTAACAAATAGTCATGTGGGACTTATTCGCATAAGGAGACTTCACCTGAACTTAAGAGGAATAAAAAACAAATGAAAAATGCAGTTCTATTCCAACTGAATTGTAGAAAAGAAAACAAACCTGGATTTATATCACAATTGTATTAAAACAATCCATGTGCAGTACAATATAATATACAGAGATAAAAGTGAATAAAGTGCACACTTCGCAGTGTAATGATATTTACAACATATAATAGAGAAGACACTGTACAAAGTCCAATGGTTGTAAAATTGTCAGAGCACAGTCAGGGGAGGAAGGGAGTCCAAATGAAGGAACAGTCCCTTAACTCATTAATCTGATTGGGGCGATTGTTGACGTTTTGACACCAAGCCATCCATAGGGTCTCATCAGGACATAGTCATCCTACTGGTACACCTGCACATATTGAAACAAAAAGCAGAAATAACTTGAGTCAGACTAACAGACCACATGCAGTCATAAGGAATGCAATCTGCACTGGCCAGTAACCCACTAAATGCTGGAGAAACAAGGTATGTCTAGTAAATGAATTGCACGATCCACGCGTTCTGAATGTCCTATGACCAAATCAAACGGATGCCATAAATACTTCTGCATAAATACCAACAATACATAGAAAGAGAGATCCTAACTAGTCCCCTAATTATTGTGCATATCTACATTGGTAATCACAATGCTGCTAGTACAGTATCAAGATTAAGGTAGCCTAGCAACCTGCAGCCCCAGTGAAAAGGTAAATATGGTACACCCACAGACTCGTTGCAATATATAATGTATCACTCACCAGTGCAATTGTGATAAATGCCCGTGCCAATTCTACTATCACCTGTAGTGAATACTTAAGGTACAGCGGTCTTGTTGCTTGGAAAAATTCAGCAGCACCCCAACATGTAACAACAAGCTAGGATCATCACAATGTGTCAGGAACACTTCAGTTTTCAACTGTGTCTATTTCAAGAAGACTTGTCGGAGTCAAAAACCTACCCAATTCAGGAAACACCCATTTTGGCACAATGTGAACCCGCTGTGGAAACGAGCCTTAAGGTTAATATTGCACAATCTGAACTTGCTGTTTGCAATCTTTTTAATGTGGCTGTCACCGTTCTGCACCTGGGAGCGCGGTCTTGTAGTTATGGCCGTGAGATCAATGCCTCCCGTTAATGAGCATGCACAAGGTCCGCGCTGCGCACTTCAACTAAATCTATCCTGAAAATTAAGCCTTTCTTTTCCGTGCCTCCTCCATCAATCAATCATGCATTTGTAAAGCGCACTACTTACCTGTGAGGGTTTCAAGGGGGTGGGGGAATGGGGGGGTGGGAAGAGGCCGCTACTGCTCAAAGAGCCAGGTCTTGAGGAGTCTTCTGAAGGTAAGTCTTGGGTCAGCGGAAGGTGAGTGGGGAGGGTGTTCCAGGTCTTGGCAGCGAGGTAGGAAAAGGATCTGCCACCGGAAGTCGATTGTTGGATGCGGGGGACAGAGGCGAGGGAAAGGCTGGCAGAGCGGAGTTGGCAGGTGGGGGCGTAGAAACTGAGTCTGCTGTTCAGGTAGGCTGGTCCGGCGTTGTGGAGTGCTTTGTGTGCGTGGGTGAGGAGCTTGAATGTAATCCTCTTGTCGATGGGGAGCCAGTGTAGGTCTCTCAGGTGGGGGGTGATGTGGCTGCGGCGAGGGACGTTGAGAATCAGTCGGGCGGAGGCGTTTTGTATGCGTTGCAGTCGGCGCAGGTGTTTGGCTGGGATACCTGTGTAGAATGCGTTACCGTAGTCCAGCTGCTGACGAGGGCCTGTGTTACCGTCCTTCTGGTTTCGGTTGGGATCCACTTGTAGATTCTGCGGAGCATGCGAAGGGTGTTGTAGCAGGAGGAGGCGACGGCGCTGACCTGCTTCACCATGGAGAGGGAGGAGTTGAGGACGAATCCTAGGTTGCGTGCGTTGTCGGTGGGTGCCGGTGCTGTTCCCAGCGTGTTCGGCCACCACGAGTCATCCCATGCTGAGGGGGTGGGTCTGAGGATGAGGACCTCCGTTTTGTCCGAGTTCAGCTTCAGGTGGCTGCTCCTCATCCAGTCGGCGACAGCTTTCATTCCATCATGAAGGTTGGTTTTGGCGGTTTGCGGGTCCTTGGTGAGGGAGAGCATGAGCTGGGTGTTGTCGGCGTAGGAGATGATGTTGAGGTCGTGCTGGTTGGCCACTTGTGCGAGGGGGGCATGTAGATGTTGAACAGCGTCGGGCTGAGGGATGAGCCCTGGGGTACGCCGCAGATGATGTCGGTGGCTTCGGATCGGAAGGGTGGGAGGCGGACGCTCTGTGTCCTGCCGGCAAGGAAGGATGTGTTCCAGTCGAGGGCCTTTTCTTGTATTCCTGCTTCTTGAAAGCGGGTCTTTAGTGTGCGGTGGCAGACCGTATCGAAGGCGGCTGACCGGTCCAGGAGGATGAGGGCAGCTGTTTTGCCGTTGTCCAGTTGGCGTCTGATGTCGTCTGTGGCGGCGATGAGGGCTGTCTCATTGCTGTGGTTCCGCCTGAATCCGGACTGGGAATGGTCCAGGATGTCGTTGTCCTTGAGGTGGTGGGCCAGTTGTATGTTGACGACTTTCTCAATGGCCTGAGCCGGGAACAGGAGCCGGGAGATGGGCCGGAAGTTCTTGAGGTCTTTGGGGTCCGCGTTGGGCTTCTTGAGGAGGGCGTTGATTTTGGCGTGTTTCCAGCTTTTCCGGGAATATCGCTGTCTCGAAGGAGGTGTTGATGACCCTCCGTAGCTGGGGTGCGATGGCTGCGTCTGCTTTGTTGAACACGTGGTGTGGGCAGGGGTCTGAAGGTGATCCTGAGTGGATAGAATTCATTTCTTTGCGGGTCTCCTCATCGGTGACGTTGGTCCAGGCGGTCAGCAGGCGGTTGGTGCGGGGGATGTTCGTAGGGATGGTGGGGTCTGGAGTGGTCTGGCCGGTCGTGGTATTGAAGCTGTCATGGATGTCAGCGATCTTGCGGTGGAAGAAGGTGGCCAGAGAGTCGCACAGTTCTTGTGAGGGCGGGATGTCGTTGGCACTGGGTTTGGAGAGTTCTTTCACGATGCTGAAGAGCTCTTTGCTGTTGTGTGCATTGTTGCCCAGGCGGTCTTTGAAGGAGGATCTCTTGGCTAGCCTGATCAGGTGGTGGTGTCGGCGGGTGGCGTCTTTGTGTTGCTATCTGGTGTGCGTTTGTGGAGCTAATTCTTTTCCACTTTCCGGCATGTGCGTTTGGAGGTCAGGAGCTTGTTGGTGAACCAGGTGGCTCTCTTGCTGGCGTGGCTGTTGGAGGGTTTCTTGAGCGGGGCAAGGGTGTTGGCGCAGTCATTGATCCATTGTCGCAGGTTGTAGGCGGCGGTTTCTGGGTCGGTGGTGTCGGTGGGTGGGTTCTGGGCCAGGGTGGTGGTCAGCTGGTCCTTAGTGATTTTGCTCCAGCAGCGGCGGGGCAGCTGTTGGGTGTGGTGGTGTGTTGTTGGTTTCTTGAAGGTGAAGTGGATGCAGCGGTGGTCGGTCCAGTGGAGTTCGGTGGTGTGGTTGAAGGCGACATGGGCGCTGGTGGAAAAGATGGGGTCCAGTGTGTGGTGACTAGATGTCTGAGGCCGAGGTTGGCGATCAGGGTGGTGGAGTTGGTGTCGTTGTTGTTCTCGAGGTGGAAGTTCAGGTCCCCGAGGATGATGTACTCTGTGGAGGCGAGTGCGTGGGTGCTGGCGAGGTCGGCGATGGAGTCGCTAAACTGAGCTTGGGGTCCGGGGGGTCTGTAGATGAATGTTCCTCTGAGGGTGGTGTTGGGGCCGGTATGGATCCGGAAGTGCAGGTGTTTGGCGGTGTTGAGGGTGTCGTCCGCGTGGGTGGAGACCTTGAGGGTGGACTTGTGGACGATGGCTATTCCTCCTCCGATTCCGTTGTTGCGGTCCTTGCGGGTGACCTTGTAGCCATCTGGGATGGCCATATGGGGTGCCGAGCAGTTGTTCCACCAGGTCTCGGTCAGGAAGGCTACTTCTGGAGCGGCGGAGTCGAGCAGGTCCCAGAGCTCGACGGCGTGTTTGCGTGTGGAGCGGGCATTGATGAGTATGCAACGGAAGTGGTTGGGTCCGGTCCTTGGTGGTTTGGTGGTTCTATCGCAGGTGAGTATGCCGGTGCAGCAGGAGAAGCGTCTGTGGGTGCGCTTCGGGGCGGCCTGGAAGCAGGTTTGGTCTTGTCCGGGGTTGAGTGCGAGGTGGGTGCTGGCGTTGTAGGGCAGTCTGGCGGGCGTGGGGTCCAGGGGGTGAGGGAGGGCGGATCAGCTGGGATGGGGCTCGGCTAATGGGCGATCGGGTAGGGGGGGCCCCAGGAGACGCAGCGGTGGGAACGAGGGTGTGAGGCGAGGGGGGCGGGGCCTCAGTGACGCAGCGGCAAAAAACAGGAGGCTGAAGGGTACAGAAGGAAATGGGGAGCAGCTAACAACAAGTACAAAAGTGGAAACAGGAGCAAAAGAGAACAGAATCAAAACTACAGTACAGACAGTACACTCGCAATTACCAGGACAATAGCAGGCACGAACAGGCAGCGGCGGCTGGCTGAGAGGCACGGGCGCAGGGGGTGGAGCTGCGCGGCGTGTAAAGCAGGGTCAAGGGTCGCTCAGAAAGGTTGTTCAGGAAAATAAAAGTGAATTGTTAGCGTTGCCGTCAGGAGTCTGTGCAGTCACTCTGGAAGATCACATCGTGTATGGTGAAGTGTCCGGATTCCAATTAAGGATTCTCCATAAAGACAAGTGTCTCAGAAACTACTTCTATGTTGGTAAGAGTTGAGTATTTTCAAAGAAGGTTTCCGAGTAAAAGAGACTAAAGGAAGAGGAAGAACGAAGAATTCTTTAACCAAAAGGGTAAAGATTAAAACCTATGCCGAGAACACAAATATCATCTTCTCTCGCTCTCTCTCTATATCTATATATATATATATATATATTGCAAATCCAAATTCTTGGTAATGATGCACGCTCAGAGACTAGATGTCTTCACCAAAGATTTATTAACTGCAAAACCGCTACGAAATGCGTAGCGGTTTTGCAGTTAATAAATCTTTGGTGAAGACATCTAGTCTCTGAGGGTGCATCATTACCAAGAATTTGGATTTGCAACAATTAACATACCGGCAGTGGGTTCCAGCCGGAGGTGCACCACCCGACTACGGGGCAAAATCCCTGAGGAGCCTGATCGTGGTTTTCAAAATATATTTATATATAGCAACAATTTAATAGTCAACCATTATTCAATTAAAAAAAAAAAATCTTTATTTCGGTAAAAGATTTACCATAAAAGACATATAAACGATACATTTTTAAAACTGTCGTTTGATAAAAAGCATATAAAACATACATTTTTCTAGAACTGTTGTTTTTTTTAAAAAAGATTATACAGTATAAGATGTCAGAAATCGAAGAATTGCACAGACCCAAATTCGACTTCAGTTTCTTAGGAGCAATAGGATCAGTTACCATCCCTAAGACATTTCCTTCTGATGCTCCAAAAAGCGCCCAGGTACTTGGCCACCGCAAACACAATATAATCAGTCAAGTTAGTTTTCAGAACTCTAAGAGCAGGCAAACACTTCACAAAACCCAAGTTCCTACATAATGGGACTATCCATTGCTTACGGATCTCTCGATAGGCAGGGCAAAAAAAGAGGATGTGAAGCTCAGATTCGTCGAAGGATCTGCATGCTGGGCAAATACTGGTTGCGTCCTTGCTCCATTTGCATGTAAGTGATCGAATGGGGAGGGACCCATGTCTCCACTGCAGATATAATTTCCTAAGCAGGGGAGGGTGAACTTTGTCTAAAGTTGGTTCAAAGTTATAGGTGGCCTTGAATGTCATGAAAGAATCTGTCAATGACCCAGGTTTTAGTTCGTTAAGAAGTGAAATAAGTTTACTGTCCTGGTATACCTTGGCTAGTGCCTTTTTAGAGATGATTTGGCAGGTAGCCAAGGGGTCAGACCACAGTTTAGAAAGTCCCAGACCCTCCAATTCCAGTTTGATAAATTTGAGCCATTGGATTCTTCCAGCATTCGGCAGGGCAAGCACCTCCTGTAGTCCCTGTCTGTAACTAACCAATTCTGGGGTTGCCCAGAGTCTGCGCCAGTAAGCCAGTGGACGAAAAGCCAACTCGTCGTCCAATGGGCGCAGGCCCAGATCCAACCTAAGGGGGACTAGGGGCGTGCTGAAAGGTAGTCCTGCAAGCCTTCGGATGAATTTGTTCTCCACTTTCAAAAGGTCGGATGTTCCTTCTTGCCCCCAAAGTTCAGACCCATACATGGCAGCCCCCTTAGCCTGTGTTTTGTAAATCTGCATTGGGGGACCGATGGGCCTAATTGAAGATTTATTGTTCGCTACGAGGCTCGTGATGCCCCCCAAGTGTTGGGTCAGTTTAAGGAGAGCTTTCTCAAGGTGCGAGTTCCAAGATAGTTTGTCATTTAGCATAATACCCAGATATTCAAAGGTTTTCACCCTCTCAAGCTTGCTTTGTGCAATTCTGGGGCTGAAATGGAATTTCGATGGGGGATTGAGGACCATGAATTTGGTCTTAAGAGTGTTAATTTCTAAGCCATGTCCCTCGCAGAAGTCCACAAAGCCGTCGAGGATGCGCTGGATGCCCGCTGCAGATTTTGATAGCAGTAGGGTATCGTCGGCAAACATAATTGCCGGCACCCTTACAGCTGCCAGCTTTGGGGCGTCAGAGTTAGGGATCCTCTCCAGGTGGGAGATAACCCCGTTGACATAGAGGCAAAACAGGGTCGGTGCAAGCACACATCCCTGTCTTACCCCCCTGCCAACGGGGAACCTCTCGGACAGTGCACCCATCCTGCCACATCTCACCCGTGCAAAGTTGGCGCTGTGAAGGCGAACTATCATTTTTAACAACCCCTCAGGGACCCCCAGTTTAGCCAGCACCTCCCACAGCTTAGACCGGGGGACCAGGTCAAACGCCGCCCTCAGGTCCACGAATACAGTATAGAGACTGCCACCCTCTATCTGCACCGTTTTCCAGTAGATGAGGACAAGCCGAAAGACCTGGTCAATGGTTGAGACCTTCTCCCTGAATCCTGCTTGGAAGGGACTCAAGATATTACAATCCCTGATCCACTCAAGCAGGCGGTTTAACAACAGCTTGGCAAAAAGTTTTTGGGACACGTCAATCAGGCTTATTGGCCTGTAGTTGGCCGGTAGCAGGGGCGATCCCTTCTTAAGGATAGGGACTATCTCTGCCCCCGGCCATGTTGGGGGGATTGGCATGCCATTCAGAATTGAGTTAAATAAGACCCTGAGATAAGGAGCCCAGATCTTAGGTTCGTGTTTGTAGAGGTCGCCTGGTAGCCTGTCAAGGCCCGGAGCCTTTCCAGCAGGCAAGGCCGTGATTACCATGGCGACCTCCTCCACACTGAATCCATCCATACTGGCTACACTTCCCGTGTCTAAGTGGTGTGCATCTTCAGGTGGGGTCATTACTGTGTGTTTGGTAGAGATTTTTGAAGTGTTCCTCCCAGACGGAGGGTGCTATATTGGCCTCAACTGCTACAAGTGGTTCAGCTGAGCCGTGCTTGACGATTTGCCAAAAGGTCCAGGGATCTCGAGATTCAAGGGCAGCTGTCATTTTAGTCCAGTTTCCCTCGTCCCAGTCTACTTTGGCTTCACGGAGAGCTGATTTATAAGCTAATCGTTTTTCCTTGATTTTGCTTGGGGTGTCTCGTGCTTTGAGTGATTGCAGTAATGCAGCCTTCGCTATCCTGCAGGGAGCGCTGAACCAGGTCACTCTTTTCTGCTTGGGCTTGTTATGCCTGACCACCGGGTTCAGCACCTCTGCCAGGTTGGTGCATAGCTCGGAGTGAATGGCCCCGAGCTCACTCTGTTGTGCAAACTTACAGGGGGAAGGGTTAGTTACATCGGAGTTACCTGTGGAAGGTGATTCTAGATCATTAACTAGTTTGTTCATACAGTGCTCGGCCTTCACAAGGGCAGGGACAACCAGGGCATACAATCTTCCGATGTTGCTCGGATTTTCCAGCAATTTAGCCCATTTAATTCTGCGTCTATTGCTGGCCAGTTCGAGATCCACCAGATACGAGGGATTTTCATCTGCCCCGGTTGTGGGTGGCCCCTGTAACTCAAATCTTAGTGAGAGCGGATTATGGTCACTATCAGATCTTGGGATTACTCCAAAGTCTTTCACCTTGTCCCAGTCCCTGACCGAGACCATAATATAGTCAATGCGTGACTCGTGACCAGATCTGTTAAAAGTATGTTTTGGTGGGATATCCCCTTTTATTCGGCCATTGCAAGCCCTCAATGAGTGGCTTAATGTGAAGGACGTTATTTGGGTAGCGAGTGGGGTCCAGGCCTTGACCGGTGTCTCGGTCAGAGTAGGGATGTTCCACAATTCGTCCTCTTCACTGGTTATACCCAGCAGGTGGTCGGGGAGGGGTTCGTATTGATGGTTAAAATCACCACCTACAATTAATGGGGAACAGACAGTGAGCGAGTCGAGAAACAAGGCTAGATCCTCGACTGTTCCCGAGGTGGCTGCTATCCCCACCGGTCTTGAATATAAATTGACCAGTGTTACTTTTCCTCCGCTTGGCCATTCCAGAGATACACACTGGAAATCCAGGGAATTGGTCTCCATGTGTGTGGCCCTGCAACCCAAGTGGGAGCCAACCCAGATCAGTAGGCCCCCTGATGGGCGGCCCTTTCCTCCCCATTTTGCCTGGGTCTCGAAAGTGGCAAAGCCCGGGCGATGATGTTTTTCCCTGGCCCACGTCTCCTGAAATAGGCATATGTCATATCCCTCGATGAATTCCCCCCATTCAGGTGAATCTACTTTGTTATCCAACCCAGCTACATTCCAGGAGAGTATGGAAATTACTCCTGTAGTCTCCGGTCTACCAGTAGTAGCTAATGGCAAGGAGCATTCACGTGGAGTAGATGCTCCTTGATGGGTGGTGAGAGATTCGTCTAATGGCACCAACTTTGGCTTTGGGCGAGCCTGGGTAGGGGGGCTATCCTTGTCACTCATAACTGGTTTATATGTTTTAGTTTTAGCTAATTCTAATGTTGTGACATCATGCCTACCCAACCCTTCTGTAAGGTTATAATCCACTGGGGGGTTTTGTGGTGAGGGAGGGACCGGTTGGCTCAATGATAGATTTGATATGGTTGGGGCTGATAGACCTAACGGGTCAAACGTACAAGTTGTTGAGGCAGGTGCTGAGGCTATAATAGTGGGCAAGTGTGGGTGTCAATCCACTTCCTCGAGGCACCCGTATCTGTTGGAGGTTGGTACCCCGTTCCAACCACCATATGTGTCCGACCAATGGTTGGGTAACCATCCCCTGCCACCCTTCCTCTCCGGGATCATTCTCCAGTTCCCACCCAAGGTCGAATATGAGTGGGGTGGATAAAAATAAGTAACGGGCCTAGATGCTATTGGTGAATTTGTGCTGTTATAATTCCAGGAGTTTATGGCATGGGCAGTATTTGGGTCCTCAAAGGAGACAATCACGCAATCGCCGCTGATGGTCTTGTGCGTGGTGCCTACCCATGGCACCCTACGCACCATAAGGATTTTGCTCCTTAGGTGGTTGGATATTGGCCTATTAGCACTGAGCCAGTGGATCACTTTGTTCTTTAAGGAAGCAAAGTCCTCCTGCTGGCTATTAGTCAATTCTGTGACACCAGTCAACACCACTACATAGGAGCTTACCTCTGGGGGCAGGTCAACATAACCCATACGGCGAATTTTGTTGGTGTTAACTCTCTACGTTGTGGGATAGTTGAGATTGCAAACATTGTAGCTCGGATTTGGCTGATCTATCATGGGTGGAACTAGTTGGCCTACTGTGACTGGAGTTGGTGGTAAATTATCAGCCACCAATTGATTGGAGGTCATCTGTGCCCTATGTGAAGGGACGTGTGTGTTGGCCTTGTGCCGTGGTTGTGGAATCGGTTTGGTCTTTGGGATAGCAGTAGTGGTTACAGCTGGGGGTGCAACAGTCGGGGGAAAGGGGGTGGCATTGGTAGGTTCCGAGGGCTTGGTCATAGGGGGAGCCACCAGGACAGCGGCAGCTGGAGCCAGAGCGTCAGATAGTACCGTATTGGCACGAGTCCCATGTGAACAGGTTGATCCTTTATCCTGCATACTAATGGTTGCCAAGTTCAAGATGCTTTTTTCGGTTTCCAGGAGCTGGGTTTCGATTTGTGAGAGTCTCGCTTCTAGGGGGGAGAGCAATTTTTTGAGGGTTTCCCACACAATTGTTAAAAACTCAACGTCCTTCCCTTTTATGGTACAGAGTGGGGCCCCAATAGTGTCACTTTCTTTTGTGGGGTTGTCATTTTCATGTGTAATTACCAGCTGTGGGGGAATGACTTCTGATCTCATTTCAGGGGATTGGGAGGTAGTCACTAGGTGGGGATCTAGGCCTACCTGAGATGGTGCCTTGGTTAGTAACTGGGCCTTCGCTAACTTGGCCTTTTTTCTAGAGTATGACGAAATGTTATTGCGCTTCCTTTTATTAAGTGGACCATTTCGTGGGGTGACAGGGGACACTCCTTTTAGTGGTGCAAAGTTGCAATTTTGCACCGTTGCCAGTAGACCCTCCCCAACCTCCTTCTCCTGCCCGAGGGTTTCACCCGGTTTGGATTGTGGGGAAATTGTCGATTTTTGGGGAGACCCCCCCCTGCGATGTAGATGTATTCGCTATTTGAGGCTGGTGAATGTCTACAAGTGTAACGGTTACTGTGGGGTCGGGACCTAGTGGGCGATCAGGACTTTTGGCCCAGGCAATGGGCCCTAGGGAGGATCTTTTGGCTGCAGTTAGCTCCTGTGACAGTCTTCTTGCAGCGTCTAATTCAATAGAGACCCTGTGTTGCATTTTCGCGATCTCGGTGTCAATTGCTGTGTGGGTCCTGGTAATAAAATCGTCTAGAGTGCCGTTTTTCAGTTTGGACTTGGCCGCTCTATCTCTGAACTCACGAGTTGACATGGTGAGTGCACTAAAATAATATTATAACCAAGGTGGGATCCGTAGGGGAAAGCAGTGGGGCCAAATAGGGTGGCCCACTCCAGTCTCTACCTGCCTCTAACGGCCTCAAACGGCCCGCTCTTAGCCCGGTCTTCGCCCCGAGCTGCGTCCCGCGCTGCGGGAGTGCTGAACCTAGATGTAGTGTACGTAGAGGGCGGTGGGCGGGCCAGCAGGGAGAGCGGACCGGAAGCTCTCCGACGGTCAGGCAGGGACTCCTGGGCAATGGAGTCCCTGACACGCTCGCAGCCCCGCTGTAGCCACAAGCCCCGCCAAAAGTCCTGCACTGTGCGTGCACTCCCCGCAGTGACCTGAGTCCAAGTTCCTGCCCCTCACAGAGCGGTGAAGCGGCACCCGCGGAGCGGGTGCGGCGAGGTTCCAATGGCAGAGGTGAGATCCCCGAAGAGCAGCGCCTCCAGTGAAAGCGCTAGGGAAGAAGGAAGTGTAGCGTCCCAAATGGAGGTTGATTGCAAGGGTTTAAAAAACCCTCCAGTGGGCGGGCCAGCAGGGAGAGCGGACCGGAAGCTCTCCGACGGTCAGGCAGGGACTCCTGAGCAATGGAGTCCCTGACACGCTCGCAGCCCCGCTGTAGCCACAAGCCCCACAAAAGTCCTGCACTGTGCTGTCGTGTATTTCTATAGGTTCTGAATCGATCCCCCTATTCCTGACCCTATTCTGGTTAAACTAACTATCAAGTTAACTAACAGTCAGTCCATGAGGCAAGAAATCCCCCATGATGCAGATACCGTTATCTGACGCAGTCACACTACGGCACAGGAACGTGTTATCTGATTAGGTCATAACGCTTGAGATCTAATTAGACAAGCGACATTCCTCCAGCCCCTGATAAGGCATACGACGTTCTCATAACAAATCAAACCTATGACAACCTGGATAATCCGTGCGGCCATTGTTTTGATTTCACAGAGAACTTTTGCAAAAGAATGTGCTAACGAGCAAGTCGTATGACATCTTTATTGACGTACCTATGTCCATCCTTACGTCAATCTCGGCACCTTTAAGGTATAAATATTGCCGACCTTGCCCTATGCAAACACACGCGTGGTGACAAGACGGAGCAGCCATACTTGCCGAAGCCGAGAGCAGAAGCAGACCCCGCTGGCAGCAGCCCCGCCTTCCTGACGCGCTGAGAGACGCGCTGCTATCTCAAGCCGAGAGACCCAGCACCGGCGCTTCCGGGTAGCCCTCGCAGGCAGCCTGGAATATCGAGAGCAGAGAAAGAGATACCATTCCTCATTCATCCTAAATTCCAGGTACAGAACTGAATAACCCCTCACAGAGAATTCTTTAGTTATTCACTTGGCAAAAACAAACTTAACTTAAACTGTAACTTTCTATTCCCGCCCACGCATTAGACTTAGGTCAGGTACACGGGGTAGGCGTATTTAGAAACACCAGTTGAGTACGTTTAGTCAAATGTATATGTGTATGTAAATATATTTTAATCATTTTAAACATCATATGGCTCAGAAACCATATCAATGTTTTTACAGTATTATTTTATACTATTGCTTCTAATGTATGCACTTTACTTAACTATAAGTATTGCAATAATATCGATCCATTTCTCTTGTACGAGAAAAGAGACTGATCAATAAATAACACCTTTTTATTGAACACGCCCGTCTCTTCCTTTTCTCTACATTCTGATGAGACTAAGAATGCACGTACTGACTGAGTAAAATAATTGCCTTGTGCTCACACGACTCTCGAGATTGACTCTTGATTAGGGGAGAGCAAAGTTGTCATGTTCTATGGTTGTCAGAAACTAAATCCCTTCTTGTCTAATCAGGGAAGTTAATCCTTCCTTGAACATTCGAGAAAGTTTCTAGCGAACTCTGAGCTTAGCTGGCAAACCCAAAAATTAAGTCTAGTATCGACAGTAGTAGACCTAGTTAACGTCTGGCCTAGGCCTTTACTGCTGTAGGTACTATTCCAATGCGCAGAGCCTATTGGGAAAATAGGAGCTACACTACATGGCGCCCAACGCGTTTGGAAAGGGCGATAAAACTAACGTAAGACATTTAGAGTAACTCAGTCGTGCTTTCTCACTCAGACCCCTTTTCCCGAATACTCCAAAGACGTCTGGAGTGGGTGAAAGGTTATATCCTCCAAAACCTCGCAGGAGGGAACTCCTATGTATGGTTCTTGGTCAAGTCAACGTTGAAGGATAAACAGTTCCAAAATATTGTGCATCTAATCTTTGTTCCATAAAGAAACCTGATCTGCAAATAGACATAATACCATCCTGTCTGTAAAATGGGAGACAGTGATGAAGAAAGAGAGGCAGTTAGATTAGCAGCTGAAATAGCAGCAGCAGATACTGCACTAAAAGATGCAGACGCGGATATAATACTCATTCCGGTCAGCAAAAGAAGATCTATAACCTTAAAACTTATAGAAAATGGACTGACACCTAGAGGTGGCACAGTCATATTCGTAATTGAGGCACACGAATATCGGCAGACAGAGGTATACTATACATGGATACATAACATAACAAAGTACTTCCACTATTACAAAATAGAGGTACCACCTGACATTTACACTCCTTTCGAGGAGGTGGAAGTACCACTCAACTTCCAAGAGCATTTGCTCTTATTTGATGGCGCCCTAATACATAACAATCACATTACAAGGCCCGGTCCTTTAGGTAGACCAGGAGCAACGTGGCCGGTCTTAGCCGGATACACACCACATCCAGACATCGAAAGAATGCCTGCAGCAGAGCTATTAATACAGCTAAAACAACTACTAAAAATTCATAGACAATTAGTTCAGTATGTAATGCGGACTTCAACAATTCAGCCAGCGATTAAACTTCCACAGCTGACCCCTCACCAGGGGAACACAAATAAAATTACACCACAGAACATCCAATCCTGCCTAGGTAAAGTTCCAGCTAAACGGGAACAAATACCATTCTGGTTGGCACAGAAAATCACCCAAATAGAGGCGGTGTTTCCTGACACCACCCCGCTGGAAAAACACAGGATTCTGACTATATGTCTCCCAATGGGAATCGCACCACATATTGAGGACTGTGACACTTGGGGTACAGTCTTTGCTTCCATCTACACAAAAACGCACGGTGTCCCATCCATTTCGGTGATACCCGATGTGCTAAAACAAATTCAAGATGAATACGGTCCAGAACCTGCTTTAACTCTTGGTATGAAATTACTGAAAGACTTCAAGCAGGTCTCGGCTATATTACTAGCCAACATAAAAGGTGAAGCAGCAAACGTGGCGATCCGCCAGAGGTTAAAAGAGACAGATATAGCAGACCAACCAGCTGAAATAGCCAGAATCATAGAAAAATCCTATGAGGAACTAGGCAGAGATAGTCTAGGTGGAATACCAGTAAAACCGCAACTGACTACAAGTCCAGAAAAAATATTTTTTAATAATAATAATTCACCAAAAAAGAACTGGGATGGAAACAAACAATCCAATCCTAAAGAAAAGAAATTCCAGTCCAGAGGAAGGTCTCCGAGGCGAAGAGAGAAATCTCCAAACCTAAGACAGAGGTCACCACAGAGTGACCCCTCTGGGAATAGATATAACCTTAGAAATAGGGATAATATTAAAAAACCTGATAGATATCAAGACATTGATACACGTCCCTCTCAATCTTTTCAGAATTCCTCGCAGAAATCGGAAAGAAGAGGACGATCAGAAGAGCACGCCAAGTCCAAAGACAAGGAACCTGCTCAACTGAAAAAGAAATTACAATTTCCAAAAAAGAAGGTAGCCAGTATCAAGGTAGTTAACAATGCCGAGAATACTGAGGACACAACTGAAAAACGGAGAGTGGGCTCAGACAATGCTAGACAGCGCAGCAGAGGTGAGCATAGCTCGCAAAGTCCTTATGAATCATCTGGAGACAGTGGACACGAATGAATACCTTCAAGTGGAAACTGCAGATACCAGAGTTAGCAAGCCCCACAAGATATACGAGATAACATTACGTATAGAGGGAGATAAGACTAGGAAAATAAGGGGACTATTTTGGGATAACCTCTCCAAAGGCTATGACATCCTTCTAGCTGAAAAAGACTGGCCACCAGAGTTTGTCAGGGAGTGCCCTCATGGCGAAGAAGTAATTATGCCTGCCTTCTCGAATCATATCCCGATTCATAAAAAATACACACTTGCTAGAAAGTGGGCAGTGGCCTTAGCACCTGCTTTATATAAAAATCATGCAGGATGGGATGAGGATTCACCTCCTCACAAAATCCAGTTAAAATCACAACCTACTGCACAAAGGCAGTACCCAATTAAGCAAGAAGCTAAAAAACAAGTAAATGAAATACTAGATCAGCTAGAATACCAGGGGGTGATTGAAACTTGCACCTCACAAATGAACAATCCTTTGTTTCCGGTCTCCAAACCAGACAATTCCTATCGTCTAGTTTTGGATTACCGACACCTTAACACATGTTGCAAAACTTTTGCAGTGCAAAACTCACACAGTGCTGCACTAATGAATAACATAGTGCGCAAAAAATACAAAACAACCTTGGACATCTCCAATGGATTCTTTTGTCAAAACATAGCACCAGAGAGCAGATATTTAACTGCATTCTCAGTAAATGGCACTCAAAAACAATTCTGTCGGTTAGCCCAGGGGTACAAGAACAGCCCAGGGGTATTCTCAGCGAGAGTAACAGAATTACTACAACTATATGATGATGAAGCATTATCTTATGTTGATGACATTTACTTAACAGATGATGACTTGGAGACTCACTTGAAAAGGGTGAACACCATAATACTTGGTTTCGCTGCAGAGGGTTATAAATTCAACTTCAAAAAATCCAGAATTGCCCATCTAACAGTTCTATACGAAGGATATGAATTATCAAGTATAGCCTGGTTGACAATTTTATGAGAACTAGAAGAATTAAAAAATCTAAAATATGAAAAGACGTATCCTCTGCCAATCGACATTCTGCCTCTACGACATTACGCCTGTGTAATCTATACAGACGGACATGCTCAACCCTCCGTTTGGGGAGAACATGCATACAACCCCACATGTGAGATTACAAAAGAAGTGTGGCGCGGAGGTAAATTAAAACCTCTATTAACAAAATCACACTCAGTAGAAACTAATTCAGAACTACAAACTGAAATAATAGCTTTGAAAATGGCGCTAGATGATGCGGATCGCGAATTCCCGACACTTATAGTGTCAGATTCATATTACTGCGTCAAATCATATAACAGCGATTTGCAGACATGGATTCAGAACGGTTACAAAGATGACACAGATGCACCAATAAAGCAGAGACTGCTCTGGGAACAAATAGCTCTTTTACAAAAAGAACTACCAAAGACTCACGTGACTCATTCACTGAGTCATCAACGTGATGGCGTTCACGTTGTAGGGAATTCATTGGCTGAAACAGCCGCAGCGGCAGCCACTAAATCGGCTCCCGTAGATCGGAAAAAGTGTACATTAAAATGCATTGACGGTGAAACATGGCTGGCGGTGAAAACGTCATCTAAAGGCGACTGCTCAGCGTTACCGATCAACTATCCACTCAATTATACATACATAATCGATGCAAACTCCGTCCCTTTTGCTCGAATCCCTGGAGTGGGGGATAGAGTGATTCCAAACATGGACAGGAGAAACTTGTTAATCGCAGACGCACACATGGGCGAGGGTCTCAGACACCTTAAATTAAAAGATTCTCTGGAAGAATTACAATCACGGTACTGGTTGCCAGGCATGAGCCTGCACTACACCATGTTTGTAAAAAACTGCCCAAACTGCAACAGAGATCGCAGTGGGGAGAGAAGCAGTTTAATACCTCGTCGTATCAAGGCAGATAATATTACCAGCAAAAAGAATGGCTTGCGATTAACATATACAGGCTAGTTTCCACTTATAATGTAGATCCTCAGCACTCGGCTGACGTCCGGACTATTATACAAGATTTGCGAGTCTAAATGGCATATACGCTAAGAGCATGCTACGTTCGACCATTTCTTTCACTCAGGCAATCCAGCCTGGGGGGGAAACATGGCCAAATGAGCACAGCCCAGCGGGAATCTTCTCACTTCCTTCCTGAGGGTATGGGATGGTGTAAAGAAAAAACCAAGGCAGAAAGCAATCTATAATAGAAAGGATATTAGGTTCGGGAGCTGGGTGGGTCAAACATCTAATAAGTGTCCAACGTAGTCTAAATAACTTGCCAAGAAATTCTCTGAAGGGATTCAGTCCGTACGAATTATTATTCGGAACTAGGATGTTGATCTCTGACCTTGATAGTCAGACTTCAGTGGTAATAGAAAAAACCTTTGATGTCAAAGACCGTTTGGCTATTTTGCAGGACTTAAACAAAACAAGAAAAGACCTGAGCAACATACAGTTGAAACAACAGCCAACGACCACTGAAGAATCACCACCTGTCCCAGCAAGACCTGTCTGGATTCCAAAAGTCGGGGATCTAGTCAGGGAGAAGATCGCGGTAAAGAAGGAATTTGGGCCTTCTTACAGAAAAGCAGTTCCTGTCTTGTCTGTCAACGGGACAAGATCAGTTGTACTACCGCCACTTGCTGGAAAAAAGGAGAACCGAGTTGTATCCATCGACCTGGTAAAACCACAACATGTGGCCGATAACAAACGGTAGGCCAAGTGGACTCCCAATAAGTAGCAGAACACCAAGGTTTGCTACCAGTACAGAGGTCCTAACAAAGAGGCTCATCACATTCGAAACGCCTACAGAAGAACAACAAGGACTATGCAACAATGCAATAGAACTAAGACCTCTGAAAACCCAAATAAAAACATTTAGCAGAGACACACCAATCTATACTGAAGTACCAAGTGACAATGCAAAAAACAAAAATCCTGAACCAATTGGAACAATTGACAGAACTGCATCTGGTTACTTCATCAACTTCGATGATTCCTCTGACGGCTTCAGTGAATCAAAGACACAGCCATCATCAAAATCCTTTAAAGACAAAGCTAAGGAACTTTTGAAACAACTGAAAGAAACATATCTGGTTTCTCCATGGATTGAATTTTGGGTGGGTTTTGGTGCATTTATCCTCATACTTTGGCTCATCATGGTATTTACCTTGGGACGCTTCATTGAGGGAAAATATGCTAAAATGGACACAGCAAGTCAGAACATCAACTTGGTCCTCAAACCACACACATCTTCACACGTCGAGAAAAGAGAACTTTCTCCAGAACTTTCTTCAGCCAACTTCACAGCCAATCCGATACCTGGTGGGGTAGCCTGGGACAACACTGACTATGAAATTTATGGTCCGGTCGAGATCCTGAAATATCCACACCAAATCAAGATCTCTTTGAGTGACTTTGCAAAACCAAACTCATTTGCTGATGATTGGGACTTTGAAAGTATTAACAATATGATGTCTGACTTAGTAATGTCTGCTAAATTTACAAAACATGATTATTTGCAAGGTTCTACAAATTATGATAGTATGTATTGCTATAACCATTATGGTAACCATTTTTTGCATAAATCTGCACAACCTAGAAATGTTTTAAATTATAATCAATGGGAACATTGTGCAACACCTCCAAAAGGGAGTTCAAGAACCGTTTATGACAAATATTCATATTTTTCAGGTTTTAACATAACTAATGCTGAAACATTTTATTACAAATTGTCAAACAAGACAGGGATGAAAACCATGATAACCAACACAAAATTGATATATTCAGATTCATTCTTTGAAAAAATGAATACTTTTGGATTTGATTATTGGGACAAAAATGTTGATTTGAAAAGTGTTTGGGGTACAAAAGAATGGCAAGTACAGGGTTTAGAAGCTTTGTTTAGAGCCTGCATGATCCCAGAACAAATGATATTTTTAAATGACACTGTTCAACAAACCACCTGTCTTGGCTTAGCCAAAATCAAAGATTTAAATAACCTGTCTATTCCAAAGCCAACAATGTTTAGCAATAACTCTGATACAGATGAAGAAATAGACATAAACCATATATTAAACCAAAACAGAACACATCCTGATTGGAAACAATGGTTGATCTGGCCCACAGATACAAATAACTGTCAAGATAGATTCCTGAATAAAACACAGGGTTTCAAAATGACCAGGCCAGACCCTAGATATCCTCAAAGACATCACCCAGGGATAATAACAACCTACAGTGTGGGCAAATTATGCCTTCAATGGCTACAGACTTCCACACTGCCTGAAATTAAGCAACACCTAACTTTACTTACTGATGGTGCTGACTTGCGTGATTTCATAATGGGACCACGCAAACAGCGTCAAAAGCGTTTCATAGCAGCCTCTGTATATGCAGCATACAATGAGGCCTGGAAGGTTACTCAAATTGAGACAGCAGAAAGAATACGGGAAATTGACCGTATTAATTTGGAAAAATCACTATCTGTAGTGGACAATGGGTTAATGACTCTGTCCTCCAGAATTTTTTCATTGGACAGCATTGTGTCTTCAGCAATCGATATATTATCGCAAGACTTACTGTTATTACAACATGGTCAGTCACAATTGCGTTCCATTGTACAGCTTGGCTGGACGTTACAAAATCTACGTTCAGGCTACGTGCCTTGGCGTTTAATCAACACAACGTCACTATTCCAAATCTTTAACCTTACTGATAGACAAATCGGTATGGCGCAAAAGGGTGCTGATTATACAATCTTGAGCATTGAAAAACTAGAAAGATTACCAATGACAATGTCAGAACGACCTGTCAGTGAATGGATAATCCACGGAATCATAAATGTTCCAATCTCAACCTTCAGGTTTCAATACTGCCAAAAATATATACAGGCTGGCATGTACGAGAAATTGGGAAAGGGGTACCTTAAAACAACTTGGAACCTGCCCTATTCACATGCATGTGTCAGTAATAAAGGACAGAAAGTGTTTCTTAGTGGCAACAATTGTGCTATGTCACTAAGCGGCACGCTTCTGTGTAACGGAATTAGTTTTCACGGAGCCTGTGAAGGGAATTCATACAACCTTTCATGTCACCAGCAAGGCGCACCTGCAACTGAAATAGAACCATTCTTTCAAAGACTCTATAATGGGAGTTACATTCTTATTGTAGACCGCAGATGTTGCAGTCTTATGCCCGGGACTCCTTATCTAGTAACTACAACGGCGAAGGTCAAGTGCTGTGGACGTTCTTTATTCCCCAGCTCCTTTCCAGACAGGGAGGCGAGGGCATGGCCCAGTTTGAAAATTACTTCTATTCGAATGGATACTTTAAGCAGAATGAAAACAGTGCTTCTTCAGACGCCTACAAGGCTCACGTCATCAAAAGAAACGTATGATCTACAAGTCGCAAGGACGACTGCAGAGATACATACATTATTATCAACCAATTCCCCCGTACATTTCGCGGAAATCCTAAGCGAAATCTTAAATATTTCTGATACCACTGGGGTCTCAAAGGTATTTAAGACAGTATTTTCGATGGCATTAACACCATTCAAAGCCATACTGGGTATTTTTCCAGATTTCGTTCATTCGATTTTTGGCGGACTTCCCCTGATCCTGGGACTAATTGCAGGAATCCTATTCCTAGTCCTTATTTTTCGTTATGGCAACCCATGTCACAGATCAGACTCTCGCGACAATGGAAGATACGATCCTAGCCATTGGATACCGGGACCGGATATCAAAAATCCTGGGACTCTCCCGGCTTAGAGACCTAAACATGACTTGGTTTCTATCATTTCGACCAATGTGGCAAAGGTGTGTTTTACCTGTACTAAGGTGTCTGCTATGCGGAGAAGAATGCGTGTTGGATACCTGTCTGACGCTACAATCGGATGCGCCGGTGGATGCAGATACACTGTTGGTTCCTACCAAGGTTCACGCTTTTTGCTGCCCTCAAAGGCTGCCAATCCTGATGACGGCATTCCTGGAATCTTCACCACTACGATTGAAGAGTAGTGAAGTTCAAGATGAAAGCAACATCGAACAGGTACGACCTTCTGTCAGCAATGCAAATCAGAATGTCAATGGAGACAATCATGCGCATGAATGCATGGTTACCCCTATTTCCGACTTAGTGGAACTTTCCCATGAAGCTGTTGACAGTTTTTTCGAAAGCCTGAATGATATGATGTTCTCTCCGGAACAGAAATAGAGACTTTTGAGTAAAACTCGCACACGGCGTTCCCTGAATTCGGCCTTCAACTTTAAAAATAAAGTCACATGAACAATTACCATCCAGTTCACGGACAGCAATTTTTTCAGCATGCCCCTTAAAATATTTTTCTACTTATTTTTTCCCGGGACACTGATCTTCTGCTTAAAGTAAGAAACTATTCCTAGAGAACTAAGATTTCTATTTTTAGATACTTTATATAGACTTTAGCTGCCCGCTGGTAGGTTCACAAATATTTTATTATGTGATGAAATGGTCTCGGACTTCCTTTCTGTATAGCCATTTTAAGAGCCATTTCATGTGTATTTCTCATATACCAAAAAGCAATAATGCATAACAATGCGTGTTTACTTTTGCATTTAACTCATAGCTTAAGTGCATACAATATATATGACTGCAATTTTTCAGTATATTTGAACATTTCGAAATGCATTTATGTATTTTGGGGTGGTAAGGTATACACTATACTCTATAGTATGTTGTACTATGTTATACTATGCATAGATTAGTAGATATGACCATAGTTAGCGTGGAGTGGGTGTCGTGTATTTCTATAGGTTCTGAATCGATCCCCCTATTCCTGACCCTATTCTGGTTAAACTAACTATCAAGTTAACTAACAGTCAGTCCATGAGGCAAGAAATCCCCCATGATGCAGATACCGTTATCTGACGCAGTCACACTACGGCACAGGAACGTGTTATCTGATTAGGTCATAACGCTTGAGATCTAATTAGACAAGCGACATTCCTCCAGCCCCTGATAAGGCATACGACGTTCTCATAACAAATCAAACCTATGACAACCTGGATAATCCGTGCGGCCATTGTTTTGATTTCACAGAGAACTTTTGCAAAAGAATGTGCTAACGAGCAAGTCGTATGACATCTTTATTGACGTACCTATGTCCATCCTTACGTCAATCTCGGCACCTTTAAGGTATAAATATTGCCGACCTTGCCCTATGCAAACACACGCGTGGTGACAAGACGGAGCAGCCATACTTGCCGAAGCCGAGAGCAGAAGCAGACCCCGCTGGCAGCAGCCCCGCCTTCCTGACGCGCTGAGAGACGCGCTGCTATCTCAAGCCGAGAGACCCAGCACCGGCGCTTCCGGGTAGCCCTCGCAGGCAGCCTGGAATATCGAGAGCAGAGAAAGAGATACCATTCCTCATTCATCCTAAATTCCAGGTACAGAACTGAATAACCCCTCACAGAGAATTCTTTAGTTATTCACTTGGCAAAAACAAACTTAACTTAAACTGTAACTTTCTATTCCCGCCCACGCATTAGACTTAGGTCAGGTACACGGGGTAGGCGTATTTAGAAACACCAGTTGAGTACGTTTAGTCAAATGTATATGTGTATGTAAATATATTTTAATCATTTTAAACATCATATGGCTCAGAAACCATATCAATGTTTTTACAGTATTATTTTATACTATTGCTTCTAATGTATGCACTTTACTTAACTATAAGTATTGCAATAATATCGATCCATTTCTCTTGTACGAGAAAAGAGACTGATCAATAAATAACACCTTTTTATTGAACACGCCCGTCTCTTCCTTTTCTCTACATTCTGATGAGACTAAGAATGCACGTACTGACTGAGTAAAATAATTGCCTTGTGCTCACACGACTCTCGAGATTGACTCTTGATTAGGGGAGAGCAAAGTTGTCATGTTCTATGGTTGTCAGAAACTAAATCCCTTCTTGTCTAATCAGGGAAGTTAATCCTTCCTTGAACATTCGAGAAAGTTTCTAGCGAACTCTGAGCTTAGCTGGCAAACCCAAAAATTAAGTCTAGTATCGACAGTAGTAGACCTAGTTAACGTCTGGCCTAGGCCTTTACTGCTGTAGGTACTATTCCAATGCGCAGAGCCTATTGGGAAAATAGGAGCTACACTACAGTGCGTGCACTCCCCGCAGCGACCTGAGTCCAAGTTCCTGCCCCTCACAGAGCGGCGAGGTTCCAATGGCAGAGGTGAGATCCCCGAAGAGCAGCGCCTCCAGTGAAAGCGCTAGGGAAGAAGGAAGTGTAGCGTCCCAAATGGAGGTTGATTGCAAGGGTTTAAAAAACCCTCCAGTGGGCGGTGGGCGGGCCAGCAGGGAGAGCGGACCGGAAGCTCTCCGACGGTCAGGCAGGGACTCCTGGGCAATGGAGTCCCTGACACGCTCGCAGCCCCGCTGTAGCCACAAGCCCCACCAAAGTCCTGCACTGTACGTGCACTCCCCGCAGCGACCTGAGTCCAAGTTCCTGCCCCTCACAGAGCGGCGAGGTTCCAATGGCAGAGGTGAGATCCCCGAAGAGCAGCGCCTCCAGTGAAAGCGCTAGGGAAGAAGGAAGTGTAGCGTCCCAAATGGAGGTTGATTGCAAGGGTTTAAAAAACCCTCCAGTGGGCGGTGGGCGGGCCAGCAGGGAGAGTGGACCGGAAGCTCTCCGACGGTCAGGCAGGGACTCCTGGGCAATGGAGTACCTGACACGCTCGCAGCCCTGCTGTAGCCACAAGCCCCACCAAAGTCCTGCACTGTGCGTGCACTCCCCGCAGCGACCTGAGTCCAAGTTCCTGCCCCTCACAGAGCGGCGAGGTTCCAATGGCAGAGGTAAGATCCCCGAAGAGCAGCGCCTCCAGTGAAAGCGCTAGGGAAGAAGGAAGTGTAGCGTCCCAAATGGAGGTTGATTGCAAGGGTTTAAAAAACCCTCCAGTGGGCGGTGGGCGGGCCAGCAGGGAGAGCGGACCGGAAGCTCTCCGACGGTCAGGCAGGGACTCCTGGGCAATGGAGTCCCTGACACGCTCGCAGCCCCGCTGGAGCCACAAGCCCCACCAAAGTCCTGCACTGTGCGTGCACTCCCCGCAGCGACCTGAGTCCAAGTTCCTGCCCCTCACAGAGCGGCGAGGTTCCAATGGCAGAGGTGAGATCCCCGAAGAGCAGCGCCTCCAGTGAAAGCGCTAGGGAAGAAGGACGTGTAGCGAGAAACTGACAGTCTTGTTTAAGTTGGCAATATCAAATGGTCATCTCCTGCCAATCACTTCAAGTGCAAGTAAAAAACAAAGAAAAATAGTACAAACAAACAAATTCAATTAAATGAAATAGAGAGAAGTTGCCCCTGAAATAAGAACAGGTAAAGAAGAGTTATAATGCAGTAACATAAAGTTAATTTTACATTTGAGATAGAGGTGTTATTTGTTAATGTGCTTTTTCTTAGGTGCCAGAGAGAAGAAAGGTGTTTCCCAATCAACCAACATTCGAGAACGAGCACCAACCTTCTGAGGCAGTCTCTCTTTCTCTATCAACTTCCTCTTTTCCCCTGCTGGTTCATGTAATAAACCCATGTGGGTTGTTGCAGGTAGTAGTGGAGAGTACTGAGGGCTAGTCATTTGCCCCTGAGGAAATCGACCCACGGGTATCCTGACAGATTGAAGTGCCACACTCCCTTTATTAGGGAAAATTAGATTTCCTCCTGGGCGGTATGGCTGAGGGTATTGAATTAAAGTCTCTAGCAACAATTTAGAGGGTATGCAGAAACAGCTGAATAATACTGTGGAAGAGAACAAATTCCTGAGAGGAGGTCAGAAGGGTGAATCAGAAATCTTTACTAAATAAACAAAAGTTGGATGAATTAGTGTTAGGGTTGGTTTCAGGTTCAGGGATTAGAGAGTTGCAGAATCTACCGACTAGTGCCTCCCCTTCAGAAGTTATTCATGCAGTTTCCCCAATAATTCAGTTAGCCCCTCCAGAACGGTTTAGTGGGGATCCCCAAGGGCACAGATCTTTTTAACTCAATGTTTAATACATTTCTTGTGTCGACCAGCTATTTTTTCTGGGGAACAATCAAATGTGGCATTCATACTGTCTTATCTTAATAACGATGATGCCAGTTGGTTGATGTCATTGTTTACTTGAAATGATCCAGTACCATATAATTCTGATAATATTAAAACTGAATTTCTGCGAGGTTTTGACCGACAATCTGCAACTCAGGCTACTGACAACCAATTGTTAGAACTAAAGTAAGGCAATAGAGACTTGGTCGGATACTTTGCTCACTTAAACAAAATGATTATGGAGACAAATGTGTCCAGAATCTAAGAGAGCAGCGATTTTTTTTACAGACTCAAAGATGAGTTAAAGGACACCTTTGCCCAAATTCCTAAGAGACCTACAAACATTTCTGATTTGTATTTTATGGTCTTACAAATCGATCATTGATTAAGTGAACAAAAGAATGATAAAAAAGGGGAATTTTGCCCAATCTCCACGCTATGATTGAATCAAAATTGAGAGTCAGAAGGCCGCAGAGAACAATTCAGAAGAACTCATGCGAATTGGATCAGTTCGAGAACCACTGTCTAAAGAGGAAAAATAAAAGTGGAGACCAGGTCATTTGTGTTTATATTGTAGATTTGCTGAGCATTTTGTGAGAGATTGCCCAAAAAAGTCAAAGGTAAATCAGATGGGAAAAGTCTGACTCCACCAGTAGGAGGGATTGCTCTGGTGGAAGTGAGTCAAAAATCAACTCCAACTTCACAACAAGTGGCAAATACATTGTAGTCTCCTTGTCGGTAAGATTTAGAAATACAGATATCCAAGGAGTCACTATCATGATTGATTCAGGAGCAACTGGTAATTCATGTGACATGAAGTACTCTTGGAGAATAGGAATTTGATTTGTAAAAAAATCTAATGTAGAAGCAGTTCGAACAGTTGATTGGACATACCTCTCTTCTGGTCCAATTACCTACAAAACAGAACACATTCTATTGTCAGGATTGAATGGTCATCAAGAGCTAATAGTGTTCAATGTAATAGATGCCCCTCAATTTCAGTTAATTCTGACCCTTACCTGGCTTACTGAACATAATCCCGAAACTGATTGGAGTAAAAGAACAGTATTGATGGATTCCGCATACTGTTGAGAAAATTGTTTTGGCGAAAAATCTGATTCATGTGAAGAATCCCTGCAAGTAGACTGGCTTCTAATTCATTTTTGATTTACACATGGAAAATACTGAGATTCCTGCGCATATAAAGATCTGTCAGCAGTATTTGATTTAAAAAAATAAGAAGCAGAGATGCTCCTTCCACATCAACCTTACGATTGTACTATAGAGCTGAACCCGGGGGGAGTGTTACCCTGCAGCTGAATATATGCATTAACTGAAGCTGAAAACAAATAATTAAAACAATACCTGGACCAGTATCTAGCAAATGGATTCATTCGTCCCTCTCAGTCCCCCGTTTCTTCTCCCCTCTTTTTCATTCGAAAGAAAGATGGTGAGCCACATCCTTGCATCGATTACT
The DNA here is from genome assembly GCF_964261635.1 of Lissotriton helveticus. NCBI lineage: Eukaryota > Metazoa > Chordata > Amphibia > Caudata > Salamandridae > Lissotriton > Lissotriton helveticus. The sequence continues at coordinate 1,432,884,392 of NC_136063.1, read as the reverse complement.
GAGCATTAAATAAAGTTGCCATAAAGAATCGCTACCCATTACATTTAATCTCAGTCTTGCTGGATCAAGCAAAGAAAGCCAAGATATACATGCAATTAGACGAGCTTATCATTTGATCAGGGTAGCTCAAGGAGACGAATGGAAGACGGCTTTTCGCTCCCGGTATGGTCTTTTCGAATACAAAGTGATGCAGTTTGGACTCTGCAATGCTCCAACAGCATTCCAACATTTTGTTAATGATTTGTTGCGGGAGTTCCTTGATCGATGTGCAGTAGTCTATATCGATGACATTTTGATCTTCTCAAACAATTATGAGGAACACATTCAACATGTGAGATCCTTTCTTGAAAGGCTATTAAGAGAATCATTTATATGTGAAATTGGAAAAGTGTGATTTTTATGTGGAGCAAATTGGATTTCTTGGCTATGTTCTATCTTGTAGTGAAATCAGTATGGATCCAGCTAAAGTAAAAGTAGTGCACATTTGTCCAGTCCCAAGATCCGTGAAAGAAATACAAAGTTTCATTGGATTTGCTAACTTCTATAGATGATTAATAAGCAACATTTCACAGAAGGTTAGTCCAATAACTCGCCTTTTGATAAAAGGAGTTAAGTATGATTGGACTCCTGGGGCAGATGCAGCTTTTAAGTATATGAAGGAATCTTTCACGAGAGCTTGCATCCTTTTGCATCCAAATACTGAGGAATCTTTTTTTGTAGAAGCTGATGCTTCTAATGTGGCCATTGAGGAATACTTTGGCAATAGCATGAGGACACAGGACAACTACATCCTGTAGCTTTTTACTAGCGGAAGTTAACTCCTCCAGAAAATAACTATTCTATTGCTGACAAGGAGTTATTGTCTGTCAAAGAAGCCTTTTTAGAGTGGAGGCACTATTTGTTGGGTGCGCAGCACAAGGTCACAGTATACACCGATCACCGAAACTTACAATTTTTAAATAGCACAAACTTTAACAGCAAGACAATTACGGTGGTCATTGTTTTTCGCTGATTTTGATTTTGTAATTACCTTCAGACCAGGTGTGATCAATGGTAAGGCAGACTCTGTCTCAGATGAACACTGAATTCACTGACAGAACAACAACAAAATTGCCTATCATTCCCAAGAATAAATTTGTTTTGACAATTCAAAGTTCGAAGTTTAAGACAGAAATTTAAAAAACCTGTCAGATAAAGAAATTTTGACCTGGTCCAGAGAAATGCCTTGAGGAGAGATCAAGAATCCCATGCCTTATCAAAAAGGAAAGCTATATTAACCCTCCGCTGAGCTTTGTGAAAAGGCCCATCAAGCTTGTCATGACAGCCCTCTCGCTGGTCATAAGGGAGTACGGGAAACTTTGGACTTAGCAAGAAGAAATTTATGGTGGCCAAACATGGACTCCCAAATAAGACAGTTTGTTTCCACTTGCAAGAGTTGTATGGAGTGAAAGCCCAATAGACTAGCCCCCCTCAAGGGTTGATCTTACCCCTACCAACCCCACCTCATCCTTGGCACACAGTCTCCATAGATTTGATTGTAGACTTGAGCCCTAGTCAACGTTACAACACAATTCTAGTAATGCTAGAAACATTTTCTAAAATGGCACGTTTCCTTCCTTTGAAAAAAATACCTAAAGCTCGACAGTTAGCACAGTTATTTATTCAACACATAGTGAGAATACATGCAATTCCAAAAATCATTATCTCAAATAGAGTGTCACAGTTAATTTCCCATTTTTGGAGGGCATGCACAAAGAAATTAGGTATTAACATATGCTACTCCACTAGCTATCACCCAGAAACCGATGGGCAAACGAAAAGAGTTCATCAGGAGCTGGAACAGTATTTACGTCTCTACCTCTTAGATCAAAAACAAGCATGCTCGGAATTTGTGTGAGCAGTAGAAATTTGCCTATAATAATGCAGTGCATTCTTCTACAATATTTTCCCCTTTTCATTTAAATTACGGCAGACACCCAAGTGTAATCTTTGAAAAAGAGAACGAGTCAGTCCTCGCTATTGAGGAATTTGTTAAAGAAGGTCAGGAAAACGTACAATTGGCTAAGAAAAATATCATAAACGCTAAGAATTCCTATAAAGCGCAGGCAAGAAAAGAAAATCCAACCTTCAAAAAGGGAGATACGGTCTGCTTGTCAACTAAACATTTGCTATTGAAGGGAAAATATAATTTCCTACCAAGATTCGTGGGTTCTTTTAGAGTAGATAGGATGATCAATCCAGTGGCAGTAAAACTTCTCCTACCTCCTCACTTAAAGGTCCACCCAGTCTTCCAAATTTCATTACCCAAAAAAAGTTCCCCTCCTTTGAGTTTGAATTTACCTCCCATGTTCAAATCAAGTTGAGTCTGCAGAAGTTTGAGGTCAATAACATTTTAGATAAAAAAATGAAAAGAGTCAAATTGTTTTACTTGATTGTTTGAAAGGGATTCGTTTCTGAGGAAAGATCTTGGGAGCCATACTCTAATGTTCATGCTCCAAAATTAGTGCAAGCCTTTCATAAGGCCAACCCCAAGAAACCAACTGGGGAAGGCCATTCTTTGAAACAGGGTACTGCCAGGAACGCTTCAGTGTGCAACTGGGTCTTTTTCAAGAAGGCTGGTTGGAGTCAAAATCTTACCCAATTCAGGAATTACCCATTTTGGCGCAATGTGAGCCGGCTGTGGAAACAAGCCCACCAGGAGCGCAGTCTAGTAGTTGTGGCTGTGAGATCAATGTCTCTTATTAATGTGCATGCGCGAGGTCCATGCTGTGCACTTCAACTGGAATCTGTCCTGAAAATGAGCGTGTCTTTTCCATGCCTCCTCAGAAAGGTTCTTGAGGAAAATAAAAGTGAATTGTGAGCAGTGTTGCAGTCAGGGGTCATTGCGGTTACTCTTGAAGGTCACTTTGTGTATGGAGAAGTGTTCCGGAATCCAAGTAAGAGTTCTCAATGGAGACCAGTGTCTCGAAAACCACTTCTATCTTAGTAAGAGTTGAGTATTCTAGTTTAAAGAAGGTTTCTGAGTGATTAGTGTTTCTCTGAACACATTGGATGAGCCCCGCTGGCTTAAAAGAACTTTTTTCTGTAATTCAGAAATAAATCTGAGTCATAAACTTTGAGTAAAAGAAACTAAATTGCACATGAAAGGAAGTACAAAGAATTCTTTAACCAATAAAGTAAAGATAAAAACCTTTAGCCAAGAACACAGATATCATCATATATATATATATATACTTCTTTGTGACCCAGTTGTTTTTTTTATTTTAGCGCTTATGAAATGTTGAGGTTTCACGTTTATAGTACTTAAACTTAACATGCCTTTATTTTTTGTGAGGTGTTGTACAAATTGCATGAAGAGCGTGAACTGAGTATGTCCTCACCTTAGAAGAGACCCCAACATGTTTGTATTTCATCTATGTCTACATGTTGTTTCACCTTTTGAAAAGCACTTAACCACAGCCACTTCCAGACAGGGAAGTGACTTTGGCAAAGACCATGAGGTTGAAACGAGTCAGTCAAAAAATGTATTTCTTTAAAATGATCCTGAGTGCGACTTTACCTTTCGTTGTCAGACCAAAGGATTTTAAATATATATATATATATATATATATATATATATATATATATATATATATATATTACCTACTGGCGGTCGCCAGTAGGTATATATAGTTAGGATTTTTTCTCTATGGATTTTTGAAAATTCTATGTCTAATAACTTTGGCGTTTGTGGACGGAATTGGCTGAAATTTTCAGGAAAATGGCACATTTTGTTTCTGAGCAGCCCTTGAAAATTTGGGGGGGTTCGTCAAGGGGGGGCCGAGAAAAAAGGGGGGTCCCAAAACGTGTTTTTAACATTGAGTTTTCCATAGGGCGGTTGGCCTCACTTTTAGCCCGAACGGCTGAATGGATTTGCACGAAACTTGGCAAAATTGTAGGGACTGGTAGCCCGATGTGCCTTTTGTAGGTCTCAATATATGTGCTTCAGTGGATTTTGAGAAATTAACGTTCAAAAAAAGATATATATCTGTAACAGCGGACCGGGCAGCGCTCCAGTTCGCGTACTTTTCGCGCAACGGAGCTTTGTGAAGCGAAGCTGATTGGTTCTCCGGCGTCTGTAAACATTCCAAACAGTCCGTAGCGGCCGCCATCTTGTCTCTCGGTAGGATCGAGAGACAAGAGGAGGCCAAAGCGAAGGGGCAAATGACCATAAGGGGGCATAGTAGATCCTCGCTGACCCCCTAGGTTTGATGTGGAGGTTTTAAAAGGGCCCCGCGGGGCAAAAAAAATAAATAATAATAATAATCGAACGGCTGAATGGATTTGCACGAAACTTGGTAAAATATTAGGGACTGGTAGCCCTGATGTGCCTTTGCTAGGTCTCAATATATGTGCTCCAGTGGATTTTGAGAAATTAACGTTCAAAAAAGATATATATCTGTAACAGCGCTCCGCTTCGCGTAACGGAGGTTTGCGAAGCTGATTGGTTCTCCGGAGTCTGTAAACATTCCAAACAGTCCGTAGCGGCCGCAATCTTGTCTCTCGGTAGGATCGAGAGACAAGAGGAGGCCAAAGCGAAGGGGCAAATGACCATAAGGGGGCATAGTAGATCCTCCTTGACCTCTTAGGTTTGATGTGGAGGTTTTAAAAGGGCCCCGCGAGGCAAAAAAAATAAAATAATAATAATCGAACGGCTGAATGGATTTGCACGAAACTTGGCAAAATTGTAGGGATTGGTAGTCCGATGTGCCTTTGCTAGGTCTCAATATATGTGCTCCAGTGGATTTTGAGAAATTAACGTTCAAAAAAAGATATATATCTGTAACAGCGCTCCGCTTCGCGGAGATAAAATTATATCTGTATTACCTAGCTGTTGCTAACACCAGTTAGCGACGGCTAGTAGGAGATAGCGACCATCTTGGGCCCCACTTTGCATGTGAGTGATATTTATCACTAATGACATGCAAAGTGGGCATGCCAAGATGTTAGCGACTGGAAACAGTCGCTAACATCGCTATCTCCTATTATCAACTTTTGGAAATATTCGCGATAAGCGCGAATATCTCCAAAAGCTAGCACCTGCCCTGAGCAGTTCTAAGGCATGTTATCCAATGGGAGGTGGATAACATGGCTAAGAGCATTAGCTCAGTAATGCATGAATATCGCTGAGTTTTCAGCGATATTAATGCATTGCGGTCGTTTTTTATCGTATTTGCGATAAACCTTGATAATAGCAAGGTTTATCTGCGATAATTTCTGACGATGCTTAGCGGTAAAAAAATCGTTGCTAAGCATCGTTAGGGATAAATATCGCTTAACTTTGGTAATATGCCCCAACGTCTGTTAACGTTCGATTCGAAGGAAATCAGGAAGTGTTGAAAAACATTGTCTGCGCCATCTTGCCTTTTTTCAAATGCCACACTTTTGTCGTGCACGGCAGTCATTTTAGATGCCTTGACCAGACCCACTCTGTGCACGCTGTCGATCCTTAGCATGACTCCCCACCCTCGCAAGCATCTCCCCCAGGCAGTGGTCACCCCCGCTCTCTGTCTTATGCATGGGTAATAAACCACCCCCCATCTGCGCTGCTCTTCCCTGAGAATCACACCCTGTGCCCGCCCGACACCTCCCTTTCGCCCTATTCACTACCGCACCCTCTGACACTCCTTTTCCTCTGTGTCCGATTGTCCAGGCCGGTCCTAGGGTATCAGCTAGCCCTGCAGATGTAGTTTATGGCCCCAGCTGTAAAGAATCACCCCTCTTCAAAGGAGTTATAGTAGATCAAGGCCCACACTCGATGAGATCCGTCACAGCAGACGCGTTCCTATTATCTGAAAACCATCCTGTATTGTGATTGGGGAGGGGACCGAGCCTGAAGCGGAAGATTCCAGGGATGACTCTTTGTACATCAAAGTTTTTACAATTATGTGTCACATTAAAAATATATAGCACTCCAACAAAGTAGTAAGATTATAAAACTTTAATAACTTATAAATATATACAAGAAAACAAAAACAGTAATAACATATAAACATTTTTAGGGAAAAACAACGAAGTAGCGGTCGGCTGTGCGAATAGTCCCAACGCAGCACAACGTCCAGATTTCTGGCGTGGGGCGTCGCGGGGGGTGGGTCATCAGTAGCAAACTGTTGTGCGAATAGTTCCAAGGCAGCAGAACGATGGCACCAAGGTGATGTCCAGTAAGTTGCCGCACTGGTTTTGGTATCCTACAATGCTGCTCCGAATAACGGCGTGGGGCGCCCCGGGGGAGGCGGCGTGAACGGGCCTCTCAGGTGGAGTCTTGTCTGTTGTAGTGGGCGCCCCTTTACCGTTTCAGTTGCCATTCCGTCCATTTTTGGTCCACTGTGTCAAAAGCCGCAATTCAGCTGAGTTGCGCCCACTCTTGCGGTGCAGCGATAGGCGGCTGTCACAGGACTCTCAAAATGGCGGCAGGCTCTTTCCTTTTTGGGCCTGGTCCACTGAAATGGCCCTGGGACACCTTGGAAATCGGACGCTTGTCTGCTAGGTCTTGGACCCCATTCTCGAAAGCGTCCCCTCCGCCTTGAGAATTCATCAAAAGTTTTGGGGGCCCCCGACTCCTGTAGGCTTCTGGTGGGGAGCGGTTGCCATGATTGCTCGCGGAATGACCACGACGGAGCTACGAGATGGTGGTGCTCTCATGCTGAAGCCAGCTTCAGTCTGAAACATCCAGAAACAAGGTGGGGCTTTCATCGTTTGGGAAAAAAAAAAGTTTTCATCCAATGAAAAGTGTTGTTTTTAGGTCATATGATCAAGCCTTCCATCATTAGGAAACCAAAAGTAAAATGAACCAATGAAAAGTTTTATAAACAAGTCACATGACCTGTTATGCGGCATAGGGTATAAAATGCGGAGAAAATACGTTGGCACGTGAGGCGGCGTCAGTAGCGGACCGATGTGCGAATAGGCCGAAGGCAATACAACGCGCCAAGATCCGGATGGCACCGAGGTGGTGTCCAGCAAGTTGCAGCACTGGTGTGGCCATCCTACAATGCTGAAAGTCGGCGTGGGGCGCCCCGTTGGCCTGTGAGTTTGCGTCAGTAGCGGACCGATGTGCGAATAGGCCGAAGGCAGCACAACGCGCCAAGATCCAGATGGCACCGAGGTGGTGTCTAGTAAGTTGCCGCACTGGTGTGGCCATCCTACAATGTTGAAAGTCGGCGTGGGGCGCCCCGTTGGCCTGTGAGATGGCGGCAGTAGCGGACCGATGTGCGAATGGGGCCAAAGGCAGCGCAACAATATTTTCGGAATAGAAGACACCACAAGGCGCTGAGATGCCAAGATCCGGATGGCACCGAGGTGGTGTCTAGCAAGTTGTGGCACTGGTGTGGCCATCCTACAATGGTAAAAGTCGGCGTGGGGCGCCCTGTTGGCCTGTGAGATGGTGTCAGTAGCGGACTGATGTGCGAATGGGGCCAAAGGCAGCGCAACAATATTTTCTGACTGACACCACAAGGCGCTGAGATGCCAAGATCCGGATGGCACCGAGGTGATGTCTAAGTTGCGGACCGATGTGCGAATGGGGTCAAAGGCAGCGCAACAATATTTTCTGTATGGAAGATACCACTAGGCGTTGAGATGCCAAGATCCGGATGGCACCGAGGTGATGTCTAGCAAGTTGCTGTACTGGTGTGGTCATCCTACAATGCTGAAAGTCGGCGTGGGGCGCCCCATTAGCCTGTGAGATGGCGTCAGTAGCGGACCGATGTGCGAATAGGCCGAAGGCAGCACAACGCGCCAAGATCCGGATGTCACCGTGGTGGTTTCATAGTTGAGAGGCACTTCATCTGCAGTGGGGCGCCGAGATCCGGATGGCACCGAGGTGATGACTAGCAAGTTGCTGTACTGGTGTGGTCATCCTACAATGCTGAAAGTCGGCGTGGGGCGCCCCATTAGCCTGTGAGATGGCGTCAGTAGCGGACCGATGTGCGAATGGGGCCAAAGGCAGCGCAACAATATTTTCTGAAGAGAAGACACCAAAAGGCGCTGAGATTCCAAGATCCGGATGGCACCGAGGTGGTGTCTAGCAAGCTATGCAGTTGAGTTGTGTGCGCACTTGCGGCGAATAGGTCGAAGGCAGCATAACAATGTTTTCTGAATAGAAGACACCACAAGGCGTTGAGATTCGGTTACCACCGAGGTGATGTCTAGCAAGTTGCCGCACTGGTGTGGCCATCCTACAATACTGCTCCGAATAACGGCGTGGGGTGCCCGAAGGAGGGGGGGGGGGGGGGGGGGGGAGGCGGCGTGAACGGGCCTTCCTAGGTGGAGGCTCGTCTGCTGTAGTGGGGCGCCCCTTTACCGTTTCAGTTGCCATTCAGCTGAGTTTCGGCTGCTCTTGATGCTACAGCGACAGGCGGCTGCAACAGGACTCTCAAAATGGCGGCCTGTTCTTTTGATTTGGGCCTGGTCCACTAAAATGGCCCTGGGACACCTTAGAACTCGGACGCTCGATTTTTTTTTTCCTTTCCTGTACATGCAAAAAAAGGTAAATGCCCGGTACGTTACACGCTTCATCTGCCACGATGAACTCTCCAGAGGAACCGAAAAAAAATATAGTTATGGTAACTATACCATGCATCGTCATATGGAGAGGTGGCACCAATTAATTATAGTGCTGCATAAAAGAGAGATTTGGAGGAGAACCCCTGACCTACTAGTACATTTATCAAAGAAGTGGCACTGACAGCATCAGAGGCAAGGGAAACGGTCCCAAATATTTAGAAGAACTTTGGAAAGATTAAAATGACATGTTTAGATTGTGGCAAATTAATTTCATGTGGACAGATGAGTGTTACTCTAATAAATACAGCATATGAACATCATCATAGTCGATGGTTGGTAGAGACATTTTGACTATATCCTGGACCTGCCCGTCCTCGCCCAAAATGGCGCCGGAATAAATGGGACTCGTAACTCCTTGTTGTGTACTGGTTGCAGAACCTTGAAATCACGAGATACGTATGCAGTTTTGAAGCACATGGCGGGCGGGGACGAGAATTGATTGAATATTTCGACATCCCTATTGATATTAAGTTCTGATGTGTTATTGATTACTGTACTATTGAAAGTTCGAATTAACGTCACCCATGGTACTTGCCCGCAAATGTATATCTAGATAATTTTATTGTAAGTGGCCCTGTCGTATTTTAATTATAAAATGTACGTCCACCGATTCCGTAACTGTTAGACACCTTAGTTCTTGCAACCTAATGGCCCGCCCGTTACGTTCCTCTACAGTGTAAATGTCTACTCATCATATACGATTACAGTTTGCTCCGTGGCCGGCCCACGTGGTTATAGGCTCGTATTTGTATAATGAAATTTTCACAATAAAGGTTTTTAAAAGAAAACATGGTAGTAGTATATACATTGGTAAAGTTTTTAATAATAGTCACTGTTTTAGAATCAGTAAAAGGCAAGTGAAATAAAGCAGACCAATTACATGAAGGGTAAAAGGTATAATTCGAAGGAACGCAGTAAAGATAAATGGTCAAGGGCTGTTGTGTTTTCTACTCATGCAACATAAAGTGATCGATAAGAATCTCATATTCAGGCGTATCGGCGACTAAGACAGCAGGTCGACCCTCTTTTGCTCAACGGCTCCGTCATGGGACGAAGAAACGCTCTTTTTCTCGAAAAAAGAATATATTTTACTTGCAGGACAGTTGTAAATTTTCCGGGAAAGTACATTAGCCTGGAACATTATAACATATATTTAAGAAAAAATAATGTTCGGAAGTAATAAAAAGCGTAATTTTTAGGTCATATGACCAAGCCTTTCATCATTAGAATAAGAAAAGTAAAATGAACCAATGAAAAGTTTTATTAACAAGTCACATGACTTGTTATGCTTACGTTACGCGCTGCGCGCCCCGGATGACTTCCGGATGCGCTAACGCGGCGCGTCATATGACGCATTACGCGACAACGCAGGTCCAGAATATAGTCAAAATGTCTCCACCAACCAGCGGTTGGAACACAACCCCTTTCAGCAGGCTAAATAGTTCTGTTAAATGACAACAGAAGGGACAGGCAACAAGAACCATCAGTCAAAGAGGGGAGGGCTAGTTCTTCTCTACCGGGTTACATTGGGGCGCTACCGGAACTGATCGAATTGGTAGTCTACAGTGTTTCTAGATATTCAGACTGAAGCTGGGGTTAGCATGAGAGCAGCACCATTTCGTAGCTCCGTCGTGGCCATTCCGCAACCAATCATGGCAGCCGCTCTTTATCGTTATTTAGGGCGGGGTGGGTGGCGGAGCCAAGCTGTTTTGCAGCCATCATTGTGTGGAGTTCAGTTCATATCACTAGCTTTGTATTTGTCATGAGGGGTTGTTCCTAATGTTTCTATTTTAGCGAGGTCAAAAAGAGATCCCATTAGTGGCCTACTGATTTTGCTCGATTCCTTTTCTTTTTTTTTTACACGATTTTTCGTTATCTGCGAAGACTAAACAGAGTATTGCGACTCTGTGTTTGTTTGTAAATAGAGAATGAACCAAAGAGAACCAATTCTAAAACAGTAAATACTTGGATAACAATCAATCAAATGGAGAGAGAAGCAGGCACGACGTATTACAACGGGGGCAAAGGCCTGCGTTAACTACCCTTCACTATGTGCAAAGAGAGAGTACTCCTAATAGAAATGAGGGGGGGGGGGCACCATTCAAAGCAGATCAGTGTGCATAAACACGTAAATGTTTTCACTTACCACGTACTTGACATTCGACAGCTTATGATATTTGCTATTAAAAAAACATTGAAATTCACTGAAAAAACCATAGGTTATAGACCATATATAGTTAGGAATTAGCATTTACAAAACCTTGAAAATTCACTGAAAAAACCATAGGTTATAGACCATATATAGTTAGGAATTAGCATTTAAAAAAACTTATTTTACTCACACAAAACCATTGAAATTCCATATATAGTTAGTTGCACTAACTATATATCGCGCACCCGCAATCCACTGCTGATGATGTCACATATTACATCATTCATGACATGGTCAGTGACATCACTGATGACATCACTGATGACATCTCAAATGACATCACGGATGACATCTCATTTGACATCAATGACCACATCACTGATGATATCATTCATGTGACAATACAATGCATCTCCTCACATTTTAATATAACCTCTGTTACACTCAGTGTTAAATACAGAGTATAATTTTTGAAACCATTGACACACCAATACTAGTTACTACATACGCACTCACTGATTCCTACGTCTACACACACATTCACTCATTCACCCATACAATCATTCATACATACAATCAATCATCTTTACAACACTATCATATGCACTCATACACCTATCCAGACACTCACACTCTGCCACTCATCCATGGAGTTACTCACACACCTAGTCAGTCCTGTAAAGAATCAATCACACTTCCATTTTCTAATCTATACAGTTAAACATAGAGCACCTTACGTTTTCAACCATATACTAACACATACTTAGTCTCTTATACAATCATTGATACAAGTACACATTGATCTGCACAGAGTCACACACCTCCCAGCCAGCCACACACACACTCAGACTCCCATGCAAATACTTGGGCAATCAATCAATAACCCATATAGTTACTCATATAGCTACTGATCAACACATGCAGCAGTTTACAGAACAACAGACATAATGATGCACAAATTAAGACAGTTTAGTCACTAACCCATGCACTCAGTGAGACACATTTAATCACTCACTCATACATTCAGTCATGCACCTACTAAATCCTTCGTCCAGACACTTATACTTCCACTCATTCTTCAATATGCAAGACATATTTTAACTTTACAGAAACACACAGTCACTGGATGATGTCATCAGTGATGTCATCCGTGATGTCATTTGAGATGTCATCAGTGATGTCATCAGTGATGTCACTGACCATGTCATGAATGATGTAATATGTGACATCATCAGCAGTGGATTGCGGGTGCGCGATATATAGTTAGTGCAACTAACTATATATGGAATTTCAATGGTTTTGTGTGAGTAAAATAAGGTTTTTTAAATGCTAATTCCTAACTATATATGGTCTATAACCTATGGTTTTTTCAGTGAATTTTCAAGGTTTTGTAAATGCTAATTCCTAACTATATATGGTCTATAACCTATGGTTTTTTCAGTGAATATATATATATATATATATATATATATATATATATATATTCACTGAAAAAACCATAGGTTTGACACCAGTTATAGTTAGCTGGAAATTTTACTCGCATAAAACCATTGAAATTCCCACGTTATAGTTAGTTGGACTCACTATAACTTGCGCGTGCAATGCACTGCTGATGACGTCACATATTACATCACTCATGACATGGTCAGTGACATCACTCATGACATCACTGATGACACCATCCAGTGAATGTGTGTCTTTCTGAAAAATAAATATGTGTTATATATGTATATGTAAAAGTTGATGGAAGAATAAATGTTTAAATAAGTGTTTACATGGATGTTTTTTTTTTTAATTGATTGGTTAACTGGCTTATTAAGTGTATCTTAGTGAATTCATATATTAGTGAGTAATGTTTAAATATTTAAATATATGGATTAGTGTTTCACTTTGTGTATAAGTGGCTGCATGGGTTGGTGAGTAGCTTTATGTGTATGTATATGGGTTATTAGATGTTTTTCTTAGTATCAGTAGGAGTGTTTGTATGGTTTGGTGGGGGTATTACTTAGCACATAGATGCATGAATGACTGACTCTCTCTTTGTATGTGTTTTGAAGACAGCATATGTGCAGGACTGTATGGGTGGATGAGTGTGTATATGTGTGTGTTAGTGAGTGAATGACTGTCTCACTAGTGTCTTTATCAGTAACTACATATCTTTTAATCTAGTATATGTGAATATTGATGTATATAAGTGAGTATATGTGAGAGTAAGAGATTGTAAGAGTTCCTGTTTAAATAAGTATGTGTTTCTATAAGTGATTGTTTAAGAGAGTAAGTATGTGTACGTTTCAGTAGAAGTAAGGTGGTAGTGTGTGTATAGCTGTATATGCAAATAAATAGATGCTCAATAGTTTACTTGCATGTGTGAGTATGTGTGAGAGTAACTTTTGGATGACTGTCGGTGTGTAACAGGATGTATAGGTGTATCACTACATATGATGAGTGATTATATGTATGAGTGACTATATAGAACTGTTGGTGAATGAGTGCATGTGTATATAGGTGGAATTATTGAATTGGTTGTTGTAACTGGTATGGGTATCTCCATTTTTTTGAAAATTTAAGTTTCTATTTTTGAATATGTGTATCAAGGGTTACATTACAGTGAAAGGAAGTCTGTCACTCTGTCACAAGGATGGTGTCATCAGTGATGTCATGAGTGATGTAATATGTGACGTCATCAGCAGTGCATTGCACGCGCAAGTTATAGTGAGTCCAACTAACTATAACGTGGGAATTTCAATGGTTTTACGCGAGTAAAATTTCCAGCTAACTGTAACTGGTGTCAAACCTATGGTTTTTTCAGTGAATTTAATAGGTTTTTTAAATGCTAATTCCTAACTATAACTGGTGTGAAACCTATGGTTTTTTCAGTGAATTTCATAGGTTTTTTAATAGCTAATTTCTATAGGTATAAAAAATATTAAATTTTAAAACGAATTTTATATTGTATAATTATGTCAAATTTTTTTTTGTATTTTTTTAACCCGGGGCGCTCCCGGGGCGCGTTCCGGTGAACGCACAGGTAAGCGCAATATTGCGGCGCGCCCTGGGGCGCTTACCGGAGAGCGTCCCGTTAGCGCTATTGCCGCGATCGAAAAAACACATCGTGACGCGTCGCGTAAGCGTGACGTATCGCGGAGCCACGTGATGCGTCTTATGACGCGTCGCGTAAGCGCGACGTATCGCGTTGCCGCGCGATGTGTCTTATGACGTGCTGCGTAAATGCACCCGGAAGCGCTGCGCGGCCCGGTGCGCATAGCGTTAGCGCTATTGCCGCGATCGAAAAAACCACATCGTGACGCGTCGCGTAAGCGTGACGTATCGCGTAGCCGCGCGATGTGTCTTATGACGCGCTGCGTAAACGCACCCGGAAGCGCTCCGCGGCGCGGCCCGGTGCGCATAGCGTAAGCGCGCCGGAGCGCGTTACGTAAGCGCATCGGGTCATGTGTCTGGTCATGTGACCTGAAAATAACACTTGTCATTGGTTCTCATCATTTTTTTTCTCCAAATGATGAAAGCCCCCTCCTTTTTTACTCATTCTAACTTTCTTCATTGAGAGAGCAAGAGCTATTTTTGATCACTGCAATGGCATCACTTGTAGCTGCAGCTGGTGCACCCCCACCACCACCACCACCACCAAGAAAAGAAGGTCCACCACCACAGTTCCTTGGACGAGAAGAAGAAGAGGAGGAAGAAGAGGAGGATGAGGAACAATCAAGGCGCTTCCTGCATGAAGAACCAAGGCAAAGGCACATTAAAGTGCATTTTATTTGGCAATTCTTTTCAATTCCTGAAGACAAAAAAAAAGGTGAACGCCTCCAAAGTCACCTGTCTAATTTGTGGCTCAGTCCTCTCCAGGGGCAATCCCCTAAAGAAATATTCATTTGGTAATTTTACCATGATGCGCCACATGGAGAGGTTTCATCCCAATAACTTAGCCCACGCTGAAGTACAGGAACTTCAGAACAACCCACCCCCTGTGGCCAGCACCTCCTCTACTGAAGACTCACTTTCTGGTCCTGAAGCACGCCGAATGGTGCCAAATATACAACAAAAATTTGGCACCATAAAAATTGTTTGCATTTTCTGTGGCAAAACGTTATGTTATGGTGAACTTAGGGGTCCATTATGATGTCGGACGGATTTCCTCCGCCAGGCTGGCGGTGGCTACCGCCAGCCTGGTGGAGGAAATCCGCCCGACATCATCAGCACAATTCCCCTCCGCCATATTAGGATGGCAGAGGGGACCGTGGCGGTGCGAAACACCGCCCGCCTGTTTTCCGCCCCGGTCGCCTAGCGGCCGGGGCGGAAAACCTGTAACATGGTGGCGGTGTCTTTTAGACACCGCCCGCCATATTACAATGGGCTTTCACCAATGCATTTCCGTGGCGGCAATGCCGCCACGGAAAGGCATGCGGAGACTCCCTGCGGGGCCCCGTTGCGGGCCCCCTGGGAGTCCGTGGCTTGGGGGGTTGCACATGGGGGGTACCTAGGGTACCCCCCCCGCATTTCAAAGTGCAACATGGGAGGCACCGCGTGGTGCCTGTCATGTTGCACTTTGAAAAGCAAAAGGTGCACTTTACACATGGCAGCGGGCGGAGATTTCTGCTCTGCCCGCCGCAATTGCACCCATACAGGATGCGCCCGCCTGTGTGGCGGGCGCATCCTAATGCCCTGATCGGGACCCCCGCCCTTAAGGCGGGCGGTCCCGGGTCCCGATGTGATGGCGGGCGGACTAAGTCCGCCCGTCATCATAATGGACCCCTTAGTGTCACCTTAATAAATAATGCTGTGGACAACCACCAATGCAACAAGAAAAGGAAGCACTAATTATTTTCTTTTTTGTTGCTCCTGTTGAGCCATTTCCACTTCCCTGTTTTTTGTTTGTTCCCTTAAAAAACACAAAAAAATATAAAATTGTTCAAAAATACAAAAAAAAAAATATTCAGAAAAACAATAAAAAAAATATAAAACAACAAAATGAATAAAAAAAAGTTCTTTTCAGAACTACCTCACATTTATAAAATTAAACCTATATTTTTAAAGGATCTCTGTCAATTTTTTCTCCTTAGGGTACGCGTACCGATGCGCGCCCCCCCAAAAAAGAAAAAAAAAATTAATGAAGCAGTTAGCATGAGGGAAGGACACAAACAGAGTTATGTTAAGAGAAAAAGAGCTACAAGATGACCACAGAGGGATTGTTTATTACATAGTAAAAAATAGAGAAGGTGTAATTGGATGAAAGTGAGAAAAGTAAAATGACTAAAGGAGCGAAAGAAAGGAAGAGAGAGGAAGAACACTAAAGTAGAGATAGTGTGAGACTGATTGGCTGTTAAAAGAAAAAGAAAGGACAGTAAAAAATGGAGAATGAAGGGTAGTGGCTGAACCACGATAAATGAAGAACGATTAGGGAAAGTGAGAAAAGACCAGGTAGTATAAGTAAAGAGGGGTGAAAGAGGGAGAAAAATTGAATTAGGATAACACATGGGGAGTGACAAAGAGAGAGGACAAAGAGAGTAAAGGAAACAGTACCTGAATGGGCTTGAGTAAAACAGCAAAAAAAGATAAGTGATGCAGTGTGTGTGACTTATAGGGAGTCAGTGGGTGTAGGTCACGGTGTGGGTGTGTAAGGTGTGTCTGTGGGTGTGGCTGTGTGGGGTGTTTCGGTGTGGGTGGAGGTGAGGGTGTGTGAAATATGTGTGAGGAGTGTATGGGTGTGGGGTGTATATGTGTGCGATGTATGTGTGTGTATGGAATGTGTGTGTGTGTTTGAGGAGTGTGTGTGGGAGGATTTTTTATGTGTATGAGGTGTGTGTGTGGGGTGTATGTTACAGGTGTGTGTATGTGTTGGAAGGGGGATGAGGTGTATGTGTAGGAGTAAGGTAAATAATTAAGAAAAAGAGAATGAGTGAAGAAGCAAAGGAAGGGAACAGAGGGTAAGTGAAGTAAAGAAAAGGGATTGAAAGAAGTTGAATATGAGATGGGAAATCGGAAAAGGGGAGTAAACATGTAGAATAAGAATAAGTGAGGGAAGCAGAATAAAGACACAGGAGTGTGATAGATTGAGAAAATGTTAGTGAGCTTAAAGCAAAGGGTGATGACAAACTACATTTTTTTAGTCATACTTACCATATAATAAATATAACTTTATTTTTTTTTTTTAACTACACTTTGTATCTGTGAAAAAGAGAAGAAAAAATAAGTTATAATTAGTAAAATATGTATTTTAAATTAAAAGATACAAATGAAGAGGTTAAAAACCATAACGCTCTATTTAGAAATAAAGTTAGAGTGAAGAACACAGAAAGGGAAATAAAGTAAGATAGAAGGACAAAAAGAGAGAAAAAGAAATAGCAGAAGAGTAAATTACAAAGAGTAAGGCATATAGATTCACTGACAAAAAGAGAGAGAAGAACAGAGAAATGAACTGAAGGTAAGAAAGATACTAAAACAATGTGAGTTAGCAAAACTAAATCAGGAAACAGAAGTAAGTAAAAAGATAATGACTGAGACAGAAAACAGTCTAATTAAGGATGCATTTAGAAGAATGAGGAATAGAAGATAACTGAGAGTAAGTGAAGAACAGTCATAGAGTGAAAGGATGAAGGGAGACAGGATAATATACAATGATTGAGGGAAATGGACTAAGGAAGTTATACGGTAGACACAGTAAGAGAAAAACTGAGTGAGGTGGAGTACAATGAGTGAGAAAAGGAAATGAGTAAGTGAGCAAAAAGAAGGAAAGAGAGGAGAAGACAACTAAAACAGTGGTACTGAGAGAAAATAATTTGGTGATGAAAGTAAAGAGAAGGACATTGAAAGAAAGGAAATGAGGGATAGTAATGGAACCAGAGTAAATGAAATGGGATGAAGAACGATGAGAGAGGAGCAGTGAAGTTGTTGTAAAAGAAGTGATAGAAGGAAGATAAACACAAGTGAAAATAACACAAGTAGAGTGAGGAACTGAGGACATAGAAGTAGTGAACGAAAAATATGGAGAAGAGGTCAAAAGTAAGGAGCAAACAAAGATAAGCTAGGGAGAGTGGGTGATTTATAGTGATAGAGTGCAATAATACTGCTGAGTGAGTAAACAGGAATTACTAAAAGAGCAAAGGAGGAAAATACGGAAAAGAGAAGTAAAGCAGAGAGACTGAAAGCTGAAAAGTTATGCAAGGGAGAGACGGGATACACACAGTTGAAATGAGAATGAGGGGTTGTCAAAGAAGTGGAGTAAGGGAACGGGGGTTACAGAGAGTGTAAGACATTATAAGTGAGTAAAAACAGCTGAAAGAGGATGGAAAAAGGAAAGTAAGTGTCAGAGAATGGGAATACAATTTAATTTACACAATCCAAAGTATAAAATAACTTGTACAACATGTTACATAGTTTATTTTTGCTGTTCTCAGAATATATTGAATTTCACTTAAAACAGTGAGTTCAAATTACTCATCATATGACAGCGGGAAAATAAAACCTTAAATACTGACAAATGACAAATGTACGCTAAAGTTAGATTGACTTACTTTTCCTTGAGGCCAAATACTGTATCATGGTTGTCCTTTTCTCGTTGGAAAGTACTTTGCTGTTCACTTAAGAATCCATTTCATCGACTTTCTATACGAAAAGCTCCAAGAACATCTGAAATATTTTCAATATTTTCATATACTCCTTTTTTTCAGTCATGACTCTTTACTCATTCCTGCACCTTTCCATTTGGCCAAATAGTGTCAGATGTATGAGTATATGTTCAAATTAATTCTAAGGCACTCTGAAATGACCTTTTTCCCGACGTTCTGAAAGAAAGGCTCTACAACATTTTCACAATATTTAAGTATTTGTAAAACCATCTCTGACTCACTCATGTTCATCATTTTGTATAATACTAACATCACCTACTATTAGATCCACTTACAGTACCTATATGACAAGTAAATTTTTTATATTGCCTGGATCACTTTTACTCAGAATATATTTTTAAACAGCAAAATAACCTTTATTAACTGCTCCCGTCTTCATTAGCCAATTACTTTTACCTAAATTTTGGCTGTAAAAACACTAGGTATGAATTTATAAAGCCAAAAGGCAAACGTTGTTTGAAAGTCAAATGAGTGTCGTTACATTGGGTCCAACCTTTAGAAGTTTTTAAATAGCATGTGTAATGCCCTGATGTTGTAGAAGGACCATCATGAAAAATAATAGCTACAGTTGCAAAGGTTCTTCCTGATATCGATAACTGAGAAGCCACAAAATTTTTAATAGAAGTTGTCAATTTAGTTCCATCAGGTCTACATCGTTGGAACATTAAAATGACATAACTGAGAAGCCACAACATTTTTAATAGAAGTTGTCAATTTAGTTCCATCAGGTCTACATCGTTGGAACATTAAAATGACATAGTGACCATAACGTTGTAGAAATAATGTGGACAGCATTGTAGACTTACATTGGGTACACACCATATTGTGATCAGCTGCTTTAACTAGATTATTAAAAGGCACTGATTTGCAGTCTGGTAAAGTCAAATATATACATCTTTCAGAGTCTATTCTAGTAGTACTTGATGAAGCACAGTTATCACTGTCCTGTTGCCATTGATAAGAAAGGTTAAAAAGATTTTTTATATCTACTCCTTCATCTTTCAATACATCAAACATATACATTAAAAATTCCTGACAATCCTGCTGAATTATCTGTGAAAATTGATTTTGACCTGAACATATGTCTACAAGATTCCTAATTTCTGAAACACTTTCTATTTTTCCTCTATCACTACTACCTTTCTCTAACACAGAATTCAATAAACAGCACAATGTTTGTTCCTGATTTTCGACAATCTGTTTTTGTAAATTTTGAAGAAAAAAAACAACATTAACTACTACATTAGCATAGCAGTTGACACCAGAACTGTTTTCAAACTGAAATCCAACAACATCCTCAACAGAATCCTTTTTCCTTCTGCTTACAATTACAGTTTCATCTACTTTTTGCTACAATTACTCTCATTTCTTCTTTTTCGGCCTACCACACGTTTTTCAATCAGAGGATATTGAGGCAAATGTGGAGCATACTCTCTTTTTTTTTTTAAATATATTTTTATTGCAGAATCAGGAAGAAACATAGCCAGCAAACCAACCTAGACACCAAAGGCACCCAGCATACAGTGTGATAGTAATACAATACACAGCCGATTAGCCCACATCCCGGAGGCTGGGCGGCGGTCAAATGTAGCACCTCTTTTCTGCTTTTATCCCAACACAACCAACCCACCCTCTCCATCAAATCCTTGGCCACTCCACTGTCATGTCACTTAAGCATCACGAATACCTTCCTGGGCCATCCGGTGCCGGGAGTTTGCCGCTAGCCAGCAAACCACCCCCTTCCACTACTCCCTCCCATTGCCCCCCCCCTCGACTGCTGCTAGTGCGGGTTCCACCATCCCCTTCCTGCTCTAGGGCGACAACTATCAGGAAGTGTCGACAAGCAAGTAGTCACATGGAGTTCCGTCTTATAATTGATCAGTGTCCTCGCCCTCAGTTAGGGAGTCCCTTAACGCTTGCACCACCAGCTCCCAGGACCGTGCCAGTTCCAAACTCTTTTCGTTACCCGTTCTAGTCGCCTGGCGCATTCGTAACACACTCTCACAGCCCGACCATTTCACCAGTTCATTCCTCCACCTCCGTGCAGACGGCCCCTCTTTGGACTTCCAATGCCAGGTGATTTCACGCTGTGCCAATATCAATCCCAACCCAATGAATTTGCTCGTTACCTTGGTCTTTTTGGTGTGCGGGAACCAAAGAAGCAGGCAAGCGGCCATGTCAAAGTCTACCTCCCGATCCGTGACAGCATTCAAGAGGTCCACTACCTCGGACCAGTAGTTCCCCAGCTTCAGACAACCCCACAGCATGTGGTCAAAATCCACCGCCGGTTCCAGACATCGTGGGCACCCGGCATCAAGCACCTGGAAATGTCGGCGCAACCTCTCTGGGGTCAGATATGCCCTATGGAGCACGAAGAAATGCACCTGTTGGAATCTCGCATTCCTCGTCCCTTTCCAGGTCCTGTGTAGCACCTGGCTCCATACGGAGTCCGGGATTAGTTTACCTACGCTGGCCTCCCAACGCGACTTCAACTCAACTAACGGGGCCAGACCTTCATTTAACATCCTATTGTGGAGGCAGGTCACCGCCTTGACGGTGCCCGCCGCCATCACCACATACTGGCACACCATTGTCACTTCCGGTTCAGCCAATCCACCCCCCCAATGCCTCTGCATAGCCGCGACAACCGCCGCATGCAACAGGAAGGTACCACTCGGCAGGCCGAATTGCTCTTGTAAGGACTGGAACGGGGCCAGCGTCCCGTCCACATAGAGGTCTCCTACCATCTGCAAGCCCAGGTCCTCCCACGCTAACAATTGAGACCAATCACCTCTGTGCGGTAAGGCAGTGAGCATTCCCAGCGGAATCTCCGGTGCGTATGGCCGGCGCTTCCCAGCCCTCTTCAGGTTCCTGTTCCAACACATTCTAAGTGTCTTTTCCTCCATCGTGAGGTCCCTACTAGCCAGTCCCTGTTGCATCACGATAGACAACAAGACATGCCTCTGAATGCCGACTCCCCGGTGATCTTCAGGCCCCCTGAATACTCTGGCCACGTTCTGCGTCAGGACCTGGAGCTACGCCGCCAGATAGTATAACTCATAGTCGGGGACAGCCATCCCTCCCTCACACTTGGGTCGCATCAAGGTGGTCAATGCCACCCGTCGGCGACCGTGGCCCCAAAGAAAGCCCGTCACCAACGTCCTCAGCTCCCGAAAGATACTCTGCGGGATCCACACCGGCAATGTTCTAAAATAATAAAGGAGCCTCGGGAGTGCCACCATTTTTAACAGGGCCACACGGCCCAGTACAGAGAGCGGGAGAGAGGCCCAGAAGGCCATACTGCCTCTCAGTGCTCGAATACAGCGCCCCACATTCCCCTCAAGGAGGTCCGCCGCGTCATGGTAAATGCGCACTCCTAGGTAAACAAAACAAGAGGGTTCCCACACTACCGGCCTCGTGAGCTGCGGGCAGAGCGTGGTCTTCCGCAGCGGAAACACACAAGTCTTAGTCCAGTTCACTCTGAGGCCCGAAAGCCTCCCGAACCTGCCCAGCATGTCCACCGCGCCTTCTAGAGCCCTCCCAGAGTCCGCCAAGTACAGTAATAAGTCGTCGGCATACAACGAAATATAATGCGAGTCAACTCCCTGCACAATCCCGTCGTAAACAACTCCTGTTCTCGCCTGCGCTGCTAGCGGTTCCATGGCGAGGGCGAAGAGCAGAGGGGATAGCGAGCAGCCTTGCCTCGTGCCCCGACAGACCGGATAAACCGAGGAGACCAAGGTCCCCAGCCGCACCCGCGCCTTAGCCGAAGAATAGAGCACTCTCGTCCAGCCCCGAAACCCTTCCCCAACCCCGAACTTCAGCAGCACGCCATCTAGAAAATCCCATTCTAAACTATCAAACGCCTTTTCAATATCAACCGTCAGCACCACCGGGCCTGGTTCCGCCGTGGCAGCACTGTAAATGACCCCAATCAGCCGACGGATGTTCATCGAAGTACTCCTAGAGGGGATGAATCCCGCCTGATCTCTATGTACTAAAGAGGACATCAACGGAAGGAGCCTGGTGGCTAGGATTCGGCTCAAAATCTTGTAGTCTACAGTTAGCATAGACAACGGACGAAAAGAAGAGACATCTAAAGCATCTCTGCCTGGCTTCAGCAGGGGCACAACAAGCGCCTCCGTCATAGAGTCAGGCAACCGCCCCAATTGTTTCGCCTCCGCGAACACAACCTGCAGCCTGGGCGCCAACACTTCCATAAATTTGGCATAGAACTCAATCGGCAATCCATCCACCCCAGGGGTTTTGTTCCGCGCCATATGACTAATCGCCCCTCTTATTTCCGCTAGGGTGATGGGGCCCCCCAGATCCCGGGCGTCCTCCTCATCCAGTACCGGCAAAGGGACCTGATCCAAATAATTACCAATGTCCCTGGCCTCTACTTCGAGGTGGCTGGCGTACAGACCCGTAAAGTAGGACTGGAAGCGCCCCAAGACCGCCGACTGCGAATACACCACCTCCCCATCCTCCTGGCGCACACTCATAACCGGGCATCCCCTTGGGTTCGGATCAGCCAACTTCGCAAGGAGAGTGCCCACTTTATCCCGCTCTTCATGCACTTTCACCGCATACAGCTTATAGTCATAGCACCGTAATCTCTCCGTCTCAGTTGCTACCGCCTCCTTAGCATGCAACAGGCTGTCTTGCAGCTCCGGCCTCTCGGGCCGTCGCTGTTCCACCCCTCTCAGCACTTCCTCCGCCTTCGCGAGGTCATTCAGCACTGTCCCTCTCACAGTCAGAAACCGCCCCATACATACCCCCCTCACCACCACTTTCATCGCGTCCCATTCATTCGCTCTAGTCGCCGTCGACCCAGCATTGACCGTAAAGTAGTCGTCTATGCCCTGTCGGACCGTGTCACAGAACGCCGGGTCATCCAGCGTCTCCGGGCGAAGTCTCCACGTAGGGACCGCCGATCTTGCCCGCTGCCATTGCACAGAAATCAACAGGGGGTTATGGTCCGAAATGGTCCTAGACAAGTACTCAGAGTGAATCACCACATTCGCCAGAGACTCGCAACACAGCACCGAATCCAGTCTAACATGCAGATCATGCAGTGCCGAGAAGTAGGAGTAATCTCGTGTTTCGGGGTGCTGTGCCCTCCATACATCCACCAAGCCCCACCTCTCTTGCCAGTCCCGCCGATGGGCCGCAAGTCTGCGCACCGGGGAGTCCACCAAAGGTGGGTGCGACCTGTCCAACAGCACGTCTGAAATGGAGTTAAAATCCCCCGCCAACAATATAGGGCCCGCCAAATAATACGCCAGTGAGCGCGACAAACCCTCAAAGAAAAGCGCCTGATCAGCGTTGGGGGCATAAACGTTACACAGCACCACTTCCCTACCACACAGCCGTCCTTCCACCACCACATAACGACCCGCCGGATCAATTTTCTGACTCGTGACTTGGAATGGCGTGCCCGCTCTGATCCATATTAACACCCCTCTGGCAAATGCTGAGTAAGTCGTGCCAAACACCTGACCCCGCCACCTCCTCTGTAATGCCCCGCATTCCTGCTGTGTCAAGTGAGTCTCCTGAAGCATCGCAATTTGAATACCCCGCCTCACCAAGTAGGCATGTACCTTGTGGCGCTGAACCATAGTACGAATACCCCGGACATTCCATGTGACACATTTCAAATTAGGTAACGTCCCCATAGAGCACCAATTCCAACAGTAGCGCACGCCAATAAGCGTGATCTGCATCACAGCAATTATACAGCCCCTTCAAACAGTCAATGTTACCCGCATTGCAGCAATCGAACAGTCCCCAAAAAACAAGACCCCTAACACTCAACAACCCCCTCCCCAGGACAGGGCCTAATAACCCAGCTTCAGCCCCGTTCCAAACCTTAAACACCCGACACATCACGCTAACCTGTGGTCGACACCACAGAAGACCTTAAGGGTCATAAGAAGGCTATGGTGCCCCAAACCAGGACGGCAGAGCTATCACCCCGCACCCGTAGCCCCATACTGCTAGTGCAGCCCCATACCTGGCAGTCCAGTAGAAGTCAGGAGTGTCCGCCCCTATAGGCATCCCAAGATTGTTCATCGGCCCCGAGCTTCACTCATTAAACAAGTTATCAGCAGTCTGTGGGGTGACCTCCGGGCCCGGCACCCCTCCCGTCTCCGAGTCATCGTCACCAGTCTTCTCTCCTTCTCCGTCCGAAGCCGAGTCCCTAGAAACGTCATCCCGCTGCGATCCCGTGATGCTCGCCGTGGCCTCCAGAGCACTCCGCCTGTCAGCCAGCATTCGCGCCTCCTGTTCAGCCCGTTGGCGCCTATTCCGGGAGCGGATGCGTTGCGATTTCCTGATCTTTGCTGGTTTTTGCCGATCCCTGGCGGGCCTGTGTGCACGATCCGTCCCTGCCCGGTACAGTTCCAGCCAGGACCATGCCTCATCAGGTGTTTGGAAAAAGTGAGTTCTGTCGTCAAGGATGACCCGCAGCTTGGCCGGGAAAAGCAAGGAGTATTGGATCCCCTCGTCTCTCAGCTCTTTCTTCACCGACAGAAAAGAAGCCCTGGACCGCTGCACCTCCTGTGTATAATCCGGGAATAACGTCACCTTGCTGTTGTCCACCTGGAAGGGCCCATGGTCTCTCGCCCGTTGGATCAGCAGATCTCGGTCTTTAAAGTGCAGCAGTCTGACCACCATCGGCCGGGGCGGTCGGCCCTCCAGGGGAGGCTTTGCGGGCACCCTGTGCGCTCTTTCCAGGGAGAAGAAGGGGGATAGGCCCTCCGGCGCTACCACCGTCCGGAACCAGTCCTCCAAGTAGGCCACCGCATCACCCTTCTCAATTTTCTCTGGAAGCCCAACCACCCTCACGTTGTTCCGCCGGTTGCGTCCTTCCGCGTCTTCCGCTCGACGCTCCAGAATCGCCAGTCGATGGATAACGTCGTCAAGTTTATGCTCCGCCGTGACCACCGCTGGTTTCAGCTCCTGGAGCAGCTGTTCATTGGACTTCACTCGGTCAGCGAGCTTGGCGTGGTCCGCTCTCAGTAGGCCAAGCCCCGTCGCCACCTGCGCAATATCCTGGTGCAGCTCCTCCTTGGTGGTAGTGATCGCGGCCAGTATCGCATCAAGGCGGAGGTTCAGCCTCAACTCCTGCGGCGAGGGCTCTGTTGGAAAAGCGCCATCCGCTGCCTCGGATTTCTCGTCTCCCTGCTCAGGATGCGCGGCGAGGCCAGCCCCCATCCCAGCCATCCTGACAATGGGGAACGCGCCACCTGAGCCGCCCTCTCCAACGACGGCCGGCGGCTGCAGTCCTCTCGCTCCGTCCGTCCTTCGGGCCACCCGTTATCGTCCAGTGGCAGGCCCAGGGTGCACAGCTCTCCGATCTGCAGACGGCGTTGGTCGTCCCTCCCCAACACTCCGTCACCTTCCACCAGAATGCACTCCGTGCAGCTCCAACGACACACTCAGTTCCCCACCAAAGTCAGCAAAGGCTCGGGGTGCAAGCCCTCCTCAAGAGCCAGACAGACAAGGGTCCGCCCACCGCAGATCGAGCTCACCGTCCCCGGTGGCACAGTCCCCCGCAAGTCTCAGCGCACAGCGGGGTCCACCCGGCTCCCCACTGGCCAGGCGCACTCCTGCTTCAAACTGGGCGCCCAATCGCCCCGGGCGGCCGCCCCCTCAGTACTCGGCTATCTAGCCTCACTGGACTGTGTCCCCGTGGTCCCACTGCAGTGCTCCCAAGTGTGGGTCAGCCTCACACGCCAGCCGCGCCGCCACCGCTGCAGCGCGAGTGAAGGGCTCGCTCTCCTGCCTTCAGGGAATCAGGTGGGGGAGGGGCGCCGCTCGCGCCGGGTCTTCACCGCCGTCCACCTCCTCCGCTATACCGGTCCCGCTCTGCTGGGCCGCTCTCCTGCGCACCGCAGCGCGACGGCCCCTCAGGCCCCTCAGCCGGTCCAGCCCTCCACACCACTCCGCTCTCAGAGCTCCTGTCCTCGCGGCTCCGCCATCTTGCCTTTGTCCTCCGGCCGCGCTGGTCGGGTCACCAGGGCCGTCCGCAGTCAGCGCCCAGGGTCCCGATGAGGATCAGAGGCTCCCCGCTGGGTCAGCGACCCTATAGAAGCTCGATTACCGCTGCCAGGCAGTGCGGGGACAAGTACTGCAGGATAAAAACGGGACTTGGTGCGGAGCAACTCGCTCACGCAGCCATCCCGGTCGGCGCCGAAACCACGCCCATGTGGAGCATACTCTCTTCTTAACCTATTGTATTCTTTAACACAATCTAGATCAGCACAAATCTTTGTTTCATCACACTCAATCAAGTACAATCCTGATAAAGTTCTGACTCGTGATAATGCCACATATGCCATACCCTCTTTAAACACAGAACTTCCAATGTTCACCAAAGCACTATCTACACTTAAACCTTGAGATTTATGAATTGTCACTGCATATGCCAAACAAATAGGAAACTGTTTTCGGCGAACATATAAGTCTTTCACGAGCAAAAATCTAGCTGAACAACGGCAAATTTGTTCTATTTCTTCAATGCCATCAAATTTAATTTTTAAAATTTCAATTCCATCTCTATTTTTGTAATTCACAAAACCAACAACATGACCCATTGCTCCATTTACCAGACCTCTTTCAACATTTAAATTCCTTCTCAAAATGACACGACAATTCAAACACACATTCAGAGTCTTTTCAAAACCAGCAGTTTTAGATATACTCTTCTCTAATGAATCCAATTTTGATTTCACATTTTCAGACAAAACAATTGTTGCTCCCATATGCTCTATTGTATCTGTAGCTTCCAGTTTCACTATCTCTTCATTTTCTAAATTTAACATTTTGTTGTTGAACATGGAACATTCTTTCAGAGTTGGCATCAAAAATATGGCAGATTTCCTCTCGTTAATTTTCTTAAAAATATTCTCTGGAAGAATATTTTCATTTGGGTACAAATTTGAAATTAACCGTCCATGTAAAGCTTCTTTCCCTTGCTGACTTATTTTTCCTACTCTTACATCTTGTAAAATATTTTTATAATCTTCATCCTTTGCCTGCCGCATATTTTGAAGCAGTTCTGCAATTTTGAAGTTTAACCATATATTAACGTTTCCAATGCTTCCTAGGCACTTCCTGGTATCTTCATGCATGAGCATTTTGAACACAGGTTGCCCTTTCACTGGAGTCAACTGCAGAAGATCTCCAAAAACAATAATATGTTTTCCTCCAGATAAAACATCATAGTCTGTTCTAAGAATTTCTTGCATTCTCAAATGCACAAAAGCAAGCATTATATTTGACACCATGCTTACTTCATCAATGATAAGAAGTTTCATTTTCTTCAGGACTCTCGAAACTTCGGAACACGCATCTCCAGATAGCTTGTGATATTGCAATTTGTTATCATGCTCCACTGGCAGCATCAGTAAACGATGTAAAGTAATCCCTTTAATATTATGTGCTGCCAGCCCTGTTGGAGCAGTAACAACACAAGACAGCGGTGATTCAGTCCTTTTCTGCAGATAAGATGCAATTGCTTTAATCAGAAAACTTTTTCCAGTTCCCGCTTCTCCACTCACGTACAGTCGGACAGGCTTAAATGATGTACATGAGCACTCTTTCTTCTCATGACTCAATCCATGTTCAACCTGTTCTGTGACTTCGTCATATATCAGTTTCTGCTCAAGGTTTAATTGTTTCACCAAATCTTCTAAATTAATTACATCCTCTTGAGCTTGCTCCATAGCTCTTTCCACCTCATCCATGGCAGTGGCAGCTTCATTTTGGATAATTGGTCCTCCTAGTAGATCCTGACTCAATGAAGCAGAAGTCTGACTGCCTTGAGAACTGTCTCTCGCAATCTCTGCAGCAATTGTGGTTTCTTGCTCTATTTCTTCGTTCAACATTTGCAGATAATTTGGAAAAACAGGACATTCTATGGTATCCTTCGTAGCATTAAAAGAGTCTTCATAACAGAGAAAATCTCCAAGTAGTTCCTCTTCTTCTCGCCATGGTTTAAAGAGTTGCAAAAGAGCCAAATAATAAAATTCTCTTTTATCTGGATTTTCCCAACTCAATTTTCGATGATTAATCAAATGACCTTTTTTCTGTTTCACTAGACATCCTTCACATCCAATGACTCCATATATTCCATTATTGATATCTTCTCTGATGTTCCTCTTATAAATATATTTTTGCAGAACTTCATAGAGACAAGCATTCTCAAGGTGATGACTTCTATATGGATAATATGTATCCAACATGTTTGTCTTCAAAATATCTGTACTTTCTGGTTCTTTCTCCGCCAAATACTCTATCTCTTGTACAGATTTCAAAACTCGATTTCGTGTTGCAGCAAGACCTAGACTCACCCAAATGATGGTTCTAGATTTCGCATAGAGACTTGCTAACGACAATTGATCAGAACATTCATATGCTCCAATTTCTCGATGCGACAACATCTTCAGACTGTAACTGTATAATTTCTTGCTTAGGCTCTTTTCATGTGAAATGTCCTCCCACATTTCCTTCAGTTCTGTCTTTCCTTTTTTTGTGATGTAAGACGTCACATATCGAGCCACAGCAATAGAGTTGTCAGCAACGAATTGAATATCCATGTTAGCATTCCACATGGACAAAATCACTGGGTTGTAGTCGTTGATGTACTTGGACTCTTCGTTTCTTTTTAAATTGTATGTATTTTTTGGTGATTTCCTCGTTACAGTATGTCGCAGAGAAGACATCAAATTATTTACTCTTCCTTTAGAAATCACTGGTCGTGGAAAGCCGAGACGACATTTTGTGTAGAACTTGTCCTTGTTTCTGAATTTTCGACGACAGTACTTTCCACAACGATGGGATTGAAAGCGTAAAACTTGTTGCCTTAAACTGTTTTCTTCGGTAGTTTTCGGAACAGCACATGTTGAATACTCTTCAATGAAGCTCATCACTGTCTCATCCGAATCTGTTCCAAATTTGGGTGCATCTTTAATCCATAACAACATATGTATGTGAGGAGCACCTCTCGCTTGATACTCCTTTCTCCAAAAGAAATCCAAAACCTCTCCAAGGGGAGGATTTTTTTTTGTTGGTAATAAAAGACATCATAGCTTCAAATCTATGATTGAAATATCTGCATACATTCACTGGATCCAAAGAACACAGTTCTCCAGGTGTTTTGAATTCTATATTTTGTATATTTGCATTTGCCTCTCGTAGAAATTGAAGTAAGTCCTCCCATGCATACTCGGCACAGCTAAGAGTGAGGAACCATGTAGGAGTTCCTAAGTTTCTTAGCATACATTTCAATTCCCCGTGGCGACGGTACCAATACTCGTTTGTACCACGCTGACATACCATGAGATTGATTAGATGAGATTCTAAAATGTTATCTTGCAGATTCACTCTCTCCATAAAGTCCCTCGCCGAAACATTTTGCAGATGTGCTCCACTTTTCAGTATATGGTTTACTGCATAAGAAAGCCCAGACAAGTCACCTTCATACAGTAGATGAAACAAATAGGGAATGCATTGACGAAACCTTGGATCTTCAGCATATAATCTTACAGTTCGATATTCAGATGCAGGAATCCGAAGTGGTCGATCGTCATATCGTCCACCTCGACCTGTTGGAAATGGCTGTGGAAAACAACGAGCTTCCAAACTTTCTTCCCATACACTAATGGGACTTCCTTTTGCTGCTTTCATTTGAAACAATTCAATTGCATTCCCCATTACTTCTTTGGAATGCAAAGGATGAACAGTATAATGTTCATATATTTCTTCACTTCTAGACACATCAACTTTTTCAATTTGGCCGCCTGAACAATCACTGTCTTCATCTGCAGCTGTTTCCTCTGCTGCAACACATACATCTTTGTAATACTCATTGTTTTTGACTAAATACAACGTTGCCTTTTGGACTTTCCTAACATCCACTAAATCTTGCCAGATTTTTTTAATCTTTGTCGGAACCCCATTAACTAGAATAACTAAAGGTTCCTCTTCTACTTTTTCTATACCAATTGTATCAATATTTTTTTTTAAATCTAGGGGCAAATAAACAACTCTTCCCTTTAATCCTCTCTTCAAATCTGTAGGAGGCAATTTCCCTATCTTAGGCTCCATGCGAACAATTGCCTGAAAAGGATGGACACATTGAATCAAAAAAGACTCATATGTATTTAAATCCATCAATTCACTGGGAATGTCTACCAACTTCAGATTATTATGAACAGCTCTAGCAGGCATTCTGTTTTGATTAAATTTATCATAACAATATTTACAAATACGCTGATCAGAACTCAAATCAAAACAATTCTCCACCCACAAATAAGTTGCAAAATCTTTCCACTCATAATTATTCATCTTTTCACTTTTTACATATAAATCAACTAATCTAGTTTGATGCTTATAATGACTTCGTCGACAACACACACAAGTAAAATTCGGCCTTTCACTTGATTTCACCTTAAACCTGGTAATTTCCTGCTCAAACTTTTTTGTATTTGAAATCTGTACATTGTCTTCCACATTACCTTGAATTGCTGTCTCAATTTCTACACTGTCCTCTTTTTCACCAAAATAACAAATCTCAATTTCTTCACAAATCTTCTTCACATCTAATTCAGTTCCATGCAAAAGAGCACTGTTGAATTGTTTAAGCTTAAGTGCTGGACTTTTTGCATAATACAACATTCTCACTAATTTCCTCATTTTGGTATGATGCACTGCTAACATCCTAAAATGATGAAAAACACTCTGACAGACTTTTCTAGAAAGACAAGCCAGTGAATGGCCTTGCAATCCTGTGTTTCCTCTCACTCTGCAAGGATCTAAGTCTTGCAACAACTTCACTTTCTGCTTTAGACTTTTCTTACTATATGTACGTAAGAAATTACAAAACAAATCAATTGATTCCTGATGCACACTACAAATACTACTACACTTCCAAGTGTACACTGGACCCTTAGTACGTCTCCCTAAAACTTCATCAGTTAACACCTCTTCTAGTTCTCTAGGCACAAGTTTCTCTTTTTCAATCGGGCAACCGTCTTTCACTTCATACGCTCGACCACTGGTGTCAACTGCATGCACTAAATCATTATCCTGGAAGTAACTCTCCTCATTAAAAAGTGGCTCACAACTTGAACTGTGCATCCATTCTCCCCAAAAAACTTTACAAAAATTATTCCGATTAATTACTCTTTTCCATCTACTGTTTGATTTGAAAACATCAATTGTCTTGTTAAGTGTCCTAATTCTATTGATTACTAAAATAAATAATTTTTTCTTAACTTCAAAAGCCTGATCAACAATCTTCTCTACACTTTTCTTTTTCTTATAAAAAGCAGCTCTCTGTTTACCTTTCCTAATGTTTTTTAACAAATTTAAAACCACCCTATTGCGAAACATTCGTTTACGAATGTCTCTAAACTGATTCTGCCTTCTATTCCTATACATATTATTCTCTCCTGCTCCAGTTGTAGGATTCTTTGAGGTTCTCTCCTTCCTTTTCAAATTTACTCTCTCATTCTCTTTTTCTTCATGCTGTCCATCATTTTTTTTTTAAAGTACATATGTTTCGTATAAAAGACTAAGTTGTCTTACAAGGAGCTTGGTTCCTGTTTTTTGAAGTATTTGTTGTGGAAGAGTGCTGTAATTCCATTGCTGTTTTTGATTTTTGGCGGTTACATTCTTTTCTTTTCCTTTCCCTTGTGGGCATGTTTGCTTACTCTTCAAATCTTGATTTCAATCTGTGTTAAAGAAAGAAATAGCACATTATAGACCACTATTACCAAACAACAAAGCAATGACAAAAAGCAAACAATCTATTCAGGGTTACAGATCAGGTGAGGATTCTCCAGGGGTGCACAAAAGGTGAGGCCTGTATTGAAGAGTATAGTGGAAGACAGCTCTGTCCACAAGTACAAAGAAGATGAGACCTGTGTCTAAGTCCACTGCACTCTTATACACAGGCTTCACCACCTATGCTTCCCGGGAAAGGCCTCTCTCCCACTACAGTCTTGATCATAAACCTCACCTCCTCTGTCCCTATGGACATGTCTCACCTCATCTGCACAATCTATTTCCTAATCTCAGGTAACACAGATGACATAATTGATCCTCATTTATAAAGTCTTGCATCAGTTTTGCGCTACTGATGCGAGACTTTTTGTGACGCATTGGCATCATAAAACATGTGCCTTGTTGCACCATATTTAAAAGATGACACATGTAGGTAGATGCGTCATTTTTTAAACCTTTTGCACCACATTATACCTCTGTCAAGTGTAATGTACAGAGAGGGGTCATTTCTCCACAAAAAGCCTCGTAATAATGACACAGTGAAAACTATGAGATTTCACTGCATCACTTTTAAGACTCTATTATGTCAAAATCTTGCACCTGCCTCACAACAGGGATAAGACTGAGGCAAACGCTTTCACATGGAGCTTCACAATTTTACAAAATACAATTCCTCTATGCAAACAAACTCAATATGCTTCCTACACTGAGTTAACACAGGTAACATCATTGTAAAGAGTCAAATTGACACCTGTGTCTAAGAATGCAGACGGGGATAGGCTTCATGAAGCCTAGTCCACTGCACTCTTAGATACAAGCCTCACCACCTACGCTCCCCAGGAAAGCCCAAACATGTACTTTTTTGCGCCATATTTAAAAAGTGACGCATGTAGGTAGATGCGTCACTTTTTAAACCTCTGCGCCACATTATACTCAAAAATGTAAAAACCATTCATTTTCCCCAAAATCGTTTTTGACATCACATTTAGGAAAAACAGCACAGATCTTATGTGCAAGCATCTGCCTCACAGCAGGGATAAGACTGAGGCAAATGCTTTCACATGGAGGATTCCCCATGTGATAGGATTTTGATACCTAAGCAGGAGTGCAGATGAGATGAAGACTGTCCAGGGGAGCACAAAAGGTGAGGCTTGTGTCCAAGAGTGCAGTGGAGAGGACTAAACTGGAGTAGTGTGCAAAAAAAAAGAACCTCATTTATGAGGCCCTGCGTCAGTTTTACAGTGCTGATGCGTCACTTTTTGTGACGCATCAGCGGCATAAAACATGTACCTTTTTACGCCATATTTAAAAAGTGACGCATGTAGGTCAATGCGTCACTTTTTAAACCTCTGCGCCACATTATACTCAAAAATGTAAAAGCCATTCATTTTCCCCAAAATCGTTTTTGACATCACATTTAGTAAACACAGCACAGTTCCTATGTACAAGCATTCCATGTCATTACTGAAACCTCACTATTTTACAAAATACAATTAATTTATAAAGCCATGCGTCAGTTTTGCGCTACTGATGCGTCACTTTTTGTGACGCATTGGCGTCATAAAACATGTGCCTTGTTGCACCATATTTAAAAGATGACACATGTAGGTAGATGCGTCATTTTTTAAACGTCTACACCACATTATATCTCTGTCAAATGTAATGTACACAGAGGGGTCATTTCTCCGCAAATAGCCTCGTAATAATGACGCAGTAAAATCTATGAGATTTCACTGCGTCACTTTTAGGTCACTGTTACATCAAAATCTTGCACCTGCCTCACAGCAGGGATAAGACTGAGGCAAACGCTTTCACATGGAGCTTCACAATTTTACAAAATACAATTCCTCTATGTAAACAAACTCAATATGCTTCCTACACTGAGTTAACACAGGTAACATCATTGTAAAGAATCAAATTGACACCTGTGTCTAAGAGTGCAGTTGGGGATAGGCTTCATGAAGCCTAGTCCACTGCTCTCTTAGACACAAGCCTCACCACCTATGCTCCCCAGGAAAGCCCAAACATGTACCTTTTTGTGCCATATTTAAAAAGTGACGCATGTAGGTAGATGCGTCACTTTTTAAACCTCTGCGCCACATTATACTCAAAAATGTAAAAGCCATTCATTTTCCCCAAAATCGTTTTTGACATCACATTTAGGAAACACAGCACAGATCCTATGTACAAGCATTTGCCTCACAGCAGGGATAAGACTGAGGCAAACGCTTTCACATGGAGCTTTCCCCATGTGATAGGATTCTGACACCTAAGCAGGAGTGCAGATGAGATGAAGACTGTCCAGGGGAGCACAAAAGGCGAGGCTTGTGTCCAACAGTGCAGTAGACACGACTAAACTGGAGTAGTGTGCAAAACAAAAAGAACCTCATTTATGAGGCCCTGCGTCAGTTTTGCACTGCTGATGCGTCACTTTTTGTGACGCATCGGCGGCATAAAACATGTACCTTTTTACGCCATATTTAAAAAGTGACGTATGTAGGTAGATGCGTCATTTTTTAAACCTCTGCGCCACATTATACTCAAAAATGTAAAAGCCATTCATTTTCCCAAAAATCGTTTTTAACATCACATTTAGGAAACACAGCACAGTTCCTATGTACAAGCATTCCATGTCATTACTGAAACCTCACTATTTTACAAAATACAATTCCTCTATGCAAACAAACTCAATATGCTTCCTACACTGAGTTAACACAGGTAACATCATTGTAAAGAGTCAAATTTATTTCTTTAAACATGCACACATTCTTTATTCCTTTTAAAAAATGTAAAAGCCATTCATTTTTCCCAAAATCGTTTTTGACATCGCATTTAAAAAACACAGCACAGGTCCTATGTACAAGCATTCCATGTCACTACTAAAACTTCACAATTTTACAAAATACAATTCCTCCATGCAGTAAAAACTTTTCACCAAGCATTATAAAAAGCATGACACAAAGCAACATTAAAAAACCACAATTCGCTTCCAAATCTTCTCCATAGAGTATACAAGTCTCTATGTATATTAAATGAATCATAACTCACCTTTACAAATGCTTTAGGAGATTCAGAACAATGTCAGACACACACACCAATGTTTCTTTAGCAGATCAAAAGGTATGTTCTCCAGGCACTGCAAACCTTAATGGAACAGAAAACATCTAATTCTACACACATACTGCTCATGGTAACCAATCAAAACTCTTCCCTCTCTATTTTCAAACCAACACCCTTCCCCCCCTCAGCCCTTTCTACCTGTTACCATAGCAACTCCCTCCTCACTGAACTCTCAGGTTTAAAAGTTTATTCTACAATGTTGCAAATCACCTCAGCAAGGATGTTTGACCTGCGAATACACCAGCTTATCTGGTGCAAGGTTTCTTTAAATGACTTTTTTAACCATTCAAAATACTTCCTACACAGAACACAACCATGCACCCTAGCTTTCAGTTTTCAACTATCTCATTCTACCAATAATTGCTTGTGATTCAAGAGCACTGAAAGTCTACATTTTTTTTTGCAAACTCCTATTGTTCCAACTGCCATTTCTTTCCCACACTTCATCTGACAGCACCAGAATCTCCTCTCACCATGTATTCTGTCTGGATTATTGGACATAGCTATATCCACTGGGCTCAAAGGTATGCAGCTACCAGAAATTTTCACAACCTTGATTTATTAAATGTGAACATCAAATGGATTGGCCAGAGAGGATTAAGATGTCACCAATTGATTCCATTGGTGAAAACCTTTTTGCATTTCCCACACCCTGACCTCTTAATTGTGCACTATGGAGGAAATGACTTGGGCACTTTGACTGGAGTAGGTCTGGAAATGCTTTTAAAGGACACCTTTGATCATTTGATGTCACTTTTTCCACAAACTGCCTTGGTATATTCCAATATATGCCAAAGACAGAAATGGAAGTGGTCCAACCAATGTTGTCCACAATTTGAGAAAGAACGGAAACATGTGAATAAATCTGTTTCTGCTTACATGAGAGACTATGGAATGGGTTCAATATACAACAATAACTTGCGTTACAACATGCAAGATATTTACAGAGAAGATGGTGTGCACTTCTCAGATGAAGGGAATAGAATATTCCTCCTAAATTTAAGACTGTGCATTGGTACCTACTTGTAGGTACCTAAATC
Organism: Lissotriton helveticus; assembly: GCF_964261635.1. Taxonomy (NCBI): domain Eukaryota; kingdom Metazoa; phylum Chordata; class Amphibia; order Caudata; family Salamandridae; genus Lissotriton; species Lissotriton helveticus. Next base: position 1,432,848,039 of record NC_136063.1, on the reverse strand, counting down.
AGCCACAGAACCCAAAAGCTCTTTTCAGGGCTACCCTACCTCTGTCCTCACCTATTGATTATTTTTTTCTAACTTTTTTCACTATTTTTCACCAAAGTACGCTCCCCGGTGCGTGTACCGGGCGCTCCCCGCGAAAATTTATATATATTTTTTTTGCCTATATGGGCCTCCTAAGACCCCCTCAGAAAACCTAGAGGGTCAGGGAGTGCCTACTGTGCCCCCTTATACCCATTCCCAACGTTGTTTGTCCACCATTTTCTGTCTCAAATCTACCGAAACACAAAATGGAGGACTCCCGTAGCGCTTACCGGTACGCGTACCGGGGCACGCACCGGGAAGCACTCCAAAAAAAATGTTAAAAGTTAATTCACATAAAAACCACTGGAGACACTTTCACCAAATATAGAATAGCTCATACTACTTACCAATCCCTACCATTTTCCCAAATTTGGTGGAATTCCATTGAGACATTTAGCCTGTAGACCTCTCTAAATATCCTGAGGTAAATTACTTCACAGAAACACATCTGAAGTGTTAGAATTGACAACCAATTAAAATGTTACTTTCATTTTCTACTTTTTTTTCCTAACATTTCATTGGTTATGTACATGAATATATATAAAGAAAGAGAGGGAAACACAGCTATTTTGACTACTACCTCCTGAAGTACATTTCAAGAAAATTTTCACTGAGAACCTAAACTGCTTTTTGAAAGGTAAGTTGTTATTTTGAAAACTGAAGTATGTTGTGCACTTTAAGTTAATTTGGAAAACTTCTTCTGATAATTATATACTATCCCTCTGTAATAGTTATAGATTGAGAAAGACTTCTCTGTTATAGTTATGGATGGATTTAGGCTTGTCTTGTATAATTATCAATTTACTTAGGCTTCATCACATACACTTTTTTATATTTCTACTTCCAGTCTGATACCATACACTGCCCAAAGATAAATTCACTGTTAAAAAATCCAAACTACCTGTCTAAACTTAAACCCAACAGTGCCCTATCTCTACTGATATATTTATTTTTTATGCAAATTTCAGCACGAAAATGGAAGGACAACAAAACATTTCCTTTGAAATTGTCCTAGACAGCAACAATGAAGAAATTCTAGAACCCAATGATAACTTGGAATTCATGGATGAATCAATGGACTATGAACAACTACAATGTGTAGAATCAGTGGATTTGCTCATTCAAAATGAGGACATTTCTGACAGTCAAATGATAGAAGTTATGTTTAATTTGGAAAAAGAATCTGAAAAATAAATGTATATTTAATCATTCTAAAATTGAAATTGAATTGGTGTATAGAGTATGTGGATGTGGGTGGGTGTGTAAGGTGTGTGTGCGGGTCTGGGTGTGTGGGGTGTTTGACTGTAGGTGGAAATGTGGGTGTGTGAGGTGTGTGTGGGGAGTGTGTGGGTGTGGGGGTATGTGTGTAAGATATGTGTGTATGTGTGTATGTGTGGGGGCAGAGGTGTGTCTGTGAGGTATCTGTGTGTGTGTGTGTGTGTTGGGGGGGTGAAGTGTGGGTGTGTGGAATGTTTGGGTGTAGGTGTGGATGTGTAAGGTGTCGGTGTGGGGGTGTGGGGTGTTTAGGTGTGGGTGGAGGTGTGCGTGTGTTAGGTGTGTGTGGGGAGCGTGTGGGTGTGGGGTTGTGTGCGTGTGGGTGTGTGTGGGACGTACTTGTAGGTACCTAAAACAGCCACAGAACCATTCTATTCAGAGCTACCCTACCTCTAAGCACTTTAAATTATCATTTTACTGTTTCACTGAGTTTTCCCCATGTGTGTGGGGGCGGTGGAGGTGTGTATGGAGGATGGTGGGGTATGTCTGTGAGGTGTGTGTGTGTATGTGTCTGGGGGGGTGAGGTGTATAGGTGTATGTAGGTGTATAGAGTATGTGGATGTGGGTGGGGGTGTGGGTGTGTAAGGTGTGTGTGCAGGTCTGGGTGTGTGGGGTGTTTGACTGTAGGTGGAAATGTGGGTGTGTGGGTGTGGGGGGTATGTGTGTAAGATATGTGTGTATGTGTGAGATGTGTGGGTGTGTCTGTGAGGTGTGTGTGTATGTGTGAGGGCGGAGGTGTGTCTGTGGGGTGTGTCTGTGAGGTATCTGTGTGTGCGTGTGTGTGTGTGTGTGTTGGGGGGGTGGTGAAATGTGTGTATGAGTGTGGGTGTGTGGAATGTGTGGGTGTAGGTGTGGATGTGTAAGGTGTCGGTGTGGGGTGTTTAGGTGAGGGTGGAGGTGTGCGTGTGTGAGGTGTGTGTGGGGAGTGTGTGGGTGTAGGGGTGTGGGGTTGTGCGTGTGGGTGTGTGTGGGACGTACTTGTAGGTACCTAAAACAGCCACAGAACCCAAAAGCTCTTTTCAGAGCTACCCTACCTGTAATCACTCAAAATGATTATTTTACACTATTATTTTAACTATTTTTCACCAAAGTACGCTCCCCGGTGTGCGTCCCGGGCGCTCCCACCGCGAAAACCGAAAAAAATTAAAAAAATTTTTTTACCCGAGGGACTCTTTTATGGCCCCCACATCAAACCTAGGGGGTCAGGGGGGGTCTACCCTGCCCCCTTTTGGTCATTTCCCCCTTTGTTTTTTGCCAACTCTTGTGTCTCGATCCTACCGAGACACAAGATGGCGGCCGCTCCGGACTGTTTCGAATGTTGACAGACACCCGAGAGCCAATCAGCTTTCCGTGCGCAAGTCGCGTGGCACGCCCAGAGCGCTCCCCGGTGCATGTACCGGGGCGCGCTTACAGATATATACATTTTTTTTAACCTAAATTACTCAAAATCCTCTGGAGCACATATCTTGAGACATAGCAAAGGCACATCGGGCTACCAGTCCCTACAATTTTGCCAAGTTTGGTGAAAATCCATTCAGCCGTTAGGGCTAAAAGTGCGACCGACCGCCCTATGGAAATTAACATGGAGAAAACACGTTTTGGGACCCCCCCTTTTATCTCGGCCCCTGCTTGACGAATCCCCCCCAAACTTTCAGGGAAGGAGCGGAGAGCCGCGAGGCAAAGTAGCTGAAACATTCAGGCTGATTCCTCAACCGGCGCCAAAGTTATTCCAAATAGAATGTTGCGATTTCCCTGTGGAAATCAATCCTAACTATAACTACCTACTGGCGACCGCCAGTAGGTAATATATATATATATATATATTATGGTCCAGTAGAAGGCTAGTAGTAGCCGAAACGCGTAGACCGTTATCTTGATGCACTTTAATTTGCACATGGTATGTAAATAAAAATATCTGAAACTAACCTGTTGCAGTGCTGTGACTTCATCCATGTAAAGTTGTGGTAAGAAGAGACGAAGTGATATATATATATATATATATATATATATATATATATATTCCCCAATTGTGACCATTTAGCGGCCCGCACAGCTGCTGGTTCGGGGTTAGGCCACACCCCCCCAATACATGGGCCAATAAGAAGAATACGCCGCACTCACAGAAGTGTAGATAAATCCTTTTGTATTTGCAAAACAGCAAGCTTTCAGTCTTAAAATGCTACAAGTGCCACTACGCGTTTCAACTTCCGTCTTCCTCAGGTGGCACTGGTTCATCACTTGCTTTCCTCTCGCAGCGCCTTAAGGCTGATGCTAGGCATTTTGGGAATTATAGTCCGGATATTGAAACACGTAGGAATCTGTTTAGTACAGTCATTATTATAGCTAAGTGCTTTCATTTCCCACATGTTCCTTATTATTGCCACAGCTTTTATTGTCTTATATTGCTGCACAATTCTGCGCCCTTCCTCCTCTTCTAACACGTGCCGCATCGGTATTGTTTACTCGTCGGGACCCTCCTCACCTTTTGACATCAGATGAGGCAGCCCTTCCCTCGTAGAAATTCACAGAAAAAAACATAGGTTTTAGGGGTGTTATAGTTAGCTGGACATTTCACTCGTACAAAACCATTGAAATTCCTCCGTTATAGTTAGTTGTACTAACTATACCTCACACTCCCGCAATCCACTGCTGATGATGTCACATATTACATCATTCATGACATGGTCAGTGACATCACTGATGACATCTCAAATGACATCACGGAGCTCAACTAACTATAACAGCCCAATTTCTCTGGTTTTGTACGAGTGAAATGTCCAACTAACTATAACGTCCCTCAAACCTGTGGTTTTTTCCCAGTGAATTTGAGTGGTTTTTAAATGCTAATTTCCAACTAGAACATCCCTGAAACCTATGTTTTTTTCAGTGACTTTCTATGGTTTTTTAAATGATAATTTTGAACTATAATGTCCCTGAAACCTATGTTTTTTTCAGTGAATTTCGAAGGTTTTTAAATGCTAATTTCTAACTATGCCTACATAGGTAGGACATGTGCAGAAAGAGGTAGAAAGGTGTAGAGAGAAGCAAGAGAAATGCAGAAAGAGGCAACAGAAGTCCAGAAACAGGAAGAAAGAAGCAAGAGACGTGTAGAAAGAACCAGCAAAGGTGCAGAAAGAGGCCTACTTTGACCTAGTCTGTACCTTACAACAGACTCATACAAAGTACCCTAATAACTAATTATTCCCCGAAGATATCTTAAACGTCACTTTTCTCTTGAGAGTTCACTACTAATCGACTGCTAAGAATGTTAGGTCTACCAAATATAAAACAGTAATCCTAAGCATATCACTGTTGTAAGTCTGACCAAGTTTGTGAAGTTATGCATGAGTGTCTATGCTTTTACCTAGTGACATGTTAAATGAAAATAAACATACAAACACTTGAATACCTGCGTTTCAAACAGCATACTCTGTAAACTTGTGTAAATAAAAGGTGTATGCATTTCTTCCTGCTCACAATACAGGGCACATGGTTATTCAATAGTATATTTGAAGGGCTCTATAACACATATATACTTAAGATATGTTTGCCTATGCAACTGAATGACCAAACAGAACTAATTAGATTGGACGACCTATAAGAGAAGCTACCCGCTTTTTAAGCTACCATCTTCAGTTGCATAACACATGTGAGAATACATATGCAAGTAGACATATACCTCAGTCACGAGAGCACACAGACCTTTAAACTTGATAGCTTGCACTTCCCATTTGAATATAGAAACGGGAGAGAAGTACAGAAAGGAGCAAAAGAGGTACAGAAAGTAAGAAATGTGCAGAAAGAGGCAAGCGAAGTGCAGGAAGAGGCAGGAGAAGTGAGGAAAGAGGCACGAGAAGTGCAGAAAGAGGCAAGAGAAGAGCAGAAAGCGGCTTGAGAGAAGAAGAAAGAGGTAAGTGAGGTGCAGAAAGAGGCAAGAGAAGTGCAGAAAGAGGCAAGAGAAGTGCAGAACGAGGCAAGAGAGATACAGAAAGAAGCAACAGAGTTGCAGCAGGAGAAAAGAAAACTATAGATAAAGGCAAGAGAATTACAGAAACAGGCAAGATAAGTACAGAAAAAGGAACAGGGGTGCAGAAAGTGGCAAGAGAGGTACAGAAAGAGGCAAGATGGTACAGAAAGAAGCAAGAGAAGTACAGAAAGAAGCAATAGTGCAGGACGAAGCAACAGAAAGGGGGAAGAGAGGTACAGAAAGAGGGAAGATGGGTGCAGAATGAGGCAAGAGGGGTGCACAAAGAAGTAAGAGCAGTACACAAAGAATCAACAGAGGTGCAGCAACAGATAGGAGAAACATAGAAAGAAGTAACAGAGGTGAAAAAAGAAACAGGAGGTGCAGAAAGAGGAAAGAGGGATACAGAAAGATACAAGAGGGGTGTAGAAAGAAGCTAGATAGGTACAGAAAGAAGCAAGAGAAGTACAGAAAGAGTCAAGAGAGGTGCAGAAAGAGGCAAGAGGGATACAGAAAGAGGCACGAGAAGTTCAGAAAGAAGCAACAGAGGTGCAGAAGGAGGCAAGAGAACTCAAGAAAGAGGAAAGAGCATTGCAGAAAGAGGGGAGAGAGGTGACAAAGAGGGAAGAAGTGTGCAGAAAGAGGCAAGTGGGGTAGAGAAAGAAGCAAGAGAGGTATAGAAAGAAGCAAGGGAAGTGCAGAAAGGAGCAACGGGGATGCAGAAAGAGGCAAGCGGGGTGCAGAAAGAGGCAAGAAAACTGCAGAAGGAAGCAAAAGAGGTGCAGAAAAAGGCAAGAAAAGTGCAGAAACAAGCAAGAGAGTTACAGAAACAAGCAAATGAGGTGCAGAAAGAGGGAACAGGGATGCATACAGAGGCAAGAGAGGTGCAGAAAGAACCAAATGAGGTGCAGAAAGAGGCAAGAGGGATGCAGAAATGTGTAAGAGAGTAGCAGACAGAATCAATAGAAGTGTAGAAAGAACCAACAGAGGTGCAGAAAGAGGCAAGAAAAGTGCAGAGAAAGGCAAGTGTGGTGCAGAAAGAGGCAAGAAGGGTGCAGAAAGAGGCAAGGGGGAGCAGAAAGAGGCAAGAGAGGTACAATCAGAGAGGCATGGGGTGTAAAAATATGCAAGACAGGTGCAGAAAGAAGCAAGAGAGGTGTAGAAAGAACCAACAGAGGTGCAGAAGGAGATAAGAGGGGTGCAGAAATAGACAAGAGAAGTACAGAAATACACAACTGAGGTACATAAGGATACAAGAGGACTACAGAAAGAGGCAAGAGAGTTGCAGAAACAGACAAGAGAGGTGCAGAAAAAGGGAACAGGGGTGCAGAAAGAGCTAAGAGAGGTGCAGCAAGAGGGCAGAAGGGTGCAGAAAGAGGCAAGAAGACTACAGAAAGAAGTGACAGAAGTGCAGAAAAAGGTCAGAGAAGTGGAGAAAGAAGCAAGAGAGGCGCAAACAGAAAGAAACAAAAGTGCAGAAAAAAGGAACAGAGATGTAGAAAGAGGCTAGAGGGGTGCAGAAATAGGGAACAGGGTAGAGAAAGAGGCAAAAGAAGTGCAGAAAGAAGAAAGAGATGTGCAGAAAAAGGCAACAGGGGTGGAGAAAGAGGGAAGTGGGGTGGAGAAAGAGGCAAGGGGTACAGGAAGCAAGATAGCTGCAGAAAGAAACAAAAGAAGTGCAGAAAGAAGGAATAGAGGTACAGAAAGAGGCAAGTGGGGTTCAAAAATAGGAAAGAGGGGTGCAGAAAGAAGCACAAATGGTGCAGAAAGAAAGTACAGAGGTGCAGAAAGAGGCAAGAGGGGTGCGGAAAGAGGCACAAGGGATGTAGAAAGAAGCAAGAGAGCTGCAAAAAGAAACAAAAGAAGTACAGCAAGAAGGAACAGAGGTGCAGAAAGAGGCAAGAGGGGTGCAGAAAGAGGCAAAAGTGGTGCAGAAAGAAGCGAGAGGTGCAGAAAAAAACAAATGAAGTACAAAAAGAAGGAATAGAGGTGCAGAAAGAGGCAAGGGGCAAGCAGAAAGAGGGAAGAAGGGTGCAGAAGCAGGCAAGGGGTGCAGAAAAAAGCAAGAGAGGTGCAGAAAGAAAAAAGTGAAGAAAGAAGGAACAGAGGTGCAGAAAGAGGCAAGAGAGGTACTGAAAGAAGGAAGAGGGGTACAGAAAAAGGAAAGAGGGGTGCAGACCGAAGCAAGAAAGGTGCAGAAAGAAGCAAAAGTAGTGCAGAAAGAAGGAACAGAGGTGCAGAAAGAGGCAAGAGGGGTGCAGAAAGAGGGAACAGGGGTGGAGAAAGAGACAAGAGAAGTGCAGAAACAAGCAACAGATCTGCATATAGGGGGAAGAGGGGTGGAGAAAGTGGCAAGAGAAGACCAGAAAGAAGCAACAGAGGTGCAGAAAGAGGCAAGAAGGGTGTAGAAAGAAGCAAGAGGGGTGTAGAAAGAGACAAGAAAAGTGCAGAAAGAAGCAACAGAGGCGCAGAAAGAGGCAACAGGGGTGAAGAAAGAGGGAACAGGGTAGACAAAGAGGCATGGGGTGCAGGACGAAGCAAGAGAGCTGCAGAAATAAACAAAATAAGTGCAGAAAGAAGGAACAGAGGTGCAGAAAGAGGCAAGAGGGACGCTGAAAGAAGCAAAAGGGGTGCAGAAAGACATGTTAAATGTAAATAAACATACAAACAGTTCAATACCTGTGTTTCAAACAGCATACTCTGTAAAATTGTGTACAAAAAGGTCTATGCATTTCTTTCTGCTCACAATACAGGGCACATGGTTATTCAATAGAAAGAGGCCTACTTTGACTGTACCTTACAACAGACTCATACAATGTACCCTAATAACTAATCCTTCTCCGAAGATGTCTTAAACCTCTCTTTTCTCTTGAGAGTTCACTACTAATCAACTCCTCAGAATGTTAGGTCTACCAAATGTAAAGCAGCAATCCTAAGCATATCACTGTTGTAAGTCTGACCACGTTTGTGAAGGTATGCATGAGTGTCTATGCTTTTACCTAGTGACATGTTAAATAAAAATAAACATACAAACACTTGAATACCTGTGTTTCAAATAGCATACTCTGTAAATTTGTGTAAAAAAAGATGTATGCATTTCTTCCTGCTCACAATACAGGGCACATGGTTATTCAATGGTATAGTTGATGGCCTCTATAACACATATATATATAATATATGTGTGCCTATTCAACTGAATGACCAAACAGAACTAAGAAGATTTGACGACCTATAAGAGAAGCTACCCGCTTTTTAAGCTACCATCTTCAGTTACATAACACATGTGAGAGTACATGTCCAAGTAGACATATACCTCAGTCACGAGAGCACACAGACCTTTAAACTTGACAGCTTGCACTTCCCAATTGAATATAGAAACAGGCGAGAGAAGTACAGAAAGGAGCAAGAGAGGTACAACAAGTAATAAATGTGCAGAAAGGCAAGAGAAGTGCAGAAAGAGGCAGGAGAAGTGTAGAAAGAAGCTTGAGAGAAGCAGAAAGAAGCTTGAGAGAAGCAGAAAGAGGTAAGTGAGGTGCCGAAAGAGGCAAGAGATGTGCAGAAAGAGGCAACAGAAGTACAGAAAGAAGCAACAGAGGTGCAGCAGGAGACACAAAAACTATAGAAAGAGGCAAGAGAATTGCAGAAACAGGCAGGAGAAGTACAGAAAAAGCAACAGGGGTGCAGAAAGAGGCAATAGAGGTACAGCAAGAGGGAAGAAGGGTACAGCAAGAGGCAAGAGGGTACAGAAAGAAGCAAGAGAAGTACAGAAAGAAGCAATACAAGTGCAGGAAGAAGCAACAGAGGTACAGAAAGAGGCAAGAGAGGTACAGAAAGAGGGAAGATGGGTGCAGAATGAGGCAAGAGGGGTGCACAAAGAAGTAAGAGAAGTGCACTAAGAACCAACAGAGGTGCAGCAACAGATAGGAGAAATGTAGAAAGAAGCAACAGAGGTTAAAAAAGAGACTATGCTTTTACCTAGTGACATGTTAAATGAAAATAAACATACAAACACTTGAATACCTGTGTTTCAAACAGCATACTCTGTAAATTTGTGTAAAAAAAGGTGTATGCATTTCTTCCTGCTCACAATACAGGGCACATGGTTATTCAATGGTATAGTTGATGGCCTCTATAACACATATATATATATATATATTATATGTGTGCCTATTCAACTGAATGACCACACAGAACTAAGAAGATTTGACGACCTATAAGAGAAGCTACCCGCTTTTTAAGCTACCATCTTCAGTTACATAACACATGTGAGAGTACATGTCCAAGTAGACATATACCTCAGTCACGAGAGCACACAGACCTTTAAACTTGACAGCTTGCACTTCCCATTTGAATATAGAAACAGGCGAGAGAAGTACAGAAAGGAGCAAGAGAGGTACAACAAGTAATAAATGTGCAGAAAGGCAAGAGAAGTGCAGAAAGAGGCAGGAGAAGTGTAGAAAGAAGCTTGAGAGAAGCAGAAAGAAGCTTGAGAGAAGCAGAAAGAGGTAAGTGAGGTGCCGAAAGAGGCAAGAGATGTGCAGAAAGAGGCAACAGAAGTACAGAAAGAAGCAACAGAGGTGCAGCAGGAGACACGAAAACTATAGAAAGAGGCAAGAGAATTGCAGAAACAGGCAGGAGAAGTACAGAAAAAGCAACAGGGGTGCAGAAAGAGGCAATAGAGGTACAGCAAGAGGGAAGAAGGGTACAGCAAGAGGCAGAGGGTACAGAAAGAAGCAAGAGAAGTACAGAAAGAAGCAATACAAGTGCAGGAAGAAGCAACAGAGGTACGGAAAGAGGCAAGAGAGGTACAGAAAGAGGGAAGATGGGTGCAGAATGAGGCAAGAGGGGTGCACAAAGAAGTAAGAGAAGTGCACTAAGAACCAACAGAGGTGCAGCAACAGATAGGATAAATGTAGAAAGAAGCAACAGAGGTGAAAAAAGAGACGAGAGGTGCAGAAAGAAGAAAGTGGGGTACAGAAAGATACAAGAGGGGTGCAGAAAGAAACAAGATAGCTGCAGAAAGAGGCAAGAAAAATACAGACAGGCAAGAGAGGTGCAGAAAGAGGCAAGAGGGGTACTGAAAGAGGCACAAGAAGTTCAGAAAGAAGCAACAGAGGTGCAGAAGGAGGCAAGAGAACTCAAGAAAGAGGAAAGAGTGTTGCAGAAAGAGGGGAGAGAGGTGTACATAGAAGAAAGAAGGGTGCAGAAAGAGGCAAGTGGGGGACAGAAAGAAGCAGGAGAAGTATAGAAAGAAGTAGGAGTATAACAAGAAGCAAGGGAAGTGCAGAAAGAAGTAACAGAGATGCAGAAAGAGGCAAGAGATGTGCAGAAAGAGGCAACAGAAGTACAGAAAGAAGCAACAGAGGTGCAGCAGGAGACACGAAAACTATAGAAAGAGGCAAGAGAATTGCAGAAACAGGCAGGAGAAGTACAGAAAAAGCAACAGGGGTGCAGAAAGAGGCAATAGAGGTACAGCAAGAGGGAAGAAGGGTACAGCAAGAGGCAAAAGGGTACAGAAAGAAGCAAGAGAAGTACAGAAAGAAGCAATACAAGTGCAGGAAGAAGCAACAGAGGTACAAAAAGAGGCAAGAGAGGTACAGAAAGAGGGAAGATGGGTGCAGAATGAGGCAAGAGGGGTGCACAAAGAAGTAAGAGAAGTGCACTAAGAACCAACAGAGGTGCAGCAACAGATAGGAGAAATGTAGAAAGAAGCAACAGAGGTGAAAAAAGAGACGAGAGGTGCAGAAAGAAGAAAGTGGGGTACAGAAAGATACAAGAGGGGTGCAGAAAGAAACAAGATAGCTGCAGAAAGAAGCAAGAAAAATACAGACAGGCAAGAGAGGTGCAGAAAGAGGCAAGAGGGGTACTGAAAGAGGCACAAGAAGTTCAGAAAGAAGCAACAGAGGTGCAGAAGGAGGCAAGAGAACTCAAGAAAGAGGAAAGAGTGTTGCAGAAAGAGGGGAGAGAGGTGTACAAAGAAGAAAGAAGGGTGCAGAAAGAGGCAAGTGGGGGACAGAAAGAAGCAGGAGAAGTATAGAAAGAAGTAGGAGTATAGAAAGAAGCAAGGGAAGTGCAGAAAGAAGTAACAGAGATGCAGAAAGAGGCAAGAGGGGTGCAGAAAGAGGCAAGAAAAGTGCAGAAGGTAGCAACAGAGGTGCAGAAAAAGGTAAGAAAAGTGCAGAAACAGGCAAGTGAGTTACAGGACCAGGCAAACGAGGTGCAGAAAGTGGGAACAGGGAAGCATACAGAGGCAAGAGAGGTGTAGAAAGAACCAACAGAGGTGCAGAAAGAGGAAAGAGGGATGCATAAATGTGCAAGAGAGTCGCAGACAGAAGCAATAGAAGTGTAGAAAGATCCAACAGAGGTGCAGAAAGAGGGGTACATAAAGAGGCAAGAGAAGTGCAGAGAAAGGCAAATGAGGTGCATAAAGAGGCAAGAAGGGTACAGAAAGAGGCAAGAGAGGAGGGGAAAGAGGCAAGAAAGGTACAAACAGAGCGGCGTGGGGTGTAAACATTTGCTAGACAGGTACAGAAAGAAGCAAGAGAAGTGTAGAAAGAACCAACAGAGTTGCAAAAGGAGATACGAGGGGTGCAGAAAGAGATAAGAGAAGTGCAGAAAGAAGCAACAGAGGTACATAAGGAGACAAGAGAACTACAGAAACAGGCAAGAGAGTTGCAGAAACAAACGAGAGGTGCAGAAAAAGGGAACAGGGGTGCAGAAAGAGGCAAGAGAGGTGCAGAAAGAGGGAAGAAGGGTACAGAAAAAGGCATGAAGAGTGCAGAAAGAAGTGACAGAAGTGCAGAAAAAGGCCAGAAAAGCGGAGAAAGAAGCAAGAGAGGTGCAGAAAGAAACAAAAGTGCAGAAAAAAGGAACAGAGATGCAGAAAGAGGCTGAGGGGTGCAGAAAGAGGGAATGGGGTAGTGAAAGAGGCAAAAGAACTGCAGAAAGAAGAAACAGATATGCAGAAAAAGGCAACAAGGGTGAAGAAAGAGGGAAGTGGGGTTGAGAAAGAAGCAAGGAGGTGCAGGAAGAAGCAAGAGAGCTGCAGAAAGAAACAAAAGAACCGCAGAAAGAAGGAATAGAGGTACAGAAAAAGGCAAGTTGGGTGCAAAAAGAGGTAAGGGGGTGCAGAAAGAAGCACAAGTGGTGCAGAAAGAAGCAAGAGAGGTACAGATTGAAGCAAGATGAGTGCAGAAAGAAGCTACAGAGGTGCAGAAAGAGGCAAGATAGGTGCAAAAGATGAAAGAGGGGTGTAGAAAGAGGCACAAGGGATATAGAAAGAAGCAAGATATGTGCAGAAAGAAGGAATAGCGGAGCAAAAAGAGGCAACAGGGGCACAGAAAGAGGGAAGAGGGGCATAAAAAGAGGCAAGGGGGTGCAGAAAGAAGCAAGAGAGCTGCAGAAATAAGGAACTGACGTGCAGAAAGAGGCAAGAGGGTTGAGGTGCAGAAAGAAGGAAGAGGGGTACAGAAAAAGGGAAGAGGGGTGCAGACAGAAGCAAGAAAGGTGCAGAAAGAACAAAAGTAGTGGAGAAAGAAGGAACAGAGGTGCGGAAAGAGGCAGGAGGTGTGCAGAAAGAGGGAACGGGGTGGAGAAAGAGACAAGAGAAGTGCAGAAACAAGCAACAGAGCTGCACAAAGGGGGAAGAGGGGTGGAGGAAGAGGCAAGAAAAGTGCAGAAACAGGCAAGAGAGTTACAGAAACAGGCAAAAGGGGAGCAGAAAGTGGGAACAGGGATGCATACAGAGGCAAGAGATGTGCAGAAAGAACCAACAGAGGTGCAGAAAGAGGCAGGAGGGATGCAGAAATGTGTAAGAGATTAGCAGACAGAAGCAATAGAAGTGTGGAAAGAACCAACAGAGATGCAGAAAGAGGGGTACAGAAAGAGGCAAGAGAAGTGCAGAGAAAGGCAAATGAGGTGCAGAAAGAGGCAAGAAGGGTGCCTAAAAAGGCAAGAGAGGAGATGGAGGCAAGAGAGGTACAAACAAAGAAGCGTGAGGTGTAAAAATTTACAAGACAGGTACAGAAAGAAGCAAGAGAAGTGTAGAAAGAACCAATAGAGGCGCATAAGGAGATAAGAGGTGTAGAAAGAGATAAGAGAAGTGCAGAAAGAAGCAACAGAGGTACATAAGGAGATAAGATAACTGCAGAAAGAGGCAAGAGATTTGCAGAAACAGACAAGAGAGGTGCAGAAAAAGGGAACAGGGGAGCAGAAAGAGGCAAGAGAGGTGCAGAAAGAGGGAAGAAGGGTGCAGAAAGAGGCATGAAGAGTGCAGAAAAAAGTGACAGAAGTGCAGAAAAAGACCTGAGAAGTGGAGAAAGAAGCAAGAGAGGTGCAGAAAGAAACAAAAGTGCAGAAAAAAGGAACAGAGGTGCAGAAAGAGGCTAGAGAGGTGCAGAAAGAGGGAAAGGGGTAGTGAAAGAGGCAAAAGAAGTACAGAAAGAAGAAACAGATGTGCAGAAAAAGGCAACAAGGGTCAAGAAAGAGAGAAGAGGGGTGGAGAAATTGGCAAGGGGGCAGGGAGAAGCAAGAGAGCTGCAGACAGAATCAAAAGAAGTGCAGAAAGAAGGAATGGAGGTACAGAATGAGGCAGGTGGGGTGCAAAAAGAGGTAAGTGGGGTGCAGAAAGAAGCACAAGTGTTGCAGAAAGAAGCAAGAGGAGTGCAGGAAGAAGCTACAGAGGTGCAGAAAGATGCAAGAGGGGTGCAAAAGGATGAAAAAGGGGTGCAGAAAGAGGCACAAGGGATGTACAAAGAAGCAAGAGATGTGCACAAAGAAGGAATAGATGAAAAAAAAGAGGCAACAGGGGTACAGAAAGAGGGATGAGGGCAGAAAAAGAGGCAAGGGGTGCAGAAAGAAGCAAGAGCACTACAGAAAGAAACAAAAGAAGTGCAGAAAGAAGGAACAGAGATGCAGAAAGAGGCAAGAGGTGTGCAGAAAGAGACAAAAGTGGTGCAGAAAGAAGCGAGAAGTGCAGAATAAAAACAAAAGAAGTACAAAAATAAGGAATAGAGGTGCAGAAAGAGGCAAGAGGTGAGCAAAAAGAGGGAAGAGGGGTGCAGAAGCAGGCAAGGGGGTGCAGAAAAAAGCGAGGTACAGAACGAAACAAAAGAAGTATAGAAAAAAGAAACAGGTGTAGGAAGAAGGAAGAGGGGAACAGAAAAAGGAAGAGGGTTGCAGACAGAAGCAAGAAAGGTGCAGAAAGAAACAAAAGTAGTGCAGAAAGAGGGAACAGAGGTGCGAAAGAGGTAGGAGGGGTGCAGAAAGAGGGAACAAGGGTTGAGAAAGAGACAAGAGAAGTGCAGAAACAAGCAACAGAGCTGCACAAAGGGGGGGAAGAGGGGCGGAGAAAGAGGCAAGAGAAGTGCAGAAAGAAGCAAGAGAAGTCCAGAAAGAAGCAACAGAGGTGCAGAAAGTGGCAAGAGGGGTGAAGAAAGAGGCAAGAGAAGTGCAGAAAGAAGCAACAGAGGTGCAGAAAGAGGCAAGAGGGATGTATAAAGAGGCAAAAAGGGTGCAGAAAGAAGCAAGAGGTGCTGAAAGAAATAAAGGGGGTACAGGAAAAGCAAGAGAGCTGCAGAAAGAAACAAAAGAAATGTTACAAAGAAGGAACAGAGGTGCAGAAAGAGGCAACAGGGGTGAAGAAAGTGGGAAGAGGGTAGAGAAAGAGGCACGGGTGCAGGACGAAGCAAGAGAGCTGCAGAAATAAACAAAAGAAGTACAGAAAGAAGGAACAGAGGTGCAGAAAGAGGCAGGATGAATGCAGAAAGAGGCAAAAGGGGTGCAGAAAGGGGGAAGTGGGGTGGAGAAAGAGGCAAGCTGGATACTGAAAGAAACGAGAGAGGTGCAGGTAGGAACAAAGGGGTACAGGAAGAGCAAGAGAGCTGCAGAAAGAAGCAATAGAAGGAACAGAGGTGCAGAAAGAGACAAGAGAGGTACAGAAAGAAGCAAGAGAATTGCAGAAAGAAGCAACAGAGATGCAGAAAGGGGGAAGTGGGGTGGAGAAAGAGGCAAGCTGGATACTGAAAGAAACAAGAGAGGTGCAGGTAGGAACAAAAATAGTGCAGAAAGAAGGAACAGTGGTGCAGAAAGAGGGAAGAGGGGTGTGAAAGAACCAGAGAGGTGCAGAAAGAAACAAAAGAAGTACAGAAAAAAGCAACAGAGGCACAGAAAGACACAAGAGGGGTGCAGAAAAAGGGAAGAAGGGTGCAGAAAAAAGAAAGAGACGGGCCAAAATAATCAAAAGAAATGCAGAACGAGGCGAGAGAGGCACAGAAAGAAGCAAGAGTGGATTGCACATCATTAGTACCAATTTAACACCCACATTTAGCAATAAGTAACAGGTGACCATTCTAGGTTTACAAAGGACCTTCCACCATGCTGTAACATTTTTGGTAACGTTTGAGCTAAAAACAAGGCTTTTTTTGGTAAAATCTGTAGATTAGGTAGCAGATGATGGATTACGTGGCTAATGTGGAAAATGTATACTTGTGCGAAAGTTGGTGCAGCCAAACAGTCGCATAATTGTAGTGGCCCTGTTCATACCTCGACTTAGTACAGAAGTGCTCCTCAGTGATTTCTTCTGTTTTTTGTTTCTTTGAGTTTATAGTTTAGCTTCTATGGAAACAAGGAAGACTAAACCTGAGGTTACCACTCCACAACACAGACTACCATACCACATAATTACTCTCTCTAACACATCATCCCACTCTACATAATTCCTATGCACTAAATATCACATACGTTCGACCCACATAATTTCACTGCACAACATACTACATAATTCCACAACACACAACGTACATCCACTCCACTCCAAAAAACATTAGTAAAAAACTTTTACATTTAAAATGCCAATAGGTCTAACTCTCGCAAATGCGAAACCTATTACATTGCAAATGCTTCTTTAACTAGTAGTCGCGTTTGCAGAGTGGTGTAGAAAGGGTGCTGGGCCTCCGACCAGGACTCAGGAATTCCGATTCGTACGACTTACCGGGAGTAAAGTGGACTTCATACCCAAAACCTGTAGTGTGCCAGGAGGTGCGTGTGCAGAGTGGTGGAGAAAGGGGGGCGTGGCCTCCAAAGACCTCTTAGCAATCCCACTGTGTGGGACTTACTGGAGGTAACAGGATGGGTAGTTGGCCCCCAAAGACATCTTTGGGGGCCAACTACCCCTTATGTTATCTCTAGTAAGTCCCACACAACAGGATTACTAAGTTCTCATTGCAGGCCACGGCCCCTTTGCCCACCACTCTGCAAATGCGCCTCCTGGCACGCTCTTGGTTGAGGGATGAAGTTCCCTTCACTTGTGAGGGTTCTTAGGGGCCAACTATCCTGCCTGTTACCTCCAGTAAGCACCAGACAGTGGGATTGCTAAGAGGTGGGCACAGGTCACGCCCCCTTTCTCCACCACTCTGCAAACGCACCTCCTGGCATGCTGTTGGTCGTGGCATGAAGTCTCCTTGAGTCCTGAGGGTCCCTGGGGGCCAACTAGCCCTCCTGTTATCTCTAGTAAGCCCCACACAGCTGGATTGCTGCGAGTGGTCTGAGGCCACGTCCCCTTTTTGGACCACTCTGCAAACGCACCTCCTGGTGCACTCGGGGAATGAAGTCCACTTTAGTCCTGAGGTACTAAGAACACAAGAGGACCTCATCGCCCCACCAGCAGTGCGCCAAGAGACACGTTTGCATAGTGGTGTAAAAAGGGGCATGGCCTCAGACCACCTCTCAGCAATCCCACAGTGTGCGGATTACTGGAGGTACCTGGTGGTCTAGTTGGCCCGTAAGGACCCTAAGGATTGAAGGAGACTTAATTCCCCAATTCAGAACGCGCCAGGAGACGCATTTGCACAGTAGTATAGGGAGGGGTCGGGGCCTCTGGCAAGATCCCGTTTTTTTTGGAAGGGGGGGCTGTGCGGCCTCCCCTTCCCTTAATTATTTTTTGATCCTGGGGACACCATCTCCCAGGGCCTGAGCATTTTTTTAAAAAAAATTCCCACAAAAAAAACAGAAAGGGCGCCACGTGGCCCCCCTCCCCTGGACCACTTCTGGCCTCGGGGACCCCATCCCCCAATATTGGGGGCTGCAGGGGGAGCCTCAATGTCCCCGTGGCACCTGCCGGCTCCCCGCCTCCTGCGGGAGCCGGCATTGCTTTTGGACAAGGGGAGCTGCTAAGATACAGATCCCCTTGTCCAAAAGTAATACTGCTTTGCTTCATGGAAGTGAGAGCAGGTTTACTGCTCTTGCTTCCATGACGCAAAGCAGAAGTTTGCAATGATAGCACAGCTTCCGCCATGCCATTACAAACTGCAATGTCCCAGGGGTAGGCACCCCAGGACATTGCTGGAGCTAGCCTTGGGGGGGTGGCGGTCCCCAGGGCCAAGGAGGGCCCGGGGGGGCATGTCCCCCCTCCCAACATGAACATAGCCCATGGTAGGTGGTTGTCCATGGGGCTTGGGGGAGCCTGCGAAGCCCCCACCTATAATTAATGAAAGCCCTGGGGAGGTGGCGTTCCCGGGGGCTTGAGGGGGGCCACGAGGCCATCTCATAATTAATAAAGCCCCAGGGAGGCGGCGGTCCCCAGGTCTGCGGGGGCCACATGCCCCCGCATATAATAAACGTGGCCCGGGGAGGTGGCAGTCATGGTGGCTGTGGGGGCCCCCGCACTATATTTTTTGATTGCCACTGGGACCTGGCCTATTTATTTATTTATTTATTTGTGGGATTCACGCACCCAGCTCAAATTCTGCAAATTTTTTATTTTTTGAAAATTGCTTTTTATGGGCCTGGGCGTCCCTGTGGGACCCCCTGAGCAGGCCTAGGGGTCAGGGTGTTACTACTCAGTCCCCTTTTCTTGTTTTTAATCTTTTTATTTACTGTTTTCTTGTGACTCTGTAAAAAATATGTCTGCCAACACTTCCTGGTTTGGAGTGTTGACAGCCAATCAAAATGAAGCTCGTGCTCGGGAGGGTTCGCGAATCGTCCTCTGCCCTCAGATATCAATATTTTTATTTTTGAATTTCCCAAGAACTATAGAACAGATTTTCACCATTTTAAACACGCACATTTTCTGGACCAAGACCTACCTTTTTGCCAAATTTGGTGTAATTCCGTTCAGCAGTTCGGGCTGTAGCTTTGTCTAAATTTCCTATGGAAATCAACATGGAGAAAACACGTTTTGCGACCCCCTTTTCTTTCGGCCTCCGTTTGATGAATCACCCCAAAACTGACCGCAGCGCTCCATTAGTTTTGAAAATTGCGCGAAGATTTGTCAAACAGCGCCAACGATATTGGCAAATCAAAAAATGCTTTTCCTATGGAATCTAGGTCCTAATCATATTTACCTACTATAACTCAACAATTTAATAATCAACCATTATAAGAAACTGACAGACTTGTTTAAGTTGGCAGTATCAAATGGTCATCTCCTGCCAATCACTTCAGGTGCAAGTAAAACGCAAAGAAATATACTACAAACATACAAATTCAATTAAATGAAATAGACGCTGCCCCTCAGATAAGAACAGGTAAAGTAGAGTTATATAATGCAGTAAACTAAAATTAATATTAAATTTGAGATAGAGGTGCTAATTGTTAATGAGCTTTATCTTAGGTGCCAGAGAGAAGAAAGGTGTTTCCCAATCAACCAACATTTGAGAACAAGCACCAGGTTTCTGAGGCAGTCTCCCTTTCTCTATCCACTCCCCCCCGGTGGTGCATGTAATAGACCCTTTTGTCAACTTTGTTTTATTGAAATTTTTCCAAGCGTATCACAACATAGGGGCATGTTCTCAAGAACGTGTGATAAGCATTGCAAAAGTAACTTAATACAATTATCAACATCGCGATCTATCACGGGAAAATTACGCAGTGTTAATGAAGCATTCGAAAACACGGCGGTACCATGCAATAGTCTCCAGATAACGTGTTAACTGACTGCGTTAAAATCAATGCCACGTAGCAAAAATGCGAAATGCAATAAATGTTGTGATGAGGCCAATCACGGTACAAAAAGCACCGAAAACCAGCGACCGGCCTGAAAATCCCACTTGTCTGGTGGGAAATGCTATAGATAAAGGTATATAGCTGAGCCAGTCACATTATTGACCAAAAGGAGTTGCAGGTCTCAAAACATTAGAAAATGCCACCCCACATGCAGTGTACAAATTATGACATTCAACCAAAAATGTACAGCCAATATATTTCACAAAAACTGTTATTCTTTTAATTGATAATCAATATTTTCAGTATTTGTTTTTTTTTTTGTATTTTAACTATTCTATTTATATTACATAGTAGATTTCATGATTCACAATTTTATCAAGTATAAAAACTTATTTGGACAGTCTTTACATAGAAAGTAAATCAAAAATAGTACAGCCAAAACTTAGACGAATTGATGGAGGCAAGGCGGTAGAGTGGACTACGCGCGTTTTAACGTTATCGCCTTTATCAGGTCACCGTCTTATTTGCACTGAAAGCTAGATGGGACAAAATATAACTATTGTTATCATACTATAAGGGGGGCATATTTTTATACATTTTTAGAGACCTAAACAACTTACTAATTGACCACATATATATAAAAAAACACAATGTGTATAATACATTATGACTCCAGTAAAATACTCTGATATACATATATATACAGTGAAAAAGTGAATACAAGAATAATAAATGTACAGGATCTAGATGAAAAGCATAGAAACATTAATTAGGGTATATTGATATAACATACATAAAATCAAGCACATATTTTACAATACAAGAACATGAGGGACAACATTCTAAGTAAAACTCATTCCCCTTTGCTTGTTGGCTATGGCCTACCAAGGACTCAGGCCTAAAGTCTCTAAAACAGTTTATGCCAAAAACATGATACTATATTTGTAATCATTTAGAGTTTGATCTTGATTAGAGAACCAACAATGTCAACACTCTAGAGGCAATGGCCTATGTTGCATATATGGAACGATCAAATTCTAAAAATAGCCACTCGTCAGATACACAAATAGATACCCATTTAGTAAGGATTATGCATGATGTCATATCTATATTGATATGAAAGAGATAATCAATATGTGTTACCTGTTAAAAAGTGTAGATATGTGTAAAGTATTTTTCGTTCAAATCGAATGATCGTCCGGGGCTCATAAGTGGGTGCCAATCTCACGCAGATTGGATGAAAGCACTATAAGAATATATAAATGTACATAGATGAGCCTAACATGATATGCACAATTCGAGATACAGCTTATCTCAGAATCAATAATACAATTCATGTCTCATAACTATATCTCTGTGCGACCAATTGAAGGTAATTAATTTGTACCAAGTATTCTATTATGGATAAACGGGTAGTCATAGTGCGAAATCTATTCAACATATATTATACAATACATGATATCGGGGTTAAAGTTCCCGAAATATAAAGATGAAGACCCCCGAATTTTGGAGTCTACCAGGCATGTGTGTTACAATACATGGTATCAGAGTTGGATTTTTAACTTGCTTCACTATATATTCAAAGGAAGCATAATGACTTAATGTAGGTAACTAATCCACAAGGTAGTCGAGACACAGGGCTTGTCAGAACATGTTAATTCAAAGCATGGTATACTATTTATATGGAAACAATTTAATGATAGAGCCCACTAATTTCAAATGCTATTGATAAATATGGCCTAGCCATACTCAGTAAGACATCTTCATTACGTCAAGTGTCTCTCTGAGACGAGAATTTACAAAATATCTTGCTAAACATGAGCGGTCATGTCCGTCTGAGTCACCATAAATACACATGCAGGGCTGGCTTATGTATAGCCGATAGCTGTCACAATGTAGCTATCCTTATGAAAATGCTAAAGTGAAAATACAAACAATAATGATAGATAGGGGCAAAATCGTTACATCTGCGTGCTCACAAAGTTCTAAGTTGCGAGATATAAAAACGGGATATATATACCTTAGCAATAGAAGTTGCTTAGTTACGTTTCGTCATGTCGGTATGATGTAATGAAGCCCAAAAGGGGTTTTCTCTTGCAGGGAAGGATAACGATGCCTAAAACAACAGAATAGGCAATGGTGTGTTAAAATTGCCTAAAGATTCTCAGATATTAACTGTCAAAGGCGTCTGAGCAGGGTTGCCGAACAAAACTTACCCTGGCGGCAAAGATCCGCGTGAGGAAGGAAGGTTCAGTCTCGCGCCTGTTTACTACGGATTCAAAAGGTAAACTGCCTTCTTTTTTTTGGTAAATCTTTTTAGTGGCATTTATATATGCAAAAACACATTAAGCACATCTGTACAATCAAAGTACTTCTTCCATTCTACATGGGTGGCAATACGTCAACAGCACGATCCCTCAAGAGCGCTATGCCAGTTCATGCTAAGAGTTCGTGGACAGGATATAAGCGCCCAAGTATGCTTTCTCGTTGATAAACAGGAGTTAACCCGCTCCACCTCTCTACAGGGGAAGGGACAAGTTTGTGCAATCATCCCAACCCCAGATGATAACCATGTGCGATAGAACAGGAACAAAAACAGCTAACTGCGACACCGTCATCAAATTACATTACCGTTTGCCCCAGTTCCTGGCCCCCCCAGCCCAGCCCCCCCCCCCACTCCCGCTAATGTGGCTTGCGCAATTCCGCAGCAGATGTCGCCCCGCCGTTGCGTCACTTAATGCGCCAAGGCATGCCTCCAGTGCGGCCGTTGCTGCGCCCCTTCGCTTTCCTCTGTGGTGTCTGCCTAGTACCTCGCCACCCCCTCTGTTGCAGCATCTGCCGCCGCCTGCAGAGCGCTTAGCATGTGTTTCCACCTCTCTGCCATAGGCTCCTTACGGAGTCCCAGAGTTTCCGCCCTCTGAAAGGCTGTCCACTCCGCAAGCGCCCAGGACGAGAACGACAGAACCCACGCCCTCGTGCTGGGCGAGTCCCTCTCCTTCCATCTCCTAGTAAGAAATTGTACTGCCGTCACCATCCCCAGATCGAGGAACCGAGACGACGCTTTGTCCTTAGGTGGCCTTTTGAAATGGTGTAGGAGGTACTCGGGCCAATTACAGGGGATGACGCGACCGGTGCCCCGTGCAAGTAATGTATGAATGTCCCTCCAATAGGCGCCGAGGCCCGGACAGCGCCATAAGGTCTTCACAACAACAACAACCAGGGGTCCAGTGGGCAGACCAAACCGGCCCCCATGCAGGGACCCGGAGTCAGACAGCCAAAAATCTACAGCAAGCAGGGACATCGGCAAATCTACCCTCGTAGTGAATCTCTCTACTAAGATCTTAACCCCAATTGAAGATTCAGTACTAAATAAAGGGTTGGGCTTCGTGTTGACCAACAGAGGAGATCCTTTTCACGCTTCAATGTGAATTGAATCGATTCTACAGGAAATTGAAATTGCACTATTTCTTCAAAAACAAAACCGATGATCTAGAAATTGTTCACGATGTGAACACAGGGCTCAAATCGAAATCCTAGTTTTTACCACCTGCATACACTGTACCCCCACAGATTTTAGCGTACGAGCAAGCTGTCAACAAAGAAATCTCAAGACTATCGAAGACACCAGATAGGTCCTTTCAAACCTTTTCAGCACTAAAACAAATGCTCTAAAAAGCTTGTCGGACGACCAGCTTATAACAATTAAGCCTGCTGATAAAGGCGGCTCGATCGTGATTCTAAATACCTCCGACTATCGATCGGAATGTTTAAGACAACTGGAAGATAGGCGAGCATATTTGCCTCTACAGGAAGATCCCACTGATGATCTGATGAGATGCATCAAGGTTTTGGTGGAAGAAGCCCTAGCTGAGGGATGGATCACTCCTAATGAGGGGTCCTTTTTAATAACTGAGTTTCCTGTCATGCCATATTTTTACCTTCTTCCAAAGGTACATAAACCACAGCGACCCCCCCCCCCAGGGAGACCCATTATCTCTGGGCTAGGTTCAGTTTTAGAACCCCTTTCTACCTTTGTAGATTTCTTTCTGAGGCCAATCGTGCAGAAGATGCCGACCTACCTCCATGATACCAAAGATGTATTGAGGGTACTTCCAGAGATTGATTTTGACCCTGAGAGAGACCTATTGGTCTCTTTTGATGTTGGGTGACTATATACTTCGATCCCCCAGGATGAAACTCTTGAGGTTATAACATCTATCCTGGGGGACAACATTGGGGATACTATCACTCAGATAGCTTTCATTATGGCTCTAGCGACACTGGCCATGAAAGATAATTTCTTTCGTTTCGAGGACCAAATATACTTACAGACCTCGGGAACGAGCATGGGCAGCGTTTTCGCACCGAGCCTAGCGAATTTGTACGTTCACCAATTTGAACAACAGCACGTACCAGCACCTACCAACCCATTCCGAGCATCGATCAAATGGTGGAAATGCTATATCGATGATGTGTTGGTAGTGTGGCAAGGTAGACTTGAATCAGTGAGTGATTTCCATCTATGGCTCAATAGCAGGAATCAATTCCTGAAATTCACGTATGAGGCCCACAAGGAGAGGTTGTCCTTTCTCGACCTCTCTATTTTTGTGACATCTACAGGCTTGCACAGTGAACTGTACAAGAAGCCAATGGCAGGAAACTCATTACTCTTGTATGGGAGTCATCACCCTAAATCCTTACGGGATAACTTACCATACGGCCAGTTCCTCCGAGTTCGGAGGAACTGTTCTAGGGTAGAAGATTTTAAGACTCATGCAAAGAACCTGTCTTCTCAATTAATGGATCGACAATACTCGCGACCATTGATCAAACGTTCCCTCAAACGTGCATTCAACAACAATCGGGAGGCACTTTTAGAACCACCTGTACCAAAAACTCCTACTGACAGACTAGCTCTGGTTAGCACTTTTAACACAAGGAGCAACACACTACAAAAAATCATCAGGAAACATTGGCGCATCCTGAATCATGGCAACGAAAAAATTGCATTACCTTTATTTGCCTTCAAAAGATCAAACAGTATTCAGTATCGCTTAGTTCATACGCGCCGGAAAGAGACACCAAAGAGATTGCTTGGAACGTTGTGGGACTTACCACCTGTAGTTGGGCACCATCCATGCGGTAATTGCTCCGTCTGCTCCCAAACCAAACATTCTACCGAGATAAACATAGGCACGGACAGACCCTGGTCACAAACTCACTTCATTAATTGTAACAGTGAGAACCTCATATATCTGCTGACCTGTCCATGTTCCTATCAATATGTAGGAATGACTACCCGCAAGGTGCGGATACGTATGCTCGAACATAAGAGTTCCATTCGCTGTAGAAAAGCTATAACGCGCCTCACCAGGCATTTCCTTGAGAAATGTCATGGGGAATCAGATTTTGAATGGACGGTCTTAGAGAAGCCGTTTATACCGTCCCATGTGAGCAACATCTCCAGATACCTTTTTCTGAGGGAGCAAATATGGATTTTTAAACTTTCCTCTGACATAACAGGGCTTAATGACCAGATACCTTGGAATACCTTGTAGTCACAATGTGGAAAGATCTGTCAATATCCTTGTCTGATTTCGTGCCGCGGGCTGGCGACTACATAAGACACTATTTTGCAATTATCAATACTCAGCGTCTTTCTTCATTGTGTATGTCTCTCTTTATTGTGTACACTGTAGAGCATGAGACACAATTTGAGTATCCACCGCAATGATGGGAGCCTCCTGCAATAAGCCCCCTACTTAGGTTTGGGAGATGCACCATCGATCAGGGCCCAGATGCCCTGGGGTGACACTGTGTGTTTTAGACAGATGACAATGCACTGTTCAAAACTACTAAAATGGCTGCATTTCAGGCATCTCGTAGTTGTAGTTTCTATTTTCTGCTCACAGTGTTGTACCTGGGCTTACTGTAATCCACAGCTCATAACCAATTATGGCTTTTGTTAGTCTTTTCTTGACTGTCCAGGTTCTGCTATATTTAAACATCGCAGTTCGATGTTTTGGAATTTCTATCGCCGTAGTGTCATTACTATATAAACTTTGTTTTTATCATCTGCTGCCCGTTTTGAATTGCACATTAGTTCACTGCGTTGTCAGGGGGCTCGAGTTCACTGCACTATGATGGGCTTTATGATAGTTTGTACAGCAACATCTTTCTATGAAACACGGATGCCGTCAGAACTACAAACATGGCCGCAGTGATGTCATGTTGTAGCGGAATGATCCAAACGCCCGGATCTTGTTCAGACAACAAGTCACAGCACTGCCATGTCCACTACTATCCCATGATTAAAATCGAGGAACAACACAATATGGACACACAAAGACCTAGTATAAACTTTAAATAGGAGAATATATAGTGTTTTACACAACCTGTTCGTTATAGGTTGCACAAACGTAAAGTAGTCCCCATTGAGCATCTGTATTTATACGCTCATTTCTGCCACACCAATGCCTCCCCCAAGCCTCAGGAAAGGTTGGTGGCACCGACGGACAGGTGAGAGGGGACGTATTAGCGCTATTCTGGTGATATGTGCCATTTTTCTGTTCTTAATTTGTTAGAAGGCTAGATCAGGCTTGATTTATCCTATAAGATTGATACAAACAGCACAGTGTAACCAACTTTGAGTGTGACAATACGGATATCTTTTATTGTATGCTTTTGAAGAATTAGATAGGCGTTCTAGTTATGCCAGTCTAAGTGGTAGCGACCAGCGTTTGGGGGTCGCTTGTGCCATCGAATATAATTGTGGAAAATTGGATTTATTGAGCAGGAGAGATAGGCACCGTTAGACCCTACAGATTGTATGGAGCTTCGATGCATTCCCTTGCTTATACACCTTTTGTTCCACAGCGCGGGGCCTCGTATACCTGAGCACGGTCCAGGTGAGGTGAGGTCCAGTCCCCTGTCATTTTGGGTGAGCAATTACTTTAAAACACCTTATGATTTATGTATGAGATGTTGTGAGCGTATGCGTTTGTGATTAATACGAGTAATAGCTGTATGTTTCCCCTTAGATCACCCTGAGTATCCACATGACAAGGAGGATGTGTACACAAATGTAGGTACAGGTTGTATCGTTCCTACTTTCACTTGTTCTCCGATTTTTCACTGATTACTATAGTGTAAAAAAGGTTTTTGTTTTACTTCTCACAGATTTGTTTTAGTAGCAACATTTAAGAGCAGTGGCCCTGATGAAAGCCAAGGGACGTTTAGCCCACTAGGCAGAAACATGTCGGCCCTATTAGTGACAGTCATTTTTTCATACTGTCTTTTGCACTGTTCCTGTTCTTTTAATTAGGGGATGTGTTTTGTTCCTAATAAAGAGTAGTTTTGACACATCATCCTATTTCAGACTCACCATGTTTTTGTTATGTTGCACTGCTTTTTCACCACTCTCAACCATCACTAACTGGCCAACAATTGATGGTTCACAACACACTGTGGACCCGATCCAGTACTAACAACTTACTGTGTGGCATGGGGTCTAGATGATCTAAAGACCGGCCTGGTCACAGTATGGACGACCAAATGATATGACTGATCACTTGGTTCGTTTGATGGTTATCCATAATAAGATGTTCTGGATTTTGGTGACCAGTTCGTGATTGTATTCTGTTCTTCTCGTACATATGACTCACACTCTCTCACTCTATTACGAATGTGACTATAGCACCTACTGACATAGTATACTTCATGTCAGTCTGGCCAAATCTACTTGGCTGGTAGACCTTCCTAGTTCTGTTCTGTTTTTCCGTGACAGTAGGCAGAGCGACCGACTCGAGAAACCCCGCCAGCAGGTGTGGGTGGCCAGCGCCTCGCGACCTGTAAAGTTCCCGGTAGTGGTCTGTCAGCGTCCGATGGATTTCGCGCTGTGTGTACACCACTGTCCCATCATTGGAACGGATGGCACCAATCGGGGTCGTGCGCTCTGTCTTGCGGATTAACCAGGCAAGCAAGCGGCCGGCCCTGTCTGCATTCGAGTGCTTCCTGGCCGTGTGCACCGCATAATTGTGGCACCTCAGTCTTTCGAGTAGGACTGCGTGCTCGCCTCGGAGTTCCCTCAGTCTACGTGCACGCCACCCGTGCCTTCCCCCTCCCTTTCATGCTGCAGCAGCTCAGTCTCTATGCGGGTTAGTGAGCTGGACACCTGCGTGCGGATATTCCATGTGGCACCTATGCAGTGCCCGCGGATGGTCACCTTGTGGGCGTCCCATTCCACCCCTGAGTCGCTCGCCGTGCCCTCGTTTTCTGCAAAGTAAGATAGGATGGCTGTGCCCGGAGATGACCGGAATTCAGCATCTTCTAATGCTGCAGTCTGTAGTCGCCATGTGGACACCAGAGGCCTATCCGCCTCCCAGCTGAGATGGAAGCAGAGAGGGTTATGGTCTGAATGCGTCCTGCCTAGGTACTCCGTCTTGGACAGCAACGGGAGTAAAGACTGGGAGCCCACTATATGGTCCAGGCGGACATGAAGGTCATGCACAGCCGAGTAATACGAGTATATCCTATCCGCAGGGTGCTGTGTGCGCCAAAGATCATGTATGTTCCAGTGTAGTAACCAGTTCCTAAAGGCCTGCGCTGCTGATGCCGTTGC
Organism: Lissotriton helveticus; assembly: GCF_964261635.1. NCBI lineage: Eukaryota > Metazoa > Chordata > Amphibia > Caudata > Salamandridae > Lissotriton > Lissotriton helveticus. The sequence goes on along the minus strand of NC_136063.1, from coordinate 1,432,820,161 downwards.
CGCTGCGCGTAGGGGTGGGAAGGAGCGATCCAGGCGCGTGTCCAGGACCATGTTAAAGTCGCCGCCTAACAACCAGGGGAGCCCCGCATATCGTTGGAGGACGGGATTTAGGGACGCCAGAAAAGCGGCTTGGTCTGTGTTGGGGGCATAGATGGATCCCAGCAGTATCTCCTACCCGTTAAGCCTCCCCTAACAAAGGAGTACCTTCCTTCAGCATCTGTTTTTAGCATCTAAACAAGTAAAGGGGACGCCAGCTCTCACCCATATCAGGGCGCCGCGCGCCTGCAATGAGTAAGTCGTGCTGTGTATCTGCCCCCTCCATCTCCTGCGCAGCCTTTCCAGCTCTATTTGGGACATATGAGTTTCCTGGAGAAGCGCAATCCCCACCTTCTGCCTCTGCATGTAGGCAAAGATAGAGTACCTACGCGACGGGGTTTGCATGCCTCGGATGTTCCATGTCATTATAGTGGTGGACGCCATGACGTGTGTTGTAATGCAGTCGCCTGGGGAGCTAAGGGGGTCACCCCTCCAGGGCGGGGGCCGGGCTGTTGCAGGGTGTTCGCTGGGTGTCGCTTCTGTAATGTATAAACTAGCAGTAACATTGTAACTCGATGGGCGACTTCCCAACAGGGCAAGCGTCCAAACTTAGTAAGGCAATTACTCCTCAAGATAACGTGTCCACAATTTGGGTGTGCGTGGGGAAGCCCGCAGTCGGTGGTGTATCGTGGTGTTCCCTCTCTCAGGGCCCTTAAGGTTGCGGAGGTGGATACGAAGCATCCAAGCAGTGATGCCCGTCAAATTGATATGGGCGACTTGCCCGGACAACTCGAACGAAAAGCACCCCACCCCTCCCCCATGCGTGGTTATGTGTCTGCAGTGTGCTGCGCGCTAGGCACCGGGCCCGCTATCCATGACAGCAGTACAATGGGCAATCAATGAAAGGATACATTATGCAATATGCTCAGTTCAGTCTATGTATCAGGGTGTCCCAAGGCTGGCTCTGGTCACGCTATGAAGTCCGCTGTCTGAGGTGTGACCACAGGCATAACAATGTCATCCGACATCTCCGTGGACAGCGATGATGGTCCGCTGGCCTGCGCTTCGCTCTGTTGACTGTGGCCCAGGTCGTTGCTGATAGCCACCGCACCCAGCGTCGCTACCGCCTCTACGGCTTCCTGCCTTTCCTGCCGCATTTTCTCCGGGCTCGGGGCAACTTATCCCAGACCTGCATTCCGCCGGGCTCCGCTCTTCCTCCTCCTTCTCCTGGAGCGCTGCTCCTGCCATCCGCCCTCCTCCGGGCCCGCCGGTCGCGGTCCCGACCATCGCCCTGTTTCTTCCAGCCAGTCCCAGACTTCTGACGGGGCCTCGAAGAAGCGCGTGCCCTCCTTGGTGACCACTCTCAGGCGTGACAGGAAGAGTAAGGAGTAGGGTAACTCCAGTATTCGCAGTTGTTTCTTCACTGCCAGGTACGAGCCACGCCTCCTCTGCAGAGTCGCCGTATAGTCTGGGAAGAACAGGACCTGGCTGTTGCCCACCTTGATGTCCCCCAACTTCCGAGTTTCACTGAGCACCGCGTCCCAGTCTCTATAGTTAAGGAGCTTGAAGAGGAACGGGCGGGGCCGAGTCCCGGGTCTTTGGGCTTGCGCAGGCACCCTATGAGCCCTTTCCACCACGAAGTGTGGCAACAGCGTTCCAGCCGGTAAAAGCGTCCGCAGCCAGCCTTCCATGTACTGTTCGGGATTCTTCCCTTCTTCCCCTTCTGGCAGGCCCACTACCTGGACATTACTGCGCCGGGAGTGCCCTTCCGCATCCTCCGCGCGATCCTCTAGTGCGTGAACCCTGTCGATTAGGTCCTGTAGAGCAGAGGCGTGGCTGTGCACCACCGTCTGCAATTCCTGGACTGTTTGGCGCTGCGCAGCGACTGATTCCGATAATTTGCGGTGATCCGCATGCAACAGCATGAAGTCGGAGGTGACTTTATCGAGTCGGTCTTCCAGGGAAGTCTTGGTTTGTGCTAAGGTGGTTCCAATACGCTCCACCGCCGCCAAGACAGTGTCCATTTTGGCTGTCAGGGTTGTCACAGGTTCCATATCAGTCCTCCGCTGATCTTGTGATGTGTCCGGGCCACCCGGGCCCTGCTGCTTCGTCTGTGATTTGTCTCGCAGCCTGCTCATTGCAAGTTGCTGCGCCGTGGGCATCAACGCTCCTGATTCCGGACCAAGAGCAGCGGCGAAGAGGCCCCCAAATCACCAGTTCTGCCGCGCTTGTCAGGGGGGTCATTGGCGCGTGCCAATCGGCGACCTGCAGGCCCGGCTGCACCGTCCCAGCAAGGCGTGACATCTAGGCGCTAGAGGACAGTCCGGTTCCGATCCCTCAGCGTGTGTCCCCCTCCCAGGGGCTATGCAGATGTAGGCCGTAGAGCTCTCGTGGGCTCCTCACCGCTGCAGTGGTGCAGAGATTCCCCCTTCACCCGGGCCTTCACCACCTATTCGGCCACTGCGTCCGGGGTGTCAGTAAGCGACATACACAGCTGATGTGATCACAGGGCGAGGGTCTCTCCTCCCACTGAGAGCCAAAGTGGGTTCTAGGCCCAGGCAGCTAGGTCCGCCGCCAGCCTCGCTCTCTTCGCCCCTCTGTCTCAGCCGCCGCTGCCTCCGTTGTGCGCCTGACTCCCTCCTCGAAGTCCGATGGCCCGCAGCTGTCAGGGAGTCGGTTTCCCGTGCTCTAGGCCTCAGGAGCTCCTCAGTTGTCAGTGAGTACCAGCCGAGTTTATGTTGCGTGTGCCCACCAGCGCCAGGCCGCGTTCTTACCGGTCGCCGCCGGACCTCCTCCCTGCTCCGCCGGGGTCCGTTGGGCCTCGGTCGCTGTCTCTAGGCCTGCTCACAGCCCTCAGGCCACCACAGTTGCAGCGAAACACCGCACCTCCTGACTTGCCGGTGTCTCGTAGGGACAGCTACCACAGGGCCTCTCCTCGCGCCCCTCGTCGCAGCTCCTTGAGCGCCGCTCGCCGCTTGGCCTCTCTTTGGCGCCAGGGCCGCCGTCGCGGTCCGCAGGTCCGTGTAGAGGCACACGGCGCTGTCCAGGCCCAGCCCCTCCGCCTCCTTCCCTACAACGCTGCCGGGGGCATAGCAGTGCGGCCAGGACCCCATCGCCTGCACACTGTCTCAGTCCCACTGTGCCCCCACGGCCCGCCGGCTGAGCCTGCTTCTCGTCGGGTGCCCTCGCTGCCTCACTGCTCACCAGTGTACGCCCAGGTGGTCTCCTCGCCACTCCAGGACAATCCGGTGGTCCATGTCGCCAGGGCGGCCCAGCACACCCGCCTCCTACTCAGGGCCCGGGCCTGCGCTTCACTCTGCGCAGCTAGGCCCAGGCCGGGGTCTCGCGCCCACTCTGTTGCCCGGCGCCTCCTCCGCTCAACGGTTGGTATTACACCACCGCGGTCCTGGTTCCGGCTCACCTCTCAACGGCAGATTTCGCGGGTTCCCTCAGGAGGCCGGTAGTGGGAAGCAGCCCCGCCTCCGCTCTCCGCTCGCTCAACACCGGCTCCGGGCGCGTCGTCCCTTCCGGATCCCGGCTGGGGTTTGCACCTCCTCAGCGCCCTTGGGCCGGTGTCGGGCGAATAACAAGCTCCAGGCAGAAACCAGCTTCCTCAGAAGTGTAGACAGTGTCCCTCTCTGTTTCACACGACACCACACACCCAGCGAGTATATTTACACACACAGGTTTGAGTGGTCGCCAAAAAAGAGAGAGACCAAAACCCATAGGTCTCCTGAATAGAAGATAGGGCAATCAGGAATGACAAGCGAATATGACGCAGTATCCTGCAGAGGAGAGAAGAAAACAAAACACACAATAGGGACCTTAGTAAACTCAAAAAGTTAACAATAAGGAGCTTAACTAGATTTCTGTACCGAGTGTGCTGTAATGCTCTTACCTGCCCAAAGATTGTATCAAACCCCATAGGTATCCATGGAATAAAAGTAATATACGAACCAAAAGAAGGGTAGATACTTTGGTCTCTCCAGACAAATGAAATAGTTCCACATGAGAGTTTTATAGTCTTGAATCCTCTCCCAAATCGAAGAGTCCAACAAATAGTATTGCAGAGAAGCGATGATCCTCGCTGCGCAGGCAAAACAAAAACAAAGTTCACAAAAGAAAGTCTGTCCACAGACGTAGGCGTTTTCCCCAAGGTTAAGTAAACCGGCTTTTTTCACCCGGCGTACCATAGAACTAAAATGAATAAGTGAAGAAAAGAAAACACGTCGGCACTTGTCTTATATTTCAAACAAAATGCCGAGAGTAGCTGCAGGCTTCCACAGCGTTCAGGTCCGAGGGTGCAGGGGAGCAGAGGAGAGACTCACAGGACAAGGCAACGCTTCCTAGCGCCACACCTGTGAGCAGTTTTAGGCGGCGGAGGAAAACCAGTCTTAAATCCGGCGTTTGCAGAGGCAAGAGATTCAGACAAAATGCCGTAGAGAGAAAGTCCTTTGATTTAACCGCAAGAGCCCACGCGGCCGCGCGTAGCTCTAGCTCAGGGAGGAGGAGGAACACGAACACAAGTTCAAGGGAGCAAAGGATAGTATCGAGGATACTCGGGTCGGGACCCAGGCAGGAATCCAAACGAGAAAACCAAGCACCGCCAGGAAGAGGGAGGAGGCATATGAACCTCCCAGTCTGCATCTGATTGGTGCAGAAAGGAACATGGTCTCCCTAGAATGCCTCAAGGCATCCTGGGACTTGAAGTCCATGTTAGGCTGAAAGCACATCACAACACACTCTGAACAGGCCCTAAAGACCTAGGCTATCCCTAAGAGCTCCGGGTTCTAACAGTACCCCCCCCTAAAGGTCTTCTCACAGGTCGAGGTTTGGAGGGATTAAGAGCATGGAACCTACGCACCAGTCTAGGGGCATGAATGTGTTCGGCAGGTTCCCAGGTTCTGTCCTCTGGCGGATAACCCACCCAATCAATTAAATACTGGAGTCTACCTCTGTGTCTGCGTGAGTCTAACACCCTTCGCACCTCGTATTCAAAGTCTCCATCAACCATGACTGGGGGCGGAGGAGGTTCAGGGAGTAGCGGGGCCACATAGGGTTTAAGAAGGGAAGTATGAAAAACAGGATGTATCTGCATATCGGGGGGCAGAACCAATTTGAGGGCAACAGGGGAGATGACTTTTAGTATTTCAAAAGGCCCTAGGTAGCGGGGTTGTAACTTACGCGGACCTTCTAATCTCAAATTCTTTGACGATAACCAAACCTTATCACCCACTGAATAAACGGGAGCAGGCCTTCGATGTTTGTCCGCTTGGGCCTTCATTTGCTCTTTAGCCTGTGTTAGTTCTGTTTTGGCTTGCTCCCATATCTGTAACAGAGTTTGGTGATGATCAAGAACCGCAGGGTTTAGCGTGTCAGAGGGGAGCACCTCAAGAGGGAGAATTTTGGGGTGATAACCAGTGGTGAAAAAGAACGGAGAGATCTTAGAGACGGTGTGGGTAGAATTATTGTATGCAAATTCTGCTAGAGGTAGTGCTTGTACCCAATCCTGACATGTAGTAGTTATTAGACACCTAAGATACTGCTCTAAGGTTTGGTTTGTCCTTTCGGTTTGTCCGTCTGTCTGGGGGTGATAGGCAGAAGACAGCCTATGATCAATGTAAAGGGATTTGCATAACCCTTGCCAGAATCTGGAAATAAATTGGGGACCCCGGTCTGAAAGTATAACAGAAGGCAATCCATGTAACCGGACAATTTCTCGGATAAATACTTCTGCCAAATCCACAGCTGAGGGGATCTTTTTTAGGGGTACAAAATGGGCCATTTTGGACAACAGATCTACGACAACCAGAATTGTGGTATACCCATGAATGATAGGCAAATCTGTTATGAAGTCCATACTAAGGGTAGTCCAGGGACTGTTGGGCACGGAAAGGGGTTGTAATAACCCCGCAGGAACAGAATGTGAGGCCTTCTGGCGGGCACAGGTGGAACAGGCCTTGACGTGTTGCTTAACATCATGCGATAGTTGTGGCCACCAAAACCATCGTTGACAGAGACTTTTGGTCTTGTTTTCCCCCGGATGACCGGCTAAGGGCATATTATGGCACCATTGTAAAACAAGGTTGTGCAATTCAGTAGTAGGTAAAAAGAGTTTTTTGTCATGATACCACAGATTGTCCACAATGGTGTTATTCGAGTCTTGTAACCACGTGAGTGGATCTAGAGGGGCATAAGCCTGCTCTAATTGGTCCATGAAGGTATGCGAATCAAGGATTCTTTCTCCTATAGCCACTATTCTACTTTCAGGAATAAGAGGCAACGGTTTCTCCTGAACCCACTTATTCTCCTTTCCTAGTCTGGATAGAGCATCAGCCTTACCCTGTCTTATCCCTGGTCTGAAGTGAATCACAAAATCATATTCTCCAAAAAATGCAACCCAACGTAGCTGTCTTGGTGTAAGTGCTTTGGCTGTGCGAAAGTATTGCAGGTTCTGATGATCAGAATAAACAGTGATCACATGGGGGGATCCTAAAAGGTAGTGACGCCATTCTTGAAAGGCCCGTTTGATTGCAAGGAGTTCCCTTTCTCCGATAGTATAGTTTTGCTCTGATTGGGTCAAGGTTTTTGAGAAGTACGCAACAGGATGGAGGGTGCCTTTTATGCGGTCACGTTGCGATAACACACCACCCACCGCGTATTGTGAAGCATCCACTTCTAAGAAGTAGGGTTGCGTTTCGTCAGCATGTTTCATGATGGGAGCAGAAGTGAAACTGGCTTTAAGGGCCTGAAAGGCTTTTTCGGCTTCCACCTCCCAGATGAACTCAACCCCCTTTTTAAGCAGGCGTGTAATGGGCGCTACCAGGTCAGAAAAATGGTCAACAAACCTTCTATAGAAGTTGGCAAATCCCAAGAAGGATTGAATCTCCTTTACTGAAGTTGGACTTGCCCAGTCTATAATGGCAGATACTTTGGCAGGATCCATATGTATTCCCTTGGGGGAGATAATAAACCCCAAAAAAGCTACGCTGTGGGTATGGAAGAGGCACTTATCAAGTTTAGCAAACAGGTGATGTTCTTGTAGTTTTCCTAATATGGCTTGTACATGGGACACATGTTCAGACTCATTAGAGGAGTAAATCAGTATATCATCGATATACACGATGACAAAAATGTCCAAATATTCCCGCAGTATCTCATTTATGAAGAATTGAAACGCTGCGGGAGCATTACACAGCCCAAAGGGCATGACGTTATACTCATAGAGCCCAAATTTTGTCCGAAAAGCTGTTTTCCATTCATCCCCTCTTTTAACTCTGATCAGGTGGTAGGCTCCTCGTAAATCGAGTTTGGTGAAAATGGTGGCCTTCCTAACCTGATCAAGCAGCGTGGAAATGAGGGGAAGAGGATATTTGTTTTTTATCGTTGCTTTATTCAACACCCTGTAGTCCAGGCAAGCTCTGAGTCCCCCTTCCCGTTTAGGAATAAAAAAAATGGGGGATGACACTGGAGAGGTGGAATGACTGATGAAACCCTTAGCCAACATGTCTTGCAGATAATCTTGAAGGTATTTAGTCTCTGTCTCCGTAAGCGCATAAATGCGACTAACAGGTAAATCAGCGCCAGGTACTAGATCTATCCTACAATCGTAGGGACGATGTGGCGGTAGAGCAACTGCTTTCACATCATCAAAAACGTCAGAGAATTGTCGATATTCAGTGGGTAATGTAGCCCCATCAATAGTGGTGGAAGCACAATACACAGGAGTATGCCAGTGGTTTATGTCTCTATAACAATGAGTAAGGCAGTGAGCGGAGCGTAGGGTAACAGTCCTGGCTACCCAATCAATATGGGGGTTATGAGTCTGAAGCCAGGGTACTCCCAATATAGCACCGAAGTTGGGTGTATCGATCAGGTCAAAGGATATACTTTCACTATGGCCATTGTCACACAACACAATAATCTCAGGGGTATGGTATTTCAACATCCCAGAGGATAGAGCAGACCCATCTACTGCCCTGACATTTTCAGGTATTTCTTTCTTAATGAACTGTATGCCCAGAGATTTAGCTAAAGTAATATCCAAGAAGTTTCCTGTAGCCCCTGAATCCAAAAGAAGAGCCATGGAATGTCTTCCTTGCGAAGGCAACACTAACACCACCGTAATGGTAAAAGGTTTAGGAATGTGTGAATATGTGTTTGCCACATATTTAGAGGTCTGAGAAAGCGAGGGACTTGGAAGAGCGACCTCGGTACTCCCCAAGTCAACTAGTTTCCCGAAGGCATGGTTTTAGAGTATTTAGGTAACCCTTCGCGCAAGGAACTTTTGGGTTTTACAGGGCATTCTCGGGCAAAATGGCCGGCCTTTCCACAGTATAAACAAAGATTTAGCTTACGCCTTTTTTCTTTTTCTTCGGGCGTTAGGGGGCCACGGATACCTCCTATTTGCATGGGTTCGCTTGTGTCTTTGGGTTCTCTTTTTTCAGTTTTTGTTATCAAGAATTTAGGGAGGTCGCTGCGAATTTTTTCTCCCTTTCTTTCTGCCAGTCTGTGGTCTAATTTGACCACTAGGTCAATGAACTCGGAACAGTTTTCTGGGGGATCCACTATTTGCGATAAGATGTCCTTTAGTTCGTCTTTAAGCCCTCTATAAAATATCGAAGTTCTCTTATCGTCAGGCCAGTGGGTCTCTGTCACTAATCTATTGAAGGCGGTGATATATGACAATAAATCCTTTGAGCCCTGTTTCAAATTAAGAAGCTCATTATCGCTTGCCTGCATATAGGTATGCCTAGAAAAAAGGCTTTTCATCCGCTCCTTAAATAGGGCAAGATTATATAACACAGGATCGTCATTCTCAACCAAAGCCACCGCCCAAGAGGCGGCATTCCCGCTTAAATAGGAAATGATGAAAGCGATCTTAGCCGCGTCATCAGGGAATGAGGCGGCTTTACACAAAAACATCAGGTGGCATTGATTCATAAATACCTTAAATTTCTGACTGTCTCCGCTAAATCTTTCTGGCATTGCTAATGGAGTTTGAGGTGGGGTAACCACTGTAACCTGAATAGGAGCGGTCGAAGGTGTAGATGCATGAGAGTCCCCAGGGGAACTAACGCTAGGCATTTGAAAATGAGAAGGGTGTATGTAGCTTCTTCTATGTCTAGCTTGTATCTCGGGGGTTTTACTTGCTTCTATCAATCTAGTATTTTCAGCCATTAACCTTTGATTTTCATTTCTAATCAACTTTAGTTCTGTTTGCAAATTCACAACTGTGGTTGCTAAGTCTCTTAATGTTATCTCATCTGTCTCTCCTATCATGGCTGCGTCGTCCATGACTGTCTACACTCGGGAGGAGAGATAAACGTGGGCTTGGTTTTCTGTCGGGCGAATAACAAGCTCCAGGCAGAAACCAGCTTCCTCAGAAGTGTAGACAGTGTCCCTCTCTGTTTCACACGACACCACACACCCAGCGAGTATATTTACACACACAGGTTTGAGTGGTCGCCAAAAAAGAGAGAGACCAAAACCCATAGGTCTCCTGAATAGAAGATAGGGCAATCAGGAATGACAAGAGAATATGACGCAGTATCCTGCAGAGGAGAGAAGAAAACAAAACACACAATAGGGACCTTAGTAAACTCAAAAAGTTAACAATAAGGAGCTTAACTAGATTTCTGTACCGAGTGTGCTGTAATGCTCTTACCTGCCCAAAGATTGTATCAAACCCCATAGGTATCCATGGAATAAAAGTAATATACAAACCAAAAGAAGGGTAGATACTTTGGTCTCTCCAGACAAATGAAATAGTTCCACATGAGAGTTTTATAGTCTTGAATCCTCTCCCAAATCGAAGAGTCCAACAAATAGTATTGCAGAGAAGCGATGATCCTCGCTGCGCAGGCAAAACAAAAACAAAGTTCACAAAAGAAAGTCTGTCCACAGACGTAGGCGTTTTCCCCAAGGTTAAGTAAACCGGCTTTTTTCACCCGGCATACCATAGAACTAAAATGAATAAGTGAAGAAAAGAAAACACGTCGGCACTTGTCTTATATTTCAAACAAAATGCCGAGAGTAGCTGCAGGCTTCCACAGCGTTCAGGTCCGAGGGTGCAGGGGAGCAGAGGAGAGACTCACAGGACAAGGCAACGCTTCCTAGCGCCACACCTGTGAGCAGTTTTAGGCGGCGGAGGAAAACCAGTCTTAAATCCGGCGTTTGCAGAGGCAAGAGATTCAGACAAAATGCCGTAGAGAGAAAGTCCTTCGATTTAACCGCAAGAGCCCACGCGGCCGTGCGTAGCTCTAGCTCAGGGAGGAGGAGGAACACGAACACAAGTTCAAGGGAGCAAAGGATAGTATCGAGGATACTCGGGTCGGGACCCAGGCAGGAATCCAAACGAGAAAACCAAGCACCACCAGGAAGAGGGAGGAGGCATATGAACCTCCCAGTCTGCATCTGATTGGTGCAGAAAGGAACATGGTCTCCCTAGAATGCCTCAAGGCATCCTGGGACTTGAAGTCCATGTTAGGCTGAAAGCACATCACAACACACTCTGAACAGGCCCTAAAGACCTAGGCTATCCCTAAGAGCTCTGGGTTCTAACAGCCGGTTCCGTTCGCCGGCTGATTGTTCGGTCCTGCAGCTGACTCAGCGAGCGCGCCTCATGCCGGTATGTTCCCCAGTCAGCCCCGCATCTGCTCCGTCCGACGTGGACGATCACAGTTTCCTCTCCGAGGATAAATTACGGAGAAGTCTGGGCCCCTCTGACGAAGCACTAAGGTGTTGCGTCCGCCATGTTGCCCGGCTGGCCACGCCCCCCAGGTAAACTGCCTTATTAGGCCAGATTGCGGGGCAGCTGATGGTGTTTAAAAACAAGCCGTAGCGCGGCAATATTGAAGGGAAAGACATCAGCATAGAAAGAGGGCTTATGTTACTAGGTCACGACTTACTGCATTACGAACATTAAAAATAGGACTAGGCAAAGGTAAATGAAAACGCAGAAGCGTTATAATCCTAAATGGTGAAAACCGATAGTTCTGTAGCAGTACGTGGTACGCCCGTGTACCAAAAAATAAAATCAAATTATAACAAAAGTAGAGTCGACGATAAAAACAGAAATTAGCAATTATGTCGACACAGACTGCCTTGCCAAAAATAAATTATATATATTCTAAAAAAGGTAACAAAATATCCGAAGTGTAGGCTCCATAACTTTACGGAGGGGATCCTGTCCTAAATGCAGGGTTGTCAAAAACTCTAATGAGTTAGATTACGAACTCCATAAATATGTTAGTATAGAGCCAAACATAGGATTACATATGATGTAAGAAGCCACAAGGTGGCACCCTATGGCAAAATGGACCTGATGATATACTTGAATCGAAAAAACCACAAAAAACCCTAAAAAGCTTAGGCTCCATTTGATCATTCCATGTTGCATATATCTAAAGCTGTCACAACGGTAGTATCAGTGAGAAATAAATCAAGGAATGAGTTACATATACTAAAGTCCAATACACACAAAATACAAAAAAGAAGAATATGTGAGTAGCAGCCTCTAAGGCGAATAAAAGAGGCAAACTTATGATCATAATTACAGTGTGTGCTTATATACATAGATTAGAGCGCATACCACTCATAAAACGTAAATAGAGAATAATTATCAATTATAATGTGGCATACATGACTTTTTTGTACAAATAAAAACATAGACATAGATACATAGACAAAAACAAATTATGTGTTTATACACCAAAACATCTATTGCTGTACAATATCATTAATCATTAATCAGAATTCAAAAACAGTCTAAACCATTTGCAGCCGCAATGGTATAATAAATAATGGCCTGGTCCCTTGGTATTTCTGCATTAAGACCGGTCTTTACAGTATCTAGGCTAAAAATATAATATACTTCTCGTTTCTTTCTGATTTTGTCTGTGCAGATGCCTGGTTGGGGGGTAATTTTCTCAAGCACAAACCATTTGATATCATCTACAGAGTGGTTATGTTCTATAAAATGTGATACCATGGGAGCGGTGAGTTTCTTTGTTCTTATGGCAGATCTATGCTCGGTTAATCGTACATTAAGGGTCCTTGATGCTTCTCCTACGTAACCTTTTTTGCATGGGCACATGAGTAAGTATACAATATTTTTAGATTTACAATTTGTGATTCCTTTGCTCAGAATAATTTGTCCATTGTAGCTTAGACATTTAGTTTCAATGGCCAGTGGGCATACTTTACACGTTCCACATCTAAAATTTCCATCAACTCGAATATTTTCTACAATGCTACGTTGCGTAGGTTCTGTCGTTTGGGTTGGCATACGAAATCTTACAATGATGTCTTTAAGATTTCTATTTTTGCGATATGCAAACATAGGTCTTTTAATTGCCTCACGCTGGCATCTATTGATGTTTTGTAAGTTCCAATTCGAGCAGATGATTTGGCGGATCTGTTCATTTAAAACAGAATGTCTAGTCACAAACAAAGGTTTCCATCTTGTTTCTTATTCGTACCCTGTAGTAAGTGCTGACGATCATAAAACTTGGCACGTTTGTATGCCTCTCTTACAACACGATGTGGATAACCCCTATGAAGAAACTTTTGCTTCATTGCTACAGACTGTATATCATAGTCTTGTATTTTTGTGCAACTGCGCCGAAGGCGCAAGAATTGCCCAAAGGGAATGCTGTTCTTCTGTTTTGTGGGGTGAAAGCTGTCATGATGTAATATGGTGTTACGTGCTGTAGGTTTTATATAGAGGTCTACATATAATTGCCCATATTCGTGTTTAATGGTTAGATCCAAAAAGTCAATCTGCAAATTGCTGCAGTATAAAGTGAATTGTAAGTTGGAATCACAAAGGTTAAGCCACATTATTTAAAATGCTCACAATTGTGCAACGGGCCCTCTACAGTCTCGGCCCGAGCTATCTGCAGAAGAGACTCGTGCTGTACACTCCAGCGAGACAGCTGCGCTCGTCCTCTCAGCTGCTGATGCAGACACCGAAGTTCAAGCGCCAGCGACTGGGGGGAACTCCTTTGTGCGTAAAGTCTGTCTGGCCTGGAATGCTCTGCCTTTCGCCTTGAGAGCCACCCAGGATCCTCTTCTGTTTGGGGAAGCTCTAAAAACCCTTCTGTTTTAATTGTGAATTGTGCATTTCTGCCTTTTTTCTGTAAGCGCCGGGACACTTCCGAGTAGCTGCGCGCTGTATAAATTAAAATAACATAACATGACATAACATAACATATGAACTCTTGCAGAGTATCCTCATTGTCGTCCCATATAAAGATGACAACATCTATATATCACGACCAATTTAGGATTGATTCAAAAAAGGGTGCTATTTCGTTAAAAACATACTTCTCCTCAAAATTGGCCATGTATATGTTTGCTATCGTAGGGGCGCACAAAGAGCCCATACTGACTCCTTTTGTCTGCCTATAAAGCTCGCCATGAAATTCAAACACATTTTCCTCTAACACAATGGTCAGCCAGTCAATGATAAATTTGCAGCTACATTCAACATTGTATGTGTCAATAAACCATTTGACGGCACAAAGTGCTCCATCATACGGTATACTAGAGTAAAGGCTCTCAACGTCTAATGTAACGAGCCATTGTCTATTTCAATTGTAAGGTATGCCTTCCATCATATTAATCACCTGGCAAGTATCTTTTATGTATCCAGGGACATTGTGAATATGGGGGCGTAAAATTGCATAGAGATATTTAGAGATAGGTTCAGTAATAGAGCCAATAGTCGAGACAATGGGCCTAAAAGGGGGATTATTTACATCCTTATGAACCTTCGGGGTTCCATATAGGCAGGCCAACTTACGGTTCTCTATATTTAGGTAGTTGAACTCCTTTTCACATATTGTTCCATGTTGAAAGGCTTTAGATGTAAGTCGCAATATCTTTGATTTGATTTTTTGGGTGGGATTAATTGCTATTTTGGCATAAAATCTTGTATCCTTCAGCATTTCTTCAATCTTGTAAATGTATGTGGTGGTATTAAGAATGGCAATTCCATCAACTCGATTATTTGTCACCTTTGTCGCAGCTTTTTATTGTTATATCTTACGCATTTTTGAGTTTGGTAAGTGCCTCATATTCCTCACTAGAGATGTTGTATGGTGTTTTTGGTACATATTTAGTTGCCTTTAAAAGTTTATTATATACAGCTTGCTCAAATATTTTTATTTCAGGAGCAACTTGTTCGACAGTAGGTGTAAATGTCGATTTTAATGATAGACCCGATTGATTGGTGTCTAAGGCAACATATTCATTGTTTTCAAAGAAAAATGTGAGGCGAATTTCACGAAAGAAAGCCGTCAGATCGTTAAAGAGCTCAAATTTATTAAGTCCCGAGTGTGGTACAAATGAGAGTCTTTGGACAATATAGAAAGGGTAGCATTATTTAAGGATGACTTACTTAAGTTAAAGATGGGGATCTCTTTTATTGTCTCCAGTAACGTGCGTTCCTGGTTTCCAGGTATTGATTCTGATTGGCTTGAGGAGGGCCCCGGTATTGAGGCTGATATTGAGCATGTTGCTGATATTGTGCTTGAGGTTGATAATGTGGGCGAAACTGTGGCTGGTAACGAGGTCGCCAATTGCCTCTCTGTTGGTTGCGCCTCCCTAAAAAAGGACTATATCCTTGAGTAAAACGAGGAGTGTATCTCATACCTCTATGGCCCTGTACAGATAGCCCATCATCGCTATCCGATTCCGATGTTTCGGAAAAGGTGGTAACCTTCTTATTCAAATGTCTCATGGCTGGTTGATAAGACGTAGTGTCATAACCAAAATGCACCATAAAAACAGAGTAAATAAATGGTGAGATGACAACGTGTGAGCACAACCCCACAGCTATGACGCAGAACAAATGACCATTGTCCAAATCAGATAGGCATTTCCCCACAAACATGGTACACACTGTGAAACCTCATCTCCCCCTACATTGCAGAGGGACAAACAACACCCCCTGCACACCGACGTGCCATGTCCATGATCAAACAAGAATGAAAGCACGGACTAATGTAGGGGCAGTGACTCCCCGTCACGCACATGTTGCCCATGTCATGGGACTTGAGTCACAAGGTGCATCCCTGCATCATGGCGGCACATATCAGAGCACAAAATAATCCCTGTTGTCACATGTAGGCCACAAATGACAGCCAAAATGGAATGAATTGGGACACATGTGAAACGCCGAAGAGTGGGATACCGTAACAACTGTGACACACAGAACTGGCAGTTCGAATACGTGACACCATAAACAGCCTCACTGCACAGAGGTGACACATCTACCATCCATCAACAAATCCCGCAATTGACAGCACAACATGTCGCACCCACACTTGTCTGAGTGAAGTGCCTGTAACGATGAGTGACATGCACGCAGGGAATGTGCATCAGAATGCTTTTATTAGCATATGCAGTGCCTGTGGTCAGTCAACGTACTGCGCCATTACTGCTAAGGACCCACACAAAGTGACGTCAACCAGAGAAGAAATTGTCAATGATGTAGTCCCTACGGGCTATACCTGCTGTGGCTGCAGTGGGTTGTGGTCCACCTGCCTCATCTTCATCATCATCGCCCGGTGCATCTGGTATCTATGGGGCTTTGCTGCAAACACATATGTTGTGCAACACACAACATGCAACGATCATCTTGCACACGAGATCTGGGCTGTACAGGAGCTTACCACCTGTGACGTCCAGGCACCTGAAACGTGACTTCAACACGCCAAATGTGCACTCCACGATGCCCCTGGTGCGTTTGTTGGCCACACTGTACTGCCTCTGGGCCTGTGTGTTCGGGGCTTGGAGGGGTTTCATCATCCAAGTGCAGAGTGCATATCCTTGGTCACCTGTGACAGTGCAGAGAGACATGAGTCGCGACTATGTACTGCATGATGTGTTGGCCGGCTCACTGGTTTATTGGTGTGTGATATGTGTGACTTAGTGATTCCTGTATGACATGTACTGCGTGTTGCAAATGAGCTGCATCACTGTGTACTATGTAGCCTCACTGCTGCACCTCCCCCGAGCACATTCACTAGTGTGCGCAGTGCGATTACATCACAAGCACCCCTGCAGCACCCCATTGACGTGCCTGTCTGCGCATGTCTACAAGCATTGAGTACGGCAGTGATGATGCTGCGCAGAATGTGGCCGGCCACGTGTGTGTAGGCCCATTGCAAGGACAGGGCTGACACAAATGTAGAGCATCTGCCTGGCTGAACTCAACATGCAGTTGAGGGTACATCTTTGGCTCATGCTGAGCTAATAGCAACACACACAACAGCTGGCATGTGTGATACCTGACCCTGAACGGGCATACCCTCTCCCATGTACCCCTTCAGCCTACCACGCACACTGGGGACATGCCACATAGCAACATTGTCGATTGCGTGATGGGAGGTGCAGACACATGCATCAGCCACATCTTTGGCAAGGCCCACACTGAACCACACCCCTACGCAGTATTGTCATAAGCCTGTCCACCCAGCTTACGCTCTCATGAAGATACAACACGGTTACATGTCCCAGGTCTACACCACTGCCTGCGGTGACATGGTTGCACACGTTGTACACAGCATAATGTAATGTGGAATGGCCCCGGACCCACATGCATACATAATGACCATACGAACACACTGAGTGAGTTTGTGGGACTGGCTACGGGCACGCGCGCCCAGCTCCTTTTATTGCTAGGGTCACATCTCCAGTGATGCCTGTGCTGGATGGGTGTCGGGTAGTGTAAGCCACCACTCAGGGGTTGGTTGGTGCTGGCAAAAACCACAACAGTGAGCAGACAATCAGAGGCAAGGACATCATGTGTCCCTGACTTGAGCAGCACAGAGTTTGTGGCCCCGGATGCACAGCAGCGGGCACAGGCACACCGCCACGGGACTGTAAATTGCGGTGCACTGAGGTAGGGCCACGCGAGCTGAGTGTGTACTCGTCAATATCCAAGGGGAATGTCACAGAGGGTTGCGGGGGACAGTGGAACGCGTCCCTCCAGGGCATGATGCAGAGGGCAGAAGCAAGCA